>NW_025113107.1:1744235-1872683 GCF_010416935.1 Polistes fuscatus | reverse complement strand
CAAGTAGAAAAATGCGTATTTGTATAAACTTGTAAACGAGTATCAAAAAAGAGATATTAGGAAGATATGAGAAATATATTTTTGTCATCTTGGTTAATTTTAATACTCCTTAGAAATAGACAATGTGAGTCTAAAGGTGATTTGAACAAAAGGATAGCAATGGCAAGCAATGCCATTTTCTTCTTTGCTAGTTGGATTAAATATAAACATCCGGAAGGGTGTGTGCTCCAAGCTTTGAAATTCCATCAGCTCAATGAGCAGAACGAATTTTATTGATTCGAAATTGTATAGTCGTGAGAAAGATAAAAAGAGAAAGAAAGAGATACTCGATCTTGTTTTCCCACGAGTGAAAGAAAAAGAGAGAGAAAAAAAATATATTCCATCTTGTTTTCCCACGAGAAAGAAAGAGAACAAAAAATGGAAGAAAAAATGAGCAAAAAATAAATAAATACAAGAGAGGGAGAGAGAGAGAGAGAGTGAGTCAATACTTTATCTTTGAAAGATGCTAAGTATGATTAGGTCGAGAATAATGATATCGTTTCACCGATATTAAAACTCGTACCTCGAATCGTAAAGTATAATCAAATTTGTAATGCTTCGAACAAATTGTTAAACTAATATTAACCACTGAAATGTTTCTATCAGGTTCATTTGTTTATACCTAACAAATATTTTGTTCTTTCTTTATGACGTTTTTGAGTAACTGGGATCAAGGGCTCGAGGGAAAGGGGAAAAGTAGAAAAAAAAATTATTATCTCGGTTGTAAATCGGATGCGAGATTTTTTTTATCTCTCTCTCTCTCTCTCTCTCTTTCTTTTTCTTTTTTTCTCCTTTTTTTTTCACTCCAAACAATCATAAATTTTATTAATGGTTTTAAGACAGACAGTTTAAGATGACTTTTTAATTAATACTGGATCTTTATACGTTATTATGATTATATATATACTTTTTAGTTTTATTCGTTTGTCTCTAGTCTCTTTTGATTATTTTGTCACGTAAGTGTTTGTTTAGACATTTCTTCTTTTTTCTGTCGGATAATGAAAGTTTTGCATTCTCCTTGAAAATAATATTTGTAGTTTAATTTTTATTTGGAAAAAAAAAATATATATTTCAAAACAAAAGTAAATAATAATCGTAAATGTAAAAAATGCAATAAGATATATAAGAAAAAAAAAACTATTTTTTCCCTACTTCTACTTTATTTCTTTTAAACAAAAATTAAATCGCTAACAACGTGTCACGTTAAAATGTTATTTATTTTAAAATACTCATAGGATTATTTTGTTTAATCTTGAATACGAATTCATAAATTCATTATTACAATATCTTGTACGACATTTCATGTCAAACGAATGTTCATTTCGATCGTTTAATAGTTCTTCGTATCAAAATTATATACTCTTTGAATTCTTTGAAATAAAGAATAAAAAAGTAGAGTAAATGCCGAATTGCACGGAACGTCGGAACGATAAAGAAAAGCCTTGACCTAAAAAAATCTTACAATTAGTCTTCTTATGTACTTACACACACAAACGCGCATATACGTATGATGTATAAATATATGCGTATATTACTTTCTTAATTGCTTTAATGTAATAATATATAACTATTTTATTATTTCTATCATTTTATTATTTATAATAATATTATAAATATTAATTTTAGTATAAATAATAATTTTTAAATATTTTATTATTAATTTGTTAATTTTTTGTTTTTTCCTCTAGTATAAAAATCCATAGCTAATACATTTTCTTGATAGACACTGTATAAATTTAGAAAATATACAATTTGAAATGAAAGTTCATTATCAATTGCATTAACAACTGCATATTATCTCTTTTATCTTCTTATCTTTTTTATCTTAAACCACATAGATCAACTTAAACTTACTATAAATATCACATTTGAAACGTTTGCTACTGAATTACATACATACTTGATTTAAATTCTAAATTTACACCATTATGTTACCCCCATGATGTATCATTTTTTTTTTAATTTTTTTTTTCATTTCTGGAGTGAAAAAACATAACACAAGTATTATATATAACAATTTAATATTAGCTAAGCGTACACTGAAAATGATTAAGTCCAAATTTATCAGCACTATTTTCTTTCTTTATGGAATCCCATAAAAACTGTTATTTACGAGACACCTGCAGTTAATTAAGAGGACCTGTTGATTTTATCAGAACGTTTTTTTTTTTAGGCATGTTACTGCACATATAATAAAAAACCATTTGCTGGTATACTGTTATGCTTACATTGAACTTTGGGAAGCCGCCATTTTGAACATTTGCTAGAAATGTGTTCATCTTATCTTGTTATGATATAATATAGTAGCTGGTAGATAATAATGTGTTATCGCATGGGATAATTATGTTTTCACACATAAACAGTCAGAAAAGATATTATTAACATTTCCATATTATTTTATGAGTGATAACTTTTGAACTTAGATATTTTAGAAACGTGTTTGATTTTTCTATCTGATTCCATCGTTCCTCTAATTTTGATACGCCATCTTGGGGAATAATAATTTTTAAGAAATTTTGTTTACCAGCAATGTTTATTATTTGTTCTATCTAAATATAAACGACCGTTACTTTTTAATATTTAATTAATAAATAAAATTAATATTTCTCGCATGTGCAAAACACCGTATACTATATCTTCCATCTTAATAAATATTATGTAATATTTATTTTTCATTGCAAATATTTAAATATTATTCATATATATATATAGTTCTTTTCTGTTTTAAATTTAAAAATTATTTATCAGTCGATCGATAAACTTCGTTGGTTTATTTAAACATAAATTTGATTTGAAATAAAATCAAAAAGAAAAAGGATAAAATAAAAGTTTGTAAAATAATATCGAAAGTTATTTACATGGTGAATAAAATGAACGTTGTAGTAGTAAATACGTTTAGGATTCAAGAAAGTGCAGTATAAGTTATATAGGTTGGAAAGGTAGAGAAGTTACATACAAAAGGAAGTTCTTATGATGCATCAAAGAGAAGGATGTGTTTTGCTATCCAACAAAGGATTCTAGTATATGTATGTGTTTTAGCAAAGATAGGTTAGCTATTCTCATCCAGGAAACTAAAATACATTAAGTTTTGATACCGTTTGTAAGTGGAATAAAAAATATAAATAATGCAAAAGGAAGAAAAAAAAATATAATCGAAAGAATAAAAAGAAAAACTAACGGAAAATTTGCATCTCTTGTGTAAAAGTTTGCAAGAAAGAAGGTTTTTGACGTAACGAAATTTCGTTTTAAAAAATTATCCGTACACCGATGCAAGTAATTATGTTTGCGGTAACTGATTTACTTTTACTTCTTTTTAATTCTATTTTAAATTGTAAAATATTCAAACAAAAGAATATATATATATGAATCAGTTTTATTTTAATGAATTTATTTATACGTAAAAAAGGAATAACGAGATGGTTCTCTAAATGAGTTAAATGAAATAAGAAAGGGGAGAGAGAGATGGAAGAACCAGCTGAATAATCGAAACGATGAATCGATCAAAATTAAATTTCGTTGAAATTATCGATGAATTCTCATTAGTACGTTATTATGCTGCCATTAAATTCATATTATTGGCTAACTTTATTGTCCTATAATATCGCAAAGGAAGTTTCATGATGTCATATTACCAAGGTGAGAATAATGTCGTTCAATTAAAAGTTTGTCGTGAACGACGATGAAAAAAAAAAAAAAGAAAGAGAAAACAAAACGAACAAGAATATTTGAATTCAAATTTAGTTATTATACAATGCCAATTAGAAAATATTGTGTCGGTAAAATAAAGGGAGAAAAAAAATCAATGTTCTTTTTCGAATTGCGCGCAATTTCTATTTTAACTTTTTCGTTTTTTTTATTTTTTTAAATAATAAATAAATAAATTAAATAATAGACGGGATATAAATAAATTGAATAAACGATTAAACGTATCGGTTGATCTTTCGTTATTTTATCTGACAAATGTTTTTTATTCGCACAATAGAAGTATTTTAATAAAATAAAATAATATAAGAAGAGATATATATATATATGTATATGCAAGAATATTTTTTTTTCCCTTTTTTTCTTTGGATAACGCGTTATCGTATTTCATGTTACCATTACGATAAATCCTATTACATTGCATGATGAAACAACTCGATGGATATTTAATCTCGAACAAAGCTATGTTTAATTGTTGTAAAGGATAAAGAATAAAAAAATTAAAAAAAAAAAGAAAGAAAGAGATGTTCGAGAAAGATATCGAACGAAGTTCAACGACGTTTCATACTTTGAAATGAATGATTTGTTATCTAATGCGAATAAAAATCAAATGTCTCATGTATTCTATTCTGGTTTACTTGATAATTTCGATTAAATTTGATATTTTTGAATATAGTATTCGACTACAGTGATGTGTGTTTGATTAATCACAAATGTTGTTAATTATCGAATAATTGAATTGCTTGAAAAAGTTTTCAACCTAACGGAGAATCAATTATGATATTTGAAAAATTACATTAAATATAAAAAGGAGAAATAAGTTTTTTGTCACGAGTCTCAAAACTTTTCAACCCACCCTCCGTAAATCATATTTTTGGTTTCGAATAAAACCAACTTCATTCGTCATAAGGTATAACGATAAATAAATAAGATTATTTTAAAATATAGTACCCTTTTTTCTTATTTAAATAAGATTCGATGGAAAAATAAAAGAGTCGAAAAAACTTTTCATAAATTATCAAAAATCTATCCGTACGAACAATCGATTATTTTCTATTAAAATAATAATTGCGCTTTTATTGAGTTTCTTTATTTTTCGAATGATTACAAAAGAAAAAAAATCTTCTTATAAAAAATTCTCATAATTTTAATTAAATCACGTATACTGAATGAACGAATTAGATAATGCATTAGAAATTTGTTGTAAAATGGTTGAAAAAAAAAATAAAAAATAAAAATGAAAATCGATGTATATAGAAAAAAATTTTTTAAATCTATATATATATATATATATATAGTAACGATAATAAAAAAAAAGGAAAAAAGAAAACGAATAGTAGGAGTGCCCTCATATTATTGGAATGGTTCAGGATGTTGATCGTCGTGATGTTTAATTTAATATCGACACACGGAACTGTTTGAAAATATCAACGAGCATCGGATCGTAAACGGAAAGACTACGACGACTACGACGAATAAAGAAAACTTGTCGCACTATCTCTCTCTCTCTCTCTCTCTCTCTCTCTCCTCTCTCTCTCTCTCTCTCTCTCTCTCTCTCTTCTCTCTCTCTCTCTCCCCCCCTCTCTCTTTGTCTTTGAATTTTTCTTTCTCTCACTCACTCATATGGTTTTCGAGGAAACAAGGAACGAGAGAAGCTCGTTGCGATTCCGGTGGTCGTGTCGTAAACCTGTCTTTCCATTCTATGTTTCTCTTCCTTTCTATGTATGTGTATGTGTATAAGTAATATACGTGTCGCGCGCGTGAGTGTGTGTATATATATATGAATACAAAGCGATAAAGTGTTAAACAATCAGGTACCACTCTCGCACACTAAACTCAATTTCTCGATAAGACTCTAATAAATGTGTTGTCGTGTGTGTATTTGTGTTTATAGCTAACAAACGCACACACCATATTGTAGTCTTCTATTAATCAAAATGATGATTACTCGTGAAAATAGAATTACGATTCTCTTTTCTTTTTTTTTATTCTTACTATCTTTATCTTTTATTACAAGATGATACCATTCTTTTTTAAATTCTTTTTTTCTCCAGAATGTAATAGAAACTACAATTGAATTTTTTTTTCCAATATCGGTAAAACAATTAATTATGATATATTTTTTATTTAATATAATATTAATTATGTATAATATGTTTGATTTATAATTGAAAGTTAATCGGATTAATCGATCGTTATATAATTACAATTAATAGTACTTAACAGTACGCATATGTGTGTGTGTTATTTTATCAAATAATTATGGTAGAGAAATTTTTGTAAGCATTTCCATCGGTTCCTATTCTTGCATTCAAATCTCCAAAATCTTCGTCAATTTTTCTGATTTAGTTTTTCATTTCCATGATCTTCTGTGATCTTTCTTATTTGATTTTTTTTTTTTACGTTACTTCAAGTGAAAACCTTTTTATTTTCTTTTAAACATTATAAACGTATGTAAAATTTCGAATATTATATTGAAATAATTTTTAAACAAATTTATTATATTCAAAAAACCCAAAATAAAATGTTGAAATTAATTGATTGCATTTAAATTGTTAAATATAATTGTAAATATTATATATGAAATTATTTATTCTATATTAGATAAATGTTTCTGAGAAACGAGATAACGTGAGCAGAAACTTAAATAATTCTTTTAAACGATAAATTGGATTGTAAGGACAAAATGGAGTCGAACTTATGAGCTTATCACGAAATTTGTCGTAATCTGACCGTGACTGCTACAATTAAATAAATCTAATGGTGAAATGAACTTTATTCGTGTCTGTGTATTTGTGCATATATGTGTTGAAACAATTTATTTACAATTAATAGCGCGTATTCTCTTTGATAATAAAAATTGAAATTAAATATAAACTAGAAATTCTTGTTTTTTTCAACACATTTTAACTATAAATTTAAAATAAATAAAAATACAAGTTTCTTCCATTGCAATTTACATAATATTTGATAAATTCTATATGTTTGCTTATTTAAAATATTAAATAAATAAATAACTATCTCTCTCTCTCTCTTTCTTTAATAATCTTGATGAATGAGAAATAAATTTATTTATATATATAAAACTACTTATAATCAATTTATAACTTTTATATAAAATATTTGATATCGATAAATAAAGAAGAATGTCATTTATCAACTTCGAAAGTCATCAAATTGCATCGCAACGATAAAAATGAAATGGCATTCGAGCTCGGTTCAAACTTTTAAGTTTTTGTCGATCGATAACTTTCACCGGTGTTAAATTGTTGCATTTATATTACGTAAGCTATGCAAGAAGCGTGCGCGCGCGCACACACGCACATACATGTATTTATAATAATTGTGATTACCTATTAGTATCGATGCCACTTGGACGTTCACATTTCTTCTTTTTCTTTTTCTATTTTTCTTTTCTTGTTTTTTTATTTATTTAATTTTTTTATCATCGATCATTATGTTTTGTAAAATCACTCTGGTATTCTTACAGAAGTAGTAAAAGTGCGTGATACATACATAAGTATCTTTTCTAGATACTAATGATAACTATAGTCATCCGTTGTTACTTCTGAGAATAAAACTTGCGTAACTTTATCTCACTCCAACTTAAACAATTTTTATTATTTATTACCATTATCTGATATTCTTCTCGATACTAATATTTATAATATCTTTTAACGTTGATCAATTAGGTTTTTTATTTATTAATCACATTTATTATACAATAATTATACGATCGAAAGTAATAATATTTTAAATTATTTTAGATTATATTTAATATCAGATGAAGTATTATATTTTATAATATCTTTATTTTTATACTTTTATAAAAGTAAATAATTAAACCTATAATCTCAGAGTTTTCCTTTTTTTTTTTTAAAGTTCGCGAACTTATAATTCTTAAATTATTAATTTTATTATTATATAATTTACATTAATATAATAATTGAAATATAGACAATGAGAGCTTTGAATGTATATTCAAAATTGATTAATTTACGAGAAAAGTTTATAATACATATTTAATAATAAAAGTACAGATAATAGGCCGGGTTTGAAAAGTTTCGAGTCTCAATTAAAAAAGAAAAAAACAGTAAGAAAACTTTTAATAAAAGTGAATAATTTGCTCGAGAGAAACCAAACTTTTTTTCTATCCTCAACCTCGCACATAAATATGTTCCATCGAAATAACACGACGCGTTTTATGCAAAATTAAATTAGAATTAAATAATAAATAATTAATATATATATATATATATATATATTATTCATTTATTATAAATTATATTATAAGTATACTAAGAATTATTATTACGACTATTATTATCGAAAGTTGATAATGAAATACAATTTCGAATTTTTTTTATCGATTTGAATGAATGCTTCTTTTCGTTTGTTTTTTTTTTGTTTTGACGAATTCAAAATTGACGCCATTCAAATGACTCGCGAATATTTTAGTTAATTCTATTCTTTTTTTAGATTTCCTTTTCTAATTTAAAGTGACCGTCATAGTTAACGAGTTACGGACGTAGTATAGTGAGCAAACAATTGGTCAATTCGTCCGCGGCCAATTACGGAATTGCACCATGAAAATACACTGTTCGTTCTTAATTCGATTCAGCCAATTAAAGCTCATCTCTATCTCTCTCTCTCTCTCTCTCTCTTTCTCTTTACGAGTGAGCTTTTATACGCATGTTCAAAGAGTCAGAAAGAGAAAGAGAGAGAGAGAGAGAGAGAGAAAACATTTTCCATGTAATTTTACGTAGGATCATTAGAATAAAAACTAACTGTTTCTATTTAATTTCGAAATATATCTTTCTCATCTCTGGTCTTACCTTTTCCGTATATCGTTTCGAATTTAATTCCAATAAAACAGAATTGAGAATATTAAGAATCTACGATAAGAGAAAAGTTAAATAATTATTTATTTATTCTATGTATTATTATATTCTTTGATATTATTCAATTTATTTAATGTTTCATTTGATATATGTTATACGTAATTTAGTGTTCTTTTCTTTTTCTTAAATAAAAATAAGAAACGTATTAGTGGAGAGGTATTTCGTTTCATAAGAACAATCGTCTTTGGAACGGTGTTAAGATTTAAATAAAATATTTGTCCAATCCTATATTTTACATCTACTTGTGTATTATACACAAATAAAAGAAAATCGATATGTAACAATGAAGAAAATGATTTCTGACGTCAAACTGTACGAATCTATAAACGATCTGGGGAATAGACAAATGTTAGTTTTTATTTTTATACTTTTAATTATTAATTAATACATCGCTCGGTCAATATTATCGATTATTTTATTTCGATGGTGATATTTTGTGTGTGTGTGTGTGTGTGTGTGTGTGGTTGTGTGAGTTTGAGAAACCTGCTGAAAATAATATTTATAATTTTCGTTAAATATTAGAATTATACCGAATGTCCCATAAAAAACGAAATGGTCAAATATTCCTGATCCCATCAAATTTTGTATACGAGATATTTTAAATAAAAATAGTTACATATTTTCAAGAGGTTAATGTAATATTTATTACAGTTATTTCATAATGAATACTATACATATATCACCGCTATACACGGAAGTTAAAAAAAGTTTTAACAAATTTTCTTTTCAAATGTAAATCTATATTTTTCTGACATAAGTCCAACAAAGAAATTCAAAAGAATATCGATAAGAATTTAACGTCAACTAACAATATAACCTTTTCATCGATTTTTTATTGAATTACAAGTACGACAAGTTTCATTCGACAATTATACAATATTTAAATGAAGGACACCGCTTTATATAAATTTTGACAAATCGAAAAAAAAGAAATTACCTTTGAAAATGTTTCATTTCTTTTGCAACCCGTTCTCGTCTACAAAGAGAATTATTTGTTTAAATATTTTTTTATTATTTATTTCGTTCCAACAATAATAATGATAACGATGGAGTGCAGGAAAGAAAGAAAAAAATAAAAATAAAAAGAGAAGAACTTCGATGCAAAAACAAAAAAAGATACAATAAAGAAGAGAAATTCTTTAACAAAAAAGAAAAAATGAAAAGGTAGAAAGAAAAATACACGAAGGTAAAATATTATAAGAATAATACTAATAATAATAATTAAAAAAAATAGCTCCATAACATTTTTGCAACACGTTCTCGTATACAAAAAGAAAAAAAAAAAAGAATATTTATTTAAATACTTTTCTTTTCGTATTTTTACCAACGATAATAACGAATGATGATAATAACGATAGAGAAAAATAATCAAATAAGAGGAAAGAGGAGAAGGAACGACATTGAAAGGGAAAAGAAGGAAAAATAAAGACGTTCCTTTGAAAAGTTTAAAAGGAGAAAAATATGAGAGTAATGTAAAATGAGAGAAAAGAAACAGACGCGTCGTAGCATTTGCGTTGGGGGATAAGTTGCACTTCGGTTGCACAGACGTGAAGGTGAACTAAAAAAAGAAATAGAAAAAGAAGAAAGAAGAAAGAAAGAGAGAGGGGGGGGAAGAAAAAAGTATAAGAAGTGTCGACTTTGTTGAAGGTGAGGGTGGATGATGGTGATGTATAGACGATGGTAGAGGGGTGGGAGAGAGGGTGGGGTTTGGAGTTCGCTGTTTAAAAAAAAATCGGGTTAAGGTCGACTGGCGTCGCGACGCAACAAAACACGTGCAAGAAAGAAAGAAAGTGACAAAAAGAAGGAAGGTAGGAAGGTAGGAAGGAAAAGGTAAAAAAAGGTAGGAATGGAGGAAGGAAGAAAAGAATGGAATGTATGTTTTTTTTATTCTTTTTTTTTCAATGTAAAAATTGTCATCGTTGCGGTTTACCAGCCAGACGACGATGATGATGATGCATCAAACGATGCGTTAGTGTAACTCCTACTACGTTGCATAATTTATAGATTTTTTTTTGTATATATATATGTGTGTGTGTGTATGTGTGGGTGTTAGAATATTGAATTACTTTAGAAATAACAATTTTGCGTGGTTTTTCTCAAATGAAGTATATATACAAAATGATATTTCATTATACACAATAAAAAGAAGAGAAAAAAAACAACGCACAAGGGTGGGTTGAAAAGTTTTGAACCTTGGAAATAGTGCAACTTTCTTCTTTTTTCTTTAATATATTGTATTTTTTTTCTAATATTCCTAAAATTCATTTCCCCGACA
Source organism: Polistes fuscatus (assembly GCF_010416935.1). NCBI lineage: Eukaryota > Metazoa > Arthropoda > Insecta > Hymenoptera > Vespidae > Polistes > Polistes fuscatus. The sequence goes on along the minus strand of NW_025113107.1, from coordinate 1,861,766 downwards.
CGTTTTTGAAAACAAAATTTCCAATAATATTGCTCGTTTTTTTCGTTTTACTATGCTTATTCTTATAATATTGCTCTTCTTGTTTAGTGATTTTTTTTTCCTTTTAAATTACGATCGTACGGTGTATAAAATTAATTGGAAAACTTCTAATTAAATAAAAGATACAAAAAAATTGAAATCTCATTAATCTCATTTGAGACGTAAATCTTAATGATTTGATTAAGAAAAAATAAATAAATAAAAAAAAAACCAACTATCGTAGGAGATAAAAGGGGTCAACGTTTGACTTGACCCTTGCGTTTTAGCGTGGAATGTATAACCCAAACACATATATAAATATATACATACACACACGGATAGAAATACACACAGGTAACTCCTATCGAGCATGACATTCCTGCAAACACTGGTTCAAGAATTGTTGGAAATCCCCCCCCCTCTTCCGTATAATACGACATTTCTACAAATCGCTTTCATTTTTAAACGAATTGAGAATTAAGGAATTCCCCTCTACTCATCCTCCTCCTCCCGAACGGTAATAATAATAAAAAAAAAAATAAAAATACGTAATAATAATTTTCAAATACAATTCATCATTTGGTTATTAATTTTCATTCTATGTCTTTTTTCCTTTTTGAATCATTAATCTTCGTCTAATAAAACAACGACAAGGACAACGTACTGGAAACTTTCTTGCTCATTTATTTACAGTTTCGTTTGTAAACTAATCTGTTATTAGCGTAATAACGTAAAAGAAAAGAGAGAGAGAGAGAGAGAGAGAAATAAAAATAAGAGAAAGAAGAGGAGGAAGAAGAAGAAGAAGAAGAAGAAGATCCGAGGATTCCTCTTGACACACGGTTTATCGGTATTATCAATGAGAGATATCAACAAGTTTTCGAGATACGCGGAATCATCGGTATCATCGTCGTCGATGATGAACACGACGATAACGAATAAAAAGAAGAGTAAAATATTTATTTAACGAGAAACGAGTGATAATATTACCTACTAATGAATTTTTGCACATTCACATTCACATTTACATTCACGTTCACATTCGCATTTACATCAAAGAAAGAGAGAGAGAGAGAGAGAGAGAAAGGGGGCAGAGGTGGAGGAGGTGGGGAAAAGGTGGGGTGGGGTTAGAGAGAAACTTTATGGCATCTCGTAAATCTCCTTTACATAATGCAAATACCTTATCATGTGATATTAAAGAACCACCAATCTAATGCGAACGTTGTTCCGCGTTCTCTTCTTATTCTTATTCTTCTTTTTCTTCTTATTCATCATCATCATCATCATCATCATCATCTTCTTCATATTTGTAAACATCGGCTATAAGATAATACAAATGGAGAAAAACATATTTGTTTGTCTGTTATTAACATTTGAAGAATAAAAATAGAAAATAAAAAGAAAGAAAGGAAGCAAGGGATGGGATGAGAAGGGAAGGGAAAGGAAGAAAAAAAATGTTAGATAAAAAATTGGCCAAACAACTTTGACGTATATTCTTCTCTAACCCTACGACACGAGATTATCCTTTTAAAATAGATTGAAATGTTTACGGTTATAATAGATTTGCCATAAGCGTCTTTTGGTGTGCATGGAATTTATTTTTCTTTTTTCTTTTTTGTTTCTTTTTTTTTGTTTTTTCTTTAATTACTATTTTTCCATCCATATGCATGGATTATAGCCATGACATTTGTAAAGTACGACGAATTAAATTTGTTTGTTTGTTTTTTTTTTTTTTTTTTTTTTTTTAAATAAGTAGTCGCAATGTATGAGAGAGAGAGAGTGGGTTGAAAAGTTTTGAACTTCGACCAAAAGATTTCTTTCTTTTTTTTTCTTTTTTTTAATATTGTAGATAAAAGTGTATTCGTCTGATGCGTATATAAATTGATTTTTGAATTGTTAGACTAGATACTTTGCACTCGCGTATTTAGATAATAGAATTCGTACTATTTTGGAAAATATATAGAAATTATTTTATAGATATCGTAATAAAAGTAATGGAACGTTGCTTTAATTTTTTTTTTTTAAATGCAAAATCACGAATCAAAGTAAAATGTAAAATTTAACAATTTCGATCGTATAAGTTGTTTAATTTGTTCGATTTCGATTATTGATGTTAAATATTTATCAGATCCATCTGTCAATGAGATAAGAATCTATTTATCGAGAAAAAGTATTTATTACTTCGTTCGTGAAATAATCATTCTAATCTATCATCGATTAATAATTACAAATAGAAATTTTCTATATAACGATAACATTTAATCGGATTTATTATTTAATTAGATAAAAAAAGAATCAATCATGTTTTTTTATAAGAATTCGTTTATTTTTTTTTTATTTTCATTATTTTATTCGTCAAAAAAAAAAACCTGATTTTACGATTAATACGAATAAATAATTTGATTAAATTCAAATAACAAATTTAATAACATTGTGCATTACTAAACAAAACCAAACAAAAAATATATTTTAAAAACGTATACGTTTGTATATAAATACATCTACCATAAGATTTCGTCCATTTTCTATCTATTTTTATTTATCAAAAAAATAAAAATAATAATTTTAATATAAAAATATAAATTATATATATATATATATATATATATATTATATTCACAATATATATTTATTCATTTTATTTAATTTCATTTCAATCAAATATCAGATTTAACCAATATTGTACATTACTAAACAAAATTCCCTTCCCAAAAAAGAAGAAAAAAAGAAATTTGCTTTGAATAAACCTAACGCATACCCAACATACACACACACATACACATATATTATTTATAATATTTACTAACCCCCATATCTACTTACGGTACCTTCTTTCCGTACAATCAGTCTCATAAAGGGCCGAACATTGGCAACAGTGCAGTCTCCCATACACTCTCTCTCTCTCTCTCTTTCACACACAACACACATACATACATAGATACATATATATACATATATATATACACACACACATATTCACTCACTCACTCTTGCAGTTTACTGGCAGTGATCATCGCAGTGGCGTGCGGTTGGTTGATAGTAGTGGTGGGATGTAGAGACGGTGAGTAGAATATGGGTGAGTGGGGTGGGGAAGGGGGGTGTGATGGAGGGTGAGGAGGGGGAACTCGAAGCGATGAGGACGCGAACGAAAGACAGTTTGCTCGTTCTCTTCGAGCCGTATAAATACGAGCGGGTTCTTTCTCTCGAGTTTAGTCTTCGCGATACTCGATTCTCGTGACGTCCGTTTTCTCATTTTCCCCAATGCTCGAAATATAAAACGGTGACGGGAGGAAAAAAAAGAAGAAAAGAGATTTACCCGCGCAAACAAAAGTATATTACGCGCGAAACGAGACAATCGTCATAATATCGTAGTCGTACTCTTAATAGAAATTTTATTTCGATAGTGCGCGAGAAAAATACAACACAACTCCAAAAAGAAAAGGAAAACAATTTAGAAGAAAATTTCATTTCATCGGAATACAAACGAAAAACTCTTTATCTTTCTCTTTCTAAATATATATGTATATGTGTGTGTGTATATATATGTATATACGTCGCGAGAAAATTTAATAGAGAAAGAGAAGAAGAAAAATAAACAAACAGAGTAATTAAATTAAATCGTATCGAACAACGTACGAGGATTTGAATAACGATTGGTAAGAAAATTAGAAGAAAAGGAAGAAAAAGAAGAAGAAGAAGAATAAGAAAAAGAAAAAAAATTATTACGTTAAATTCATCCTACGCGAAAGTGTGTCTCTTCGAAGAAAGCAGGGCTCCGTTTCGTTTCGAGAAAAAGACAGAGAGAGAGAGAGAGAGAGATAAAAAGAAACAGACAGAAAGAAAGAAAGAGAGAGAAAGAGAGAGAGAGAGAGAGAGAGAGAGAGAAAGAGTTGTTTCAAGTAACTTCGAGAAAAGCGATGAGTGAAAACCGGAAGCGTTCGTGCGTCCAACCCTCCGCAGGTGAGGGCTGAATTTTTTAACAGCCGCCATTTTTATAACTTATTCCTCAACTTAAACCACTTTTATACTTGTTTAACTTTTTTTTCGTGATTTTAAACGTTGAAAAATATAAAAAAAAAATCTTCTCGTTGTCGTGTGTCTACGCTACGATTAAGTTTTCTCCCTCCCCTCTCTCGGTACCGTGTGAAAAAGGGAGAGAGAGGGAGATTTCGCGCGTGCTAAAGAGAAGGGATATTACTATTAATATTATTATTATTACTTTGTTTTGTGTATATGTACTGACAATAACTATGCGGAAGGGATCAATTATGGGGACAACGTTGGTTGAAGATCGTTGGTTTTAATACATCGCGAACGAAGAATAAGAATAAAAATAATAAGAAGAAAATAATACAAGATTACTATTTTAGAAGAAGATAGTTAAATAGAAGAAGACGATTGGTTCAACAAGACGAAGTAAAGAAGAAGAAGAAGAAGAAGAAGAGGAAGAGGAAGAAGAGGAAGACGAGTTAGTTCAGAGTGAAAAGGCGGTCGTGCCGCTTTCACCGAGTATTCCTTCTATCTATCTATATATATATATAGATTTACATATATGTGTATATATATATATATAAATAACTTTTCTCTCTCTCTCTCTCTCTCTCTTTTTTTCTTGCTCCCCCGCTGATCGTGACGGCACGTTAACGGTCTTTCGTGAACACACGGTAGAAAGAGAGAAAAAAGAAATGATAACGTTCTTCCGTTTGGTTGACGAGTTGTTAACTTTTTTTGTTCGTCAAAGAAGTTAAATAATATATATAATAAAAATATTTTCTAGAGAGAAAAAAGAAAACGAAAGATTGGATAAATAAAGATAAAGATATCGAAAGACGATTGTTGTGATATTATTGTATTCATGTTTTTCTATCCATATATATATATATATATATACAGAAAGTATATTAATATAAATTAGTTTAGTTGGGTTAGTTCTCTTATTTCGATAGAGTACACCGTAGTATGGAAACCGAGATGTACATAAAAGACGAATTAGAAGAGAAACGTTTTAATTTGGATAAAAACGGTAAACAACAATTATTAACAACGATGAAATACGCGTCAACCAATTCAATACCATCGACGATGGATGAAGAGAATGAACAACATTCTTTTGAAAGAATAACAGCTGAACGATTTACCGGTGGTGGTAAATCGGCGGCCATCTTGAGAGATAGTACTACAGCAAGTAGCGCCTCAGCTGCTAAAGGTAGAAGGTACAGTGTACTCGAAGATTTAAAAGCACGTAGGGACAGTCTCTGGCAAAGGGCACGTCGCGCTAGTACATTCGACGAAAAGGAAAATACTAAACAATTGAAAATCGTTTACGGTAAGGATAAAAGAAGAAGTAGCGACGGTGGCGCCAATAGAAGGGGATCGGTTTTCTACGTAACTGATGATCTTCTTGAAGAAAAACGGGATGTTCTCGAAAACGAGGAAGAGGAAAGAGCTGCCAGGATGGAAGCGAAAAAAGGTAGAAGAAAGTCATGGCATCCGCTTGCTAATAAACCATCCAAATCTGAAAGGAAAAGGAAAAAGGCTGTTGTTGGTGCTGCACCATTGGAACAAGTTGCCAGTGCTGAAGCACTTTATACTCAAACCAGACAGAAGAGACCTTCTTGGTGGAATATATTTGTACCGGATTCCGTTTCCAGGTATTCTTCATTATTTGTCAGTTCGTTTGTTTTTGTATGTATTTACTTTATTTTATTCGGACGATTAATAGTATTTTTTTTTGTTCGGAGAATTGTTCCCAAGTTTATTATATCGTTCTATACAGATAGGTGTATTCGATCACGTCGATCAAGTGTTGCAATTTTTTTTGGATGTTACGTTATTAAAAATGCCGACTAATACTTCTGTAGGTAATTATGACAATTTACTGAGTCAACAAGTTGGAATAATGAATTTTATGATTTATTATATAGTCAATTTAATATTATAAAATAATTCGTTAAAATATTTTACATTTTCTAATCGCTTTTCAAATAATACGAAAATTCGGTTAGATGATTTAAATAAAAAAAAAAAAAATACAAACAAAACCAATTACATAAAAGTTTCTCTTTCGATTGATCTTTTCGTATTTTAGATAGGAGAAAATATAAAACTGTTCGTGACCGAATGAACGGTGCATTGAAATCTTTTTTTATAATATAAAAAGAGAAACTTACTCGTTTGGTTACTGCTGTTGTAAGAGTAACGGAACCACGTGGATAAAGGGAATTAAAATCAAACGACTTTACGATCTAACCTATGTCAAAGATTGATTATAACTCGGATACGTGAGTTTGGAAAGTAAATAATTAAATTCAAAACGATCTAAATCATAAATTCTTGATGAAATCTGAAAAATTGGGTCAACGATAAATCTTAATAATAATTAATAATATATAACAGCAATACAATAATTAAATATAAAAAATATTCAATATAAAAAAATAATAATATTATTAAGATAATATTAAACAAAAAGTATCACTTTAAAATGACGACATATAAAAATAAATAAATTAAAGCAACATTTTTTAATTCTAATGACCAATTTTTAGATGAGAAGAAGAAACTTATGATTTTTCCTTCTACTTTCTACGCTCACCTTGGTGTTCTTTCTTTCTTTCTTTCTTTCCTCTTTTTAATTAGTTAAAAGCAACACAAGCCATGAGAGTTAGAGTATTATCATCTGTGAATCATACAACTTATATTCTCATACTTTTTTCTTACTACTTCGGAACAACACGTGTCTTATAACACGTAACCTCATCGTCGTGCTTATTCATTTATGCGGATAAGGTTAATGCTCTTCTTAAGATTTATACGTTAATAATGACAATAATAATATTAATAATAATAATACTAATACTAATACTAATCGTATCGTATTGTTGGTTTATCATCGAGTGTATTTTTACTCTCCCTTTTTCTTTATATACCGAATGTATCATTTTGTTTCTGTCGATCGTAATATTTGATAAATCGTTTTCGCGAATATTATTGCAATATAAAAAAAAACAAAGCAACATAATCATATTTTGTTACGTTACTAATTCGTTACGTTAAATTTAAAAAAAAAAAAACATTAAAATAATTTTGTTCGAGTGAATGCCAATTTTATTTTTTTTTTTTAAATTTAGATCTTGGGGAAAAAAGCAAAAGATACGCGTAACAATTTTCAATAAAAATCATTCCCTTTTCAGACAAACTTAATTTTTTGTTTCTTTATAAAAATTCTTTAATCTTGTTTTGTTTTAAACAATTATCCTTATATTACAAATATTTCTTTATTTGCATAAATAAATACACTTAAATAGGTAAAAATGTCTAAATTCGATATTCGAATTAAATATTTCTGAAGTTTACTTCAAAATACGTAAGTACGTAGGAATAACCGTGTTTTGTGTTGTTTTGGTGAAAATGACGCGTGTTTACGATATCACGTATCTATTACCGAGATATAAGATGTTAAATACAGAGTTCCAACATCTCAAGTAACGAGAATTTATCTGTTTTCTTCACAAATTTTCTTATAAAAGGAATAAACGAATGTCACGTATTTGCAATATTTACGAATAGATTTCTCGTAAATGGAATTTTTATTTTTTTTCCCTTCTTCTTCTCTCTCTCTCTCTCTCTTTCTTTTACTTTTTTCATCATACATCTCTTTTCTTTTATATTAAACATTTTTAAAGGGAAAGAAAACAAAAAAATTACTTGCAAATGATTCATTTAAAAGATCGTCAAATTTATGTCGAAAAAAAAGAAAACTTAAACTTTTTGTTCTCGGGGAATGTGAGTTTAATTAAAACAAAACAAAAAAAGTACGATAAAATTGTTTTTACGTTAGGCTCAAGACTTTTCAACCCCGCCCACGTGATTCGATAAACTTTGAAATAAAATCGCCTTTTTTTTTTTTCTTCTTTTTCATATTTACCGATCAAAAAATGAATTATTATTTTTCTCGTTACGTTTATATTTCATTTCTTTTTTTTTCTCTCTCTCTCTCTCTCTCTATTTCTGGAAACGTACGTACAACATAGATTAGAACGGAAATAAATTTATCGCAAATTTTGTGTAAGGCGATTTGAATTCGACGAAAAGGAAATTAAAAGAGGAAGAAGAAGGAAAAAAAAGAAGTAAAAAGAAAAATCATTTCGAGTTGGTTGGATTTGGTATAACGAAACGTAAATAAAGAATTGATTGAGACGTTAATAATTGTCTCGACACATGCGATATCGATTATTATTATTATCATTGATTAACTTATCATCACTGACGTAATACTATGAAAATATAGTATATGCGTTATACATATATATATTTATATAAAATAAATACACACACAGAGGGATACATATACGAATATTATTATCTTTCAAGAAACATTCGGTAATTTCTCCAAAATAAATATAACAAATGAAAGAACGATTATACGAATGAGATTAATGTAAGCATCAATAATTACGAGGAAAGATATATTAGATAATTTAATTATTTTTAATCGAACGTCGGACACCTTAATTATCTTGATTTAAAAGACAAATAGATAAAATATTTTTAGACTTGTCCTTGAACCCAAATGTTTTATTCAATTATGTTCCCGTATTTGAGAGATATAAGTGTATATATAACTTTAATATATATATATATATTAAAGTTGAACACGAATTTAACTGATTTAGAGAATTCATGTTAACACGTTTTATATATTACATACTTATATATACGCGTCTATGTGTGTGTATGTGTGCGCGCGCGCGCGCGTGCGAGAGAGAGAGAGAGAGAGAGAAATGGAATTATGGGTGATAAGGAAATGTCATAAACACATTTTGATACGTTGTATGTTCTAGAAAACGTTTCGTTTATGAATTGCAGATGTTGATGTCAGTCCTTGAACGCAGGTGTTGCACCTGGGATCAACTGGCTGTTATTGATCTTATATAATTGTCATAAGTTAGTTGTTTGATAAAACTATAAACTCTGACACGTGGGGATAGAGAAATTTACATTTCTTTTTTATTTATTTATTTTTTATTTTTTGTTTTTTTATTTTCATCATTTCAATGTGCTATGGCGAATAAACGAAATTCGATGGCAAGTGCAACGATAGATAATGTTCTTTTTCTTTTTCTGACGACTTATATTATATTGTAAACAATTTTTGTTTATTTTTATTTATTATTTATATTTATATTTATATTATTATATTTAAATTTATATTTATATTATTTATATTTATTATTTATATTTTATTAATATTGTTATTTACTTTAACAATTAAATTGATACTTCGAATATTTTTATTTAAAACGATTTAATCATCTAAAGTTATTTTTTATTAATTTTGTATCGGTGGTATTTGCTACGAGAAATTTGGTTGAAAAGTTTTGAGCTTCGAAAAATAAAATGCAAAATAAAGTAATAGAAAAATAAAAAAAAAGGGGGCCGGAAATTTGATCTTTTTTATTCTAAACTTTTTGACCTATTTCGCGTATTTGCTTTTGTATCTTTTTTCTTATTTTAATTTTTATTTTATAACAATGATATATTAGAAAATTTTTGATAATTATTGTCTCTTATCTAACGCTACCATAAGCAATACGAGATAACTTTACCATTATAGCATTTTTTGTTTTTGTTCTAGACGCGATAAGAAATTAGGTTACGTTGAGTTGAAGTACATACTTGTAATGAAGAAATTATTTTATTTAAATTAGATCAACTTTGAGTATATATTTATTATTCTTTGTATAAATACAAATAAAAAAAGTAAAAAATTAACTACATATGAAAATTAAATATTTTCAATTAACTGTCAGATTCGGCATAGAACAAAGGCACATATATAACATTCGATTGAAAATTTAATTAACACATTTATAAATTTCATTTAAAAAAAAAAAAGAAAAAAGAAAAGAAAAGGAAATAAAATGAATCGTCACGAGTCTGTAAAACGCATAACAATTTAAATAATAACGTTTTCATAAATTACCCGTTGTTCGTTTCGAAACACTAAGGAACTTTGCCAAACCACAATTGTTCATCGAACGTCCAATTGAAAATTTATGCGAATGTATTATAACACGTTAATTTACAACGTCATTAAATTTCACCGTACAATTGCCATCTCGCGTTCGTTTATTAAAACTTTTATTTCATATTTTTACAATTATTATAAAAATAATTATCTCTCATCCCATTTCATTAATTATAGAATGAAATCATTATAGATAGAGGGGGAAAAAAAGCAATGAGTAAAAGTTTAATTACAAAATTGGACTTTCCTTAATCAGAAGATGATCATCGTCATCGTCATCGTCATCGTCATCGTCAAAGATGGGTTCTTTTAATTTGTAGGGAAAACACGTGCGGAATTCATGATGACGTCAAAAGCTTTAACGAACGAACGAACCTGAGGATTCGATCGTCTATGTGACATGCACAGCTGTAACGCGTTGAATAAAACAAAACGTAGTTAAATAAGTCGTGCATCTGCAATATTATAAACGACATACAAACATAGAAACGATAGAAACGCATCGTAATCCATAACAAGAATTATTTTCATCGTAAAACGGCGCATATAAATGACATTATATAAATGACAATTATAGATAAATAAATTCTTTTCTTTTTTTTTTAATTTTTGAGAACTCATCTCATTTGAGGTTTTTTTTTTACGAATCTTATCAAGCAAGTGCTTTTTAATTCGTTTTCATCTGTTTTACTTCTGTTTACTTCTTTTTTCTTTTTTCATTCAAAAAGAAAAATCCAATACTACTTATGAAATGAAATTTTGTTATACTCCTGCAAATTAATACCTCGGACAATAATAGAAAGTTACAAAAGAGAAACGTTAAAGTTCACGTCGAATGATATTCACGATTTCATTTATCCCCGTTTTACGTTAGTAAACTCTAATTGTTTTTAAAAGGGCAATCTCACGTTTTAATCATGCAAAATAAAAATAAAAAGACGAAATATATATATATAGATAGAATGAATTTCTGACATGAAGAAGTGTTTGGCAATGTTCGTACGAGTATTGCTGGCATTGTTTTTAAAATAAAATTTAACTTATAGGTAGAGAGGGGGCGGAGGAGAGATATGGGTAAACAACATCGTTTCTATCTTTTAATTTGACGCAAAACCCCATTTTCAACCCATCCAATGTATAATAAAAATATAATTAAAAGAAAAAAAGAAAAACTGTGGAATTATTATCGAAAGATTATAAAATATATAAAAATAAATATATGCACGCGCGTATACAGATTAAATACTACGATTATAGAGAAATATGAAATTATCAACAATGTTTGTATGCTTTAGAACAAAAAAAAGCGTATAGAATTATAAACGATAAGAAAATTATAATGAAAGGAGAGAAAAACATATATATATATATATAATATATATATATATAAATGGGTAGAAAGAGATAAAGAATAAAACATGAAACATTGGTAAGCACACATGTGTGAGCAATCGCATAATGAAAAAAGAAAAATTATAAAAAAAATGTATATATATATATATATATGATGAAAACGGATCCAATCGTCGTCGTTATGCTCTGATTATTTCTCTCTCTCTCTCTCTTTCTCTTACTCTTTCCCTCCATTCTATCCCCCATCTCTCTCTCTCTCTCTCTCTCTCTCTTTTTCTCTCTCTCTCTCTCTTTCTTTTTCTTCTTCCTATAACTGAGACCTTTAAATAGAGAATTAATCGAAAACATCGAATTAATTATAGCTTTCTCTCTCTCTCTCTCTCTCTTTCTCTTTTTTTTCTCATTATCTTTTTCTGAATTTTTTTTTCTATACTATTTTTCTTCCCTATATTCAGATTAATTGAAAATGTGAACATGTGTGTGTGTGTGTGTGTGTGTATGTACACTCAATTATGCTACCTCTCTATCATTTTCTTATTATTCTTCTTGATCGATTGAAAATTATATCCCGGTTCGGATGAAATCAATCATGTATATTTCTTTTTATTATATTTACTACTATTATTATAAAAATTTTCTTTTTTTGCTATGTTGAATTTAATTGAAAAAATATATTGCTAAATCAATAACGTTATTTTTCTTTATTTATTATATCTATATTATTATTATTATTATTATTATTTTTAATTATTTTTTCATTTTTACTTGCGTTCGATTAATCGAAGAAATTAATGATTCGGACGAATCGATCTGGTATCTCTTTTTTAAAATTGTATTTCTATTATTATTATTGTTGTTATAAATTTGCTTTATTTTTTTATTTTATTTGTATCCACCTACCTTAAATCAACCGACAAATAAAATTAATTAATTTCAATCATTGAATATAGTATGATCGATCAAATCGTATATATTTCCTCATCTTTTAAATAATTATATCTATCAAACTATTTTTCTTTTTTTCGTTCTTTGTTTTTTTTCTCTCTTTTCTTTTCTTCCTTTTTTTTTGTCTTCTATTCTCATTGGTCATCTTTCCGTTTCTACCCCTTTTTCGCGAATATTTTTTTTCTTCTTTATTTTTATTATTATTATTATTTCACCTTTATCAAACTCCACCCTGTTTTTTTCTCCCCTATTCATCTTTCTCCTAACTTTATCTGTTTTTTTTTTTCTTTTTATCTTTCTCACTCCATCTATCTAATTTTCTTTCTCTTTTTATTTCTCTTTCAATCTCCCTTTCTATCTCAATTTATGTTTATCGACATTCTAACCACACACACACACACCCACACACACACACACACGAGACATTCCATGTGGTCATTCTGTTGTCCATCAAGATGGCGTACGATGAAAGAGATAGTTAGATGAAACGAACTAGTATATACCAGGGCGTGCCACCATTATTACAAACTTATACTCTACAGATTGCATTTCACTTACGATACACAATTTACAACATTATTTTCTAAAAGGTCACCAACAATATGATCTTTCTTCTTTCCACTTCCCACTTACCCCTTTCCCCTTTCCCCTCTACCCCGTCCACCAACATCTTTCATTTCTATTTATATTTTTATTATTTTTTTTTCTTTTTTATCTATTACTTATGTCAAAAATTATCTACGAGTTCGAGTTATCGATTCGTGTCAAAACGTTACAATTAGGTCAGAGATTAGATTGTCCATTACTTTAGCTTAATTTTCTTTGTTTTAGAGTTTAGAAAAAAAATCTTTTCTTTTCTCTTCCTTTTAATAAATAAATAAATTCTAAATAGCAAAAAAGGAAGAAAAAAAATGGAAGAATATATTGGAAAGAATATATTGAAGTTCGTATGAAAGTTCGTATATTCTTGGAATATATTAGATCGAGAAAGGGGGGATTTTTCTTTTTCTTTTTTTTTTTTTCTTTTTTCTCGTTCACAATATTATTTATTGCTTTTTCGTTTGGTCGTCGTTACGAATAACTACGATGTTACGAATGAACGAACGAACGAACGGCATGGTATGGCATGGTATGGCATGTCTCGTACGTAACTCGTTGCAGACGCACTTTTGTAGCTCGAATGTGTCTGAAAGTGTGCCAAAGACGTTGCCGAGTAAACCGGTAAACGATCGGCGAATATATTTATATAAACTCTCGTATTGTACTGGTACTAAATGATGATAAAGTTGTTGCCAACTTATGCATCTTTAATAAAAAAAAAAAAAAAAAAGAAAAAAAAATAAATATCCACGAGAATCGGGGGTGGGTGGATGGGTTGAAAAATGTTTTGACCCTATGGCGACGAAAAAAACTTCGTTATTTATATTCTTTAAATAATAGATCGATTATTTCTTTTTTAGGACCGATAAAACTAAAAAAAAAAAGGAATAATGATTAAATTTGCATAACTAATCTGCTAATATTTAAATATTTAAATTATTTTATTTCTGTCCTACGATTAAGATAAAATCGAAATAAAACACATACAAGTATTGTATACTTTATTCTCTTTTTTTATTTCTGCTTATATAATATATTTGAAAAGAAAAAGAAAAGAAAAGAAAAGAAAAATACAATAAATTTAGTTACACCTAAGGTAAACATCATTGAGACAAAATTTATTCTCACGTGCGAGAATTCGTTTACCCCTTTTTCCTTCTTTCTTGACACCCCCCCCCCCCACCTTTTATTTAAGACCATCAAGAATACCATAGATACGAATATAGATACGTAATTGAAATTTCAAATCAATTCAAAATAAAATCGTGCGAACGGTTCGACGAAAGAAAAAAGAAAAAAAAAAAAAAAAAGGGCAGGGAAACGTGATTTCTAAGAGTGTCTTATTTTTTTTTTTTTTTTTATTTTTTATATTTTATTTTTTTTTTATTTTTTATTTTTATCGTAGATCTAGTGAATCTTTTCCTTTTACCCTATATGTTACGAAATACATCATTGTAGCGTATATTTCATCGTGTTTGTTAACTTCCATGGTTATAGAAAGAAAGAAGGAGATAGGAAGACGTGGATAAAGATAGATAAATTGAGAGAAAGAGAGAGAAGTAACTCCAAGACTTTCTAATGGTTCTACCATGCAGCAAAACGAGTCCATCGTGTTTCTTACTTTTCGAGACGCTTGTTGCTGCTGCTGTTGCTGCTACTCGCTTATGCTTATTAGTTGTTGAAAATGTATAAACTTACAGCTACGCCTTTTCTTTCCTACGAAAGAATATCACAATTTTCGATTTCATGCAGGGAATTTTCATTCCCAATTATCATTTATCTCATCTTATCTTATAATTATTATTCTTTTTTTTTTATTCCCAGATTATTAATATTATTATTATACGATTTAAAAAAATATATATTTTATTTTCATTCACACGTTATTATTAGATAATAATGTTTTTATTTGTTGTTGTTATTATTATTATTATTATTAATTCAATTAATAATTAATATTATTAATAATAAAATATTAAAAATATTTACATTTTGCGTAATTAATCATTGTAAAAATATTTTCATATCGCATAAACGTTTTTTCTTTCCATTATTATTAGATTTATTCTTTAAATATTTGTTTTCTATTTATTATTGCGAATTTATAAATGATGCTACCAAAATTTCATATTTATTTTTTTTATAACAATTCAAACAAAATTGTTCATATTCGTTACACGTGTTAGAATGTAAATTATAATCGTTTTAAAATTAACCTTTTCTTACGCCAACGAGTTAATTATTACATTTTTTATACAAATTGAACCAAATTAGCTGGAAAAAAATATTTAATATTACAAAAAAAAAAAAACATCAATTTCGAAACTCGACAAATAAATCGTAAATTAATTCTTCGTTGCAATATTTCTTAAATTAAATAATCAAACGATCGATAGATACAAATTTTACAAGAACAAAAATCCAACAATAACTTAACAAATAACACGTTTCTAACGTTTAACAGGTGGTGTATTTGCGTGAAATTTTAAAGAAACAAAACGAAAAGAAAAAAAAGTTAAAAATAAATCGCATGTGGGATAATTATTAAAGTAATTATTAGTTTTTCTTCAAAACAATCAGGTCCGACCAAAGGTCGCACTTCTTTTGTATTTCATATTTAACAGTTCTCGACCATCGTTTGTAAGTGTGTAATGCGTTCGTTAAACCTGGCCACGAGTCAGTTCTATTTCATTGTTGAAGGGGATTCTTGGCAAACAAAAGTTGGCAGATCGCCTGACCAAGAGTCTTCGTCTTCGTCTACTCGCTCTTGTTTAAAAAAATTTTCAAATGAATAACAAGCTAGCTTGTTGACTAATATCTAAGTCAAAACGTTTAAAAGTAGTACGTATATTTTATGGGTGGAGGGGGAGGCGGGTGGCAAATTAAAAGGAAACAAAACGTAAAAAAAAATTAATGAAAAAACTAGCAAATTCAGGGTTGGGGGGGAGGGGAAAACGCCTATTATTTAAATTATTATTTTTTTGTATTACTTTAAGTATGCTCGATCATTTAGAAAGTGACACGACGAGTTGTTTGCAATAGAAAACAAAATAAAATATGTTCCTTTTTTTCTTTTTCTTCTTCTTCTTCTTCTTCTTTTGTTTTTTTTTGTTTTAATTTAATTAAAAATAAATATTTATTTAATTTGAAATTTTGAATTTAAATATATTACAATTGAAATGATTTTTATCTTTATTTTATGAAAACATTAAAAAGGTGGTTGGTGGTCTTTTTATAATGCGTTTGAATAATTTCTTTTTTTTAATGTAATTATAGTAGGACAGTAATAAACGTACGTATCGATGATGAGGAGATTTGAATGCCTTCATAAAAGAATAGACAATGTATCGTATTTATCGAAGTTAAGTTTAAAGATAGAATGGAACAATGGTCGATCTGTACGTTTCGTTTATGATTGCAAAAAGTAACTTATATTGTAAGAGGACGTAACGGCAAATTTCATGACGACTCAACTATGGTCGGATGATTGTCGTGAAATTTCTTGTGTAGAATTGCTATAATGATGGTGCTAAGTTCGTAGTGACTAATTAAAGTACAATTATGTCTTCTGCGTTCTCGAAAGTCTTGCAATCTTCATTTTATACTACACACCTTTATGTAAACACTTTTAAACGATTCTTTTACGCTATCCAATCTTACATTTTTCTTTCATTTTTTTTAAATATACATTTTAATTATATAAATTAATAAATTAAAATATTTAAGTAACGGACATATTATTTAACTTTTTTTCTATTATTGATAAATTTAAAAAAAAATAATATATTTTAATTATTTGAAACATTTATATTTAGCTAAATTAAATAAAATTAATAATATGCGATAACACAATAAAATAAATATAAATTTAATATAAACGCATGAAATATAATATATATAATGTAAAAATAACATAACATTTTTTTTTCTAACGTAAATCATTGATTACACGTGTAACCAGTATACAAACGCGTAATACTTATCTCGCAAATGTCTTATTACATAATTACATTTCCAATAAAACAAAATAATAATAATAATAAAAATAAATGAAAAGAAATAAAAATTATTAAATATTCCTACAATCTTACCAGTTTATTTGTAAAAGTAAAATCGAGATAAAAGCGTTAATAAATAAGTTTGATATTACAAGTTTCTTATCAAACATATCATAGGAATTGCAATTGATTCGTGGCGGCCAATCAAGCCGATCTATCTTACAAATGATAATGAAGCTGCATTATACATCTTGGATGTGTAATCAATGTAGGACGTGCCAGTTATTTTTAGAACTTTATCGTTTATCGTCATTTTTATCGATGACTTTTATCAGAAAAAGCATTTACGCGTAATATACATAGAAATATATATACAGGATATTTCAAAATATGTTAACGTAATTTCAACGGATTGAAGTGGTAGTTTCAATATCCTAAAATAAAAAAAAAACAAATACTTATACAATCATATGTTCACGAATCTCAATTTTTGTATTAAATAAAAATATATAATAAATTATATATATATATATATATATATTTTTTTTTAATATATAAGATATATATGTATAATATATCTTTTTTTTTAAATATAGTTTATATCTTTTTCAAAATATACATATAATTAATATATTTTTAAATTATATTTGAACATACTGAAATGAAAATTACGTCCACGTATTTTGAAACGTCTTGTACGTAAACACGCTTCTTAACTTTACCACGAATTATCGCAATAAATTATCAGAAATTTATTGACATGTGCGCTATTATAAATTACTCGTAAATAACAAACGATATAATTAATTTCAAACTCGTTTAAAAATTTTGGATAGACAAATTTATCTTATTTTTCGGCGCTTGAATTTTATTTTTTAATTTATTTCTTTTTTTCTAACGAAAAACAAAAAGTTGTATTAACTTGCGGATAAAGAGAAACACAAGGAAATCACATTACCTAACGTTAAGTTAAGTGAAAATTTGTCATTGTTATCGTATCACTGTTTCGAGCTTTAATCATTCTAACGGTAATACGCTTAATAACACAACTCGTGTGCTTGTCAGCAACGATGTTTGCTAAAGTTTCTTCGCGTTAGTTAGTTACATTATCTTGCTACACCATGCAATGACGTTAATTTACGCGAATTACAAAATGGAGTTATTTAAACCACAAAGAAGGGATATATCATTATCCCCGATGATCATATTAACAAATTCTTAGTTTGTGTTTGCAACTTTTTCCTCCACCACTTTTGTTGCATATTTTCTTTGAATATTTTCATATTTTCATTTTTCTTTTTTATAAAGAAATAAATACATTATTACGATACAATTTTTTCTTGACTTCGATATTTCTTAAATGGAGGTTACGTCTGTTAAAAATAAATCAAAATTAAAATTGCTGAATAAATAATCTGACTTTTACAAAACGATTAGGAGGAGAAGAAATGAAATGTATATATATATATATGTGTAATACATGTAAAAATATTTTTAAACAAATTGAACGAACGATGGACGATCAAAGTCGAATAAATAAATCGAAAGGAAGATAAATGAAGTATCCAATTGCCATGTCACACTTTTAACAATCGCGAACGAAGGCCACGCATTCTCAAAGACACGAGGGCGACGTGTGTTAATTAAGGGGGAGAGACTTTCAATAATTGTATAGACACCTATGTGCTTGTATATATACAGACACGTGTATATACAGTATACACGTATACACTGTATACAGCAAAGGTATTAGCACGAACTGTAATTACTACTTTTTTTTTTTTTTTTTTTTTTATAGAAAATATTTTTCGCGCGAGTCGAAAAAAATTAAGAATTAAAAATAAATGTACGGTAACGTATCATATCATAATAATTATAATAATAATAAATAATTAATAAAGTTTGTTTTTAAATTGAAAATTATTTCTATATATATATATATATATATATATTTTGTTTTTATATTTATATTTATTTTATTTGTAATAATTTTAATTTTTATACTAATCGTGTAATTTCCGTAATTTTACAGAGTTACGTGCATAATTGACAATATTTAATAAAATTAAAATAATAATAAATGTACGCAAAATTTTGATGAGAAAAGTTTGAATAAGCCAATACTTAAGCTTTTAGCAACTAGTTTATATACACATATATACACACACACCCACACATATAGGTGTAATTTGTATTTGATTATTACTGCGTAGGTAGTTTGGTATATAAAAGGACACAAGCCGGAAATGAAGAACCTAATAAGTCGATCGATTGGCAATCACTTTAAGGAATTGTTTATCGTACCAGTCGATACATATCGATGATAGCATTATTGGATGGTTTCAATCGATTGTACAATACGATGTGCGGAATTAAAAGTCCGATCACAAATTCGTGTCACATTGCATACGCCAACGGAATGATACTTTTCTTTTTTTTGTTTGTTTTTTCCTTTCTAACGTAAATCTCTAAAAAAAAAAAAAGTTTCGTTCGATCTTTCAGATATCTTTCAAATTGTTATTTATAATTATAATTTTTCTTTTTTTTTTTTTAACTACAAATCTGTTCAATTTTTAAATGACTAATATCACGTAATTTCATCGATACAAATAATTGTAATTAAAATAATTCGTGCAATGAAAAAAATAATTTCGACCAATCGAAAATAAATCGGCAATTCGTTTGAAATACAAAACTAAAATAAAATGTCACATATCTCTCTCTCTCTCTCTCTCACACACACTCTCGTGGTAATTAAAAAGTAATTTTGGAAGTTCGCTTAAATGTAGGAGAGAAAAAAAAGAAGGGGGAACCGGGGAAAGGGGGGGGGACGAAGATATTGTAGGTAATATTTCTTTTTTTTTTGCGTTTTTTTTTACGATCTTTCGCTTTCGCCAGAAACCCGTTCGTCCTTCGTTGGTCGAACAAAAGAACAGAAAAGCGATCGTCTTCGTTCAAGGCCGTTTCCTTCCTACGATCGATCGACGCCTCGATCACTATAGAAGGTCACTGTCCCCGTTTAAGGTCACTTTTCGAAAAGGAAATGTTATTCGCGATTGAGATAGAAAAAAAGAGAGAGAGAGAGAGAGAGAGTGAGAGTGAAAAATAAAAAAAAAATAAAAAAAGAAGAGATAATCTTATGAATTTACGAATGGATTAGTTTCCTAATTTATAATCTTATTTTGAGGGTATCTTTTCAGAAATTGTAAAATATAATATAATAAATTAATCAACGCATAATAAAAGAAAGAAATAAAAAATTAAAGAGAGAAAGAAAGAAATAAAAGAAAAGAAAAGAAACGATAATAAAAATTTGCATAAAAATAATATTAAGAGAAAAAAAAATGGAACAGCAAAAAAATTTTGGAAAAATAATGTCGTTCGCGCAACAATTACGCGATCGAGCGTTTTTTTTTGTTATTCCCATTATAACTCGTAAAATTTACATACTTTCGTATAGCGTGTGATTTTTTTCTTTTTTTAATATTTTGCACAAAAATTTCGTACGACTGTTCCGCGTCAGAGGTTTGTTCTATCCACTGCCTTTTATTTTCATCGTTCGATCGAGGAATATTTTCATTCAAAATTATGAAGAATTCTTTATTCTGTTTTTAATTGGTCAAACGATTTGAAATGTAAATTTAACCGTAGAAATTTATGTTCAACATAAGCGCGTCGAATTTTATCCGCCATGACGATTTCTTCGTTCGTTTTTCCCATCCCTCTCTCTTTCTATCTTTCCAACGTTTATGATTTAATGCACCGAGAATGTATCTTTTTTTTTTTTTATTTCTTTTCTTGCTTATTATTATTATTTATTCGTCGCGAATTACGAATTTCACGAATTTCTGCGTTAGACAATTATTCCTTCCTCGTCTTCTTTATTCTTATTCTTTCCTTTTTCTTTCTCCTTTCCGTATATTACGGAACTTAATGATCGATTCGATAAAACGGGATTTCCACGTCATAGAATGAGTCATTGATATCGATCGAGAGACGAGTGATCGAACTGTACATTGCGAATCGAATTAAAGGTGCAATTACCGTTTCAATCCTGATTATTATTATTATTATTATTATTATTATTATTATTATTATTATTATTCGTGCGATTATGCGTATATGTATGTTTATACGTTTTTGTGATTCGTATAATTGTCCGTTGATTATTATTATAAGAGAATAATAAAAAATAAAAAAAAGTAATTAATCCGATAAATTATTGAGCTTATAAATATTAATCGAAGTTTCTTCTTTATTTGTTTTTTTTTCCTAATATTATTCCGTGATCTAATGTCACTGGAACGAATCAATTTGATATTATTGTCGCAATGATTTCATATCAAGCGGATTATTAGAATTATTACGTTTGTATTGGAAATATTATTATTATGATAATTATTGAAATTAATTAATATTACGATGATGATTTGATATTTTGAGAATAATTAGAATTGTCATAGGATGATGAAAATATTTTAATTCCTTCCATGAAGTAGTATATCACATTTACAAAGCTTACATTAATAGTAATTTGATATCGTGATATATTTCTCAATCGATTATAATCCAATTATGTTTGGAAAAATGATTAAAAAAAAATACCTGACATCAAAGGACTGTATAAAAAAAAAAAAATCGAGTTCAAAGGGTTAATATTGTTAAACTGTATTATTGAATAAATAAATTGGTCAAATACGATTTTTTAAATATGATATAATTTTGAAAAATTATTTTATTTTCACATCATTATATTCTATTTGAATTTATTTTCAATACTCGTTAGATCTAAAATCTAATCAGCTGATCAATGTTTACATTCCCCAGTATATATCGTTAGAACATAACACTTCCTTATTTTAGACGGGGTTCATTAAAAAGGTCTCGAAGGCTAAGAAGAAGGAAGAAAATTATAGATAAGTCGTCCTTCGTTTCTCCCGCTTTTCGATCATTATCCCCCTCGATAAACTTTGAATTCTTTCCGAGTACGATTTTTTTTTTATCTTTTTTTAATCTTTTTCTATCTTTCTTTTTTCTTTCTTTTCTTTTTTATTGGCATTGAAATATATAATCATCAGTTTTGAAATAGATTTTAATTAGGAAAGGTCGTGTATCTTATTATCGACCGAAAAACAGACGTGTCGGTCGGTAATGTAGTTACCTACCTTAACTTTATTTTTTGTTTTTTTCACCAATAAATTTTTGATATCAATTGCTAAAAAGATCAACCACCAATCGTTATTATTATTGAAAATTATCTTCAACAAACTCTTTCTATAAACATATTCTCAATAAATAATAATCGCTATCAATGATAAAAATAACTTTGAAATAAATCGATATATTATCGTTCGTAAAAGTAGACAACAAAACGATCAGCTCAACTTCTTTTTTCTTCTAATCTCTCTTACGTGTATCAACCACAGAGAATCATTATTATTCATTATTATTTATTCCTATGTGTAATAAAGGATTGACTTAAAAAAAAAAAAAATAATAATAATACGTACACAAACTTTTGTTCACCAGTTGAAAAGTTAGGAAAACTATATTGAAAAATACACGTAAGTTGTAACGTAATCGATTGCAGGAAGATCGACTGTTGTGTTGAAGGTGTTGCAGGATATTTCGAAACGGCAAACTCGGTTCTCGTGCACCGCACGATCGCCTTTCTCTCTTTCGATGGAAGTTGTTCGAACAGAAACAGAACCAGAAAGTAAGAAAAAAAAACATGAGAGTGAGAGAGAGAGAGAATTGTGTTTTATAAAAAGGGACAGCAAAAGAGGCCCTGAGAGATCGTTCTCGTAACCGCGAACATGCGTTAGAAACAACGCTCATGCATGCGTGCACGTAGCCACGCACCGATCATAATCGAACTCCAGGTACTTACTAACTTAGTTATTTATTTAACTACTAACTTGCTACGTCCAAAGAAACACAACTCTTTCGACATGGTTCAATACAAATAATTCATTAGAAAGCTTGAACGATGACGAGGTGGTTTAATGTTATCAAGAATAGAGTTAGAAGAAAATGCATACATCATTTCTTTTTTAGATAGTAATTATGTAAAAGGTATGATGGTCTATTTGTTGGATTTGTTTTTTTAATTATTCTTCTTATGTAAGTAATTAGAAATTTGTTTAACACCAGTTATACGATGTTAAACGAAGTTCTGGAATGAATCGTATAATTTTTTGTTTCTTTTCTTTTTTTTATTCTTATAATTTTAGTTATTTTATTTATTTATTATTATTATTATTATTATTATATATATATCTACTTTTTCTTTTCTTCAATTTCTTTTTTTAATCATAATTAGAAAACTTACGATAGCATAGTATTTACGAGCTGCTGTAATAATTATGATAAAGAAAATAAAATGCATTGTATTGAAATGATGGTAGTAGTATTATATCTGAGAAAGTTGAAATTATAAAATATAAAATAATACTTTTTTTTAAATTATCATATTAATGTCGTAAGCGAATTCACTGTGACTATATTTGTATTCATTGTGATATATTATTATACCGAGCTTGTTATAATTAATTCCCTAGCACACACGCGTACCACCTTGCACGACGATAGAATTTTTAATTTAACCTTCTGCATTAGGCGAGCTCCTACGTGTATCCATTTCGAGGAAACATTATATATTTCTATATTATTATTATTATTTTTATTTTTATTATTTTATTATTATTATTATTATTATTATTATTATTATTTGATAGAGTTCATGATAATTTATAATAAATTTAAAAACATCCTGTAAAATTACTTTTATAAAACAAAGAGACTAAAAAGAAAGAAAAAATAATTAAACTTTTATTAGAAATGAAAATACTGCTCTTTTGTGTTACCAGAATATTTAAATATTCAAATGGTCTTTCTTTCTCTCCCGTATATTTTAATATTTAATAAGCGTTATTATTATTATTATTATTATTATTATTATTATTATTATTCAAAAACATACTTTCTTATAAAAATATTGTGAGGGTACTGACAAAATAAAAACATTTATTTCTCGTTTACTAAATAATAATAAAAAGAAAATATATTGATATACGTAAAGAAGAAAGAAATATTAGAAAAAACATTGAATATTGAATATTATTAACCGCAAATGTGAATATAACAATTTTTATTCAAAATGGAAAAGCATCAATATAAAATTATTTATATTAAAAAAAAAAAAAAGAAGAAAATACACAAAGAAACCGTTCGATAACAATTACTTTAACCATTCTTTCAACGAATGTATATCCATTTGTTGTATATCAACTATATATTCATCTAGATTGAAAATAGATGTCAAAAACGAGTTAGAGTTTATTTGAATAAACGAATCCTACGCTATAACACAATAACGGCAAACGCGTTACAATAAATCATTTCGCGTAAATATCCGATAACCCTGTTAGAAATTTTGTTGTTGGTTTCGCTTAGTTGCATGTAAAAATAAATGAAATAAAAATAAATAAAAAAAAAAAAAGTAAAGGAACGATTAATAACAATTTTGACATTGCTCATTTAATTTTGTATTTAAATAATGAACGAACAAAAATAAAAATAAAAAGAAATAAGAAGAAGTTTTACACACACGATGTTAATTTCGATATAGTTTTGATATGACTTACGCGTATAAATCAAAAAATTCATCAACGTAGATAAAGTACGTAGATAAGTTAATATAACGTTTTAACATATATAAGTCTTTTTATTTCTATATATATAGAAAAGTGTCGATGTTTTTATTAGATGAGAAAATTCATAGATTGGCAACGTGCATCGGAATTATTATTTATATCTACGAGACGAGAAGGAACACTTGCAACGGAAGCTTATTGATTCGCCTTCATCCTACGCTTATCCACTACGACGTAAAAGAAAAACGTATTTAAACGTTCTCTACTATCTCTTCCTCATCTTATTCTTTTTCTTTCTTCTTCCATTTAAAGAAAATTTAAATAACGCAAAAGAAAATTTGACACAAATTCTACCTCCTGGGTAATACAGATGTAAAAATAAATTTGCCTTTTTTTCTATCTACAATTAGATTATTTTCACTATAACTCGATTATTATAATCTAATTCATGGTCAGATTTTTTTCCATGATTAAAAAAAGAATATATATATTTAATCAACAAATATAAATCTGCCGTATACAAATTAATAATCGTTATAATGATTATGTGACACAATTTTTTTTTAACGATTATACGTACACCATAAACTTGAGAGAAAATAAATTACATTTAAAAAATAATATTCATTCATTGTTACCCGACTTCAAGGCAGAAATCCCCTCAACCCCTGATAAAGGATTATATCGTCAAAAATATATTAATTATTTCTCTTTCTCTTTTTATCTGATATCGAGATTAATTATTAAGCAATAATAATTTTTAGCTGGGAAACACTTCATTTCCTCTAAAAATTCGATTTATTGTACGTTCCCTTGAATTTCGAGTAATAGCACAGTACTACTAATCTATTATACTATACCATCCCCCCCTCCCCTCTACCCCTGAAAATCTGGAATTCGTTTTAATGATATATATTTGAAATGACGTTCGATCAATTAAATTCCCGTCGACAATTTTTATTTATTTATTTATTGTTTATTTTTACTTATTTTTTTTTCAATCTCGGAATTTAATATCATCATTATTTTTAATTTCCTATTCGTAGGGAATTTATTTGTTTTTCTTTTTTTTTTTTTTTTTTTTTTTTTTTAATTTTTCGATTAATTTTTACCATATACACATCGCGCGTTTACAAGCAACGATTGGAACAGATTAAAATGTTATAGAAAATGAAAGAAGGGAAAAAAAAAATACGATCTAACGAGACGCGTTCATTCGATTTCGATTTCGATTTCAATTTCGATTTCGATCTTGATTTCGATTCGAGCGAAATTGAAACTCGACGAAAGTTCGACGATGCAATAAAATTGCACTCGAGTTCCTTTTTATTCGCACGAGTTATGAAGAAACCTTACTGACTCTCTAATTGAAACCCCACCCCCCCCTCTCAAAAAAAATAAAAGAAAGTTAATAATTATACTAGTAGGCAATTAAATGAATTGTTAAAAACTATTGTTGTAATAATATATCGAACAACGAAAACTGTTAAAAACTTAAATAAAATATATTAAAATAAACGCAATAGGAAATATACCAAAAAAAAAAGAAAAGTTACTTTTATCAACAAAAGAAAATTTAAATATGTATAAATTAAAATTAATCGATAGAAATTTGTAATTGTTACTCGTAAAAAATCGATACACGCAGGCAGACCGATTGACAAATTTTTTAATCTACTCTTGTAAATGTGTGTTATTGAAAAAGAAAAAAGAAAAAATATTTTTTTTTTTATATAAATAACTTCGTATATAAATGTTATCGAAAAGAGAAAGGAAAAATATACGTTTTATTGATTGATCAATTTGATTAGTTAATAGTAAAAAAGAAAAAAGAAAAAGAAAAAAGAAAAAGAAAAAAAATTGTTTATATATAACCGAGCAGCTGTTTTGCTTGAATGCACAAAGAACTCTTTTAGTTGCGTTAAATCGAAAGGAACATCTCCACGGTATTCGTTTCCTCTCTCATAAACACATATGCGTAAATACAGACACACACACACACGCATGCATGCATGCAACATGCACGCATAAATCCATATCTCTAGTTTTACATGCGATTTCGAAAGTCTCGTGCTGCTGCACGAGCAGCTTACTCAGAGCAAAAATGGCAAATCGCCAATCGTTTACCTATTTTTACTCTACGCAACGCACATATCTTTTAAATTTTCAAATTCCCATTTGTCCTTCCTCGCGTAAAAAATCTTAACATACTGGTGTTAATATTCCCCATTTCAAATCAGCTTTTAAAATACGTATTCTTTTTTCTTCGTCTTCTTTTTTATTTTATTTGTTTACTAGTCGTTCACAGTCGGTAAGAGCGGAATCTTCAATATCTTTTATTTTTGTTTGCTTTTTTTTTTTATTACCGACCGCGATAATTTATCATTTTTATAAACAACGGAAAAGAAATTTTGTATTTAATACATATCCGATATCTTTCGTTTAATTTCGTTAAATTACCGTTAATGGGGTAATGATTAAATGAATTATTTTTTTCTTTTTTTAGATGATTTATATTTATAATACTTTTTTTTTATATATCAGAATATTTTGGATCTATTCTTATGTATTGCGTCTGAATTTGAATTTTGATTATAAAACATTTGCCAAAAATATTCGCATCTGGTATAGTGAAATATCACTTTTCAGTCTAGACGTACAAATATCTGCTTTATTTTTTCTTTTTTTTTTTTAATTTTTATTTTGTATTTTTAGACTCCTATATTTTGTGTTTACTACTGTAACGTAAAATCGATGATACTCGTTCGAATTATTTGCCATAACGTGGGCGGATTGTAAAGTTTTGAGCATAACGAAAGAAAACTTATATTTTTCTTTTCTTTTTCAAAAATAAAAATTTGACCAATAAAAAAATATTGTTTCTATGTTAGATTCAAAACTTTTTCATCCCACCCTTAATACCATCAAAATGAAATTTTGATACAATTATCGAAAATTGTTGGGGAAAGTACGAGTGCTGAGAAATGTGTGAACGTATTTGTGTATGTTTACCTTTTCAGACTTCTGGTTCAAGCTTAGATGCAATTTTTTAATACGAAGGTATTCATAAGATTGTTAAATCTAATTTGATACGAGTTGAAAGATTTTGTCATTTTCACAATTTAAATGTAATAAAAAAACGAACACACACACGCTTTTTGATGCCAACGCATTCTTTTTTTTCGTTTTTTTGAAATGTATACACTTTTGAATCTATTTTTTTAACGCCTTCAAATGCTTTGAATCAACGATAAGCCTTTAAATTTTTGTTATTTTTCTTTGGCATTAATTGTTATATCATTCTTATCATTATTATTATTAATAATTAAAAATTAAAAACGTTATACGATGATTGATTTCAAAGTTTCGAGCCCTAATAAAAAAAAACCCTTTATTTTTTAAAACTATTCAATCCAAATAATGATTATAATTGTCATTAATGAATTTATAGTTATATAACGTAGATAAATTAAAAAAAGAAAAAAAAGGGGGAGAAATGCAATGGGACCGATGCTCCGAGCAAAATACTTTTTTCTTTTCCTTTTCTTCGGACTCTTGTTTCTGATTGTTTATTACTTTTCTTCAGTTTTATTTATATATTTTGTATTAATTTTGTTTGTTATTACGTAAACTTCGTTGAACAATTTTGTAGCGTTCAATCATTTTTAATCTTATTATTTTTTAAGCTCCACTGCATGTAGAACTGCATGTATTCTTACTGGCCTTGTTTTTGGATT
Source organism: Polistes fuscatus (assembly GCF_010416935.1). NCBI lineage: Eukaryota > Metazoa > Arthropoda > Insecta > Hymenoptera > Vespidae > Polistes > Polistes fuscatus. The sequence continues at coordinate 1,833,433 of NW_025113107.1, read as the reverse complement.
GTTTGTTTAAACATCAGGTCCAGGCGAATGTCCCAGGATATCACACATTCAAGATCTACAGAGAGTCTTATAGGGTCTTACACCAGGTATGTAACATTGTAACGAAAGCTTTTAGTCCCCACTTTTTAATACAGACGAAACGATTGTTATTTTCACAAACACAAATATTCAAATTCAAAAGAAAAATATATATATATATTTTGTCAATTACACGCTCTCCAGTATGTTTGGTAATTTTTTTCATTTGAGCTATTGAATTATCTTTTATTTTTCGTAAGACAATAAAAAAAAAAAAACATAAATACGAATACGAGTTTAGTTAGCCTAATTGAAAATTAAAAAAAAAAGAAAAAAAAAAGCCAATTGTTGTAATCGAGAGACAAATGACCAAATTATAATTTGGAATATAAAATTATACTTTCAGTGTTGTATATTGATCATTTTTGACAAACTATTGAAACGCAATTAGATTTATTAGAAATCAAATTGGTTGTTATCTGTATTAAAGTTGAAAACAAAAAACATTGCTTAACTTTGATTAAGTGCCAGAAAAGAATTATGTGAAAAATTAAATGTAAAACTTTGGTTTTTATTTTCGAAATATCTTTGCATTTTTTTTTTTTATTGTCTTTCGCATCGTTCGCATAATAACGCGCGTATACGCGAACACGCACGCACGCACGCACAGACAAACAAACAAACAGACAGACAGACACATTTGCATATATAAAAACTAGCGCATGCATCGCTGCATTTTGACTGTTCTATATAATAATAATAGAACTTTTGTATTAATGAGTTGATTTTCTTTTAATTATATAAAATCGGACGACGATATTCGTCCTTGGAAAATTTTTCTCGACACTTACGACGAAACGAAAATAATAATTGTTAATATTATATGTTAGAATAATAATAATAATAATAGTAATAATTGATAAAACGATTAATTAAATTCAATTCGATTAATGTTGTAATATTTTTACAGGAGTAAAAGCCGAAGCGTGGATCATGGATTCACAGCGCCCTTCGATTTGGATTCTTTGCGAAATAAGGTCGAAGGACGATTCGAATCGGTCGACAAGCTATCGAAAGGTTAGTATCGTTTGATTTGTAATTAATATCGAGATACATCATTTGTGAATCTTTTAAATCTAATTATACTTCTAAATGAACGAAAGAGAGACGTTACAAGGATTTTATTTTCATGTCAACCTCGTTTCTATTCATGATTAATTTTTTTTTGTTTTCTTTTTTTTTTCCAACGCTAATTAAGTATCAATCATATAATAAAAAATGCATGAATATTTGAAATAATCATTTATTGGAATCATCAAATTAATTTATTTTAATCAAAATAGTTGGAAATAACAAAATTCTTATCCTTGGTTATTATTACATTTCGAATCGAATCGGAATATTGTTAATGGAAAATATATTTCATTGATATTTCGTTATTTTAAATAATATAGTAAAACATAATATATGTAATATATAATAATAATAATTATTATTATTAATAAAACACATTTTATTAACGAGCTATGTATATTAGTTATCAAAAATTACAATATATCAATGACGTGTTTTTATTTTAAATTAAATTTTACTAACAATACAAAAAAAGAAATAATAATAAGTAATGCAAGAAGGCGGAAGCATAAGCGTAAGATTTAAAGGAAGAGAATGTAAAAAATAAATTCGAGGTTGCCCTTGTAACAAGATATCCAGACTAGACGAAGGTCTCAAGATCGTGGCTATTTAACAGCTGTACAACCTTACAACTTCAACGAATTACATTGACTTACTTTCTTAAAGTGGCACGGACGCCATTTCCTTCTCTCTCTCTCTCTTTCTTTTTTTCTTTCTTTCTTTGTTCGATCCTATAGCATCACAATAATTCCATTCTTCGATTAACAGCAGATTTGTATCAGTGATCATCTTCACCGATTCATCGTCACACTTATTTTCATAGTATTTTTTTATACTGACATAAGTGCATCGTGTAAATACACGTTTCTATAGTTATATAGTGCTATTACATATTGAAGATGAGGAAAGATCGTGCAATTGACCCAATAAAAAGAACAAGATTTACGAAATCGTTAAAGTTTCTTCTTCGTTCTAAATTCGTTCATCAATATTATTTTTCATCGTTTTATCGTTTTACATTTTTTTTCTTCTTCTTCTTTTTCTACGTTATCTTGAAAAATTGTTCAAATTTGAGAAATCATAACGATTAATCAAACGAATGTTATTTTTCTTTCTTTAAACATATGAAATTTAATTTGTAGCAAATATTTTTTTTTTTATTAATAAACATTTGAAAATTAATTATTCATAATAATAATAATATATAAATAAGAGAATAGCGATGAAATACGTTGGAAAAAATATTTATAATCAATTCTATAATTCTATCGATAATCAATTCTATCCTTTCCTAATGTTCTTTTTTTTTTCTTTGTTATAAATACGATAGAAATGTAATTAGGATTTTATACCGACACGTTTAAGGAAGTAATTAATTAATTATCAAATTAACGAACAAATTCTTTATAAATTTTTATAATATGTATTATAGTATTGGGTATGTATCTATATATACACATACAAACACACCTAAATACCTAGCATCAATGGATTGCGAAGAACGCGCTGACAAATCGTCGAAGTTCGATATGTGTTTTAGATTTATGCGATTCCAGAGAGTGAATATCGATGATGTTAAATTTAGATCAAATTGTTGGATCTTCGAGTATTAGCGTACGCATTCTTGCACGGAATAATTCATAGAATAAGTTTATTATTTCGAGTTGAGAAGTAAATACGAACGGAAAATAAATTAATGGAAAAAAAAATTAATATTAAAGTTTTACCTTTTCTTTTATATATATATATATATATATATATATATATATATATATATAATTTCTGTATAAATACAGGAATTTGGCTGATAAATCAAATCTCGTGACATCATGTGTTATCTAAAAAGAAAAAAAAATATAAATAATAGATAAATTATTTATCAATACTACTTATCGCCTAAGGAAAAAAACATTTAATATTAATGATAAAAAAGAAAAAGATTAAAATCCAAGAATCGTTGTAAAAAAAGAAAGAAATAGAAAAATGCATTTGTATGCTCGCGATTAACTTGAATGATAACAAAGTTCGCAAAAAGATAACGAATCATCGATATTTAAATTTAACCGATTTTTCCCCACTTATCTGAGCCAATGTTAACCTATCCATTACACTTATTCATAAACTTCAACGTAAGATATTTTACGATCTGGCAACAGTTGAGAAGACGGAAAATTAACATCAAACCTAACAGAAAGATCTTTCATCATTTCCAATCTTACCTGATAATCTTTCGATTATCTTCTATCTTTATTCTTTTTCTTTTTTTTTTTTAAATAATTCTTTTTTTTTAAATAATTATTTCATCGCGTTCTTCGATCAAAACGTTACGTAGGCGTAAGAATATAATTGGCTAATCAGCACAAAGTGGCTTTTATGTTTTTAAATAGGGTCTATATTTATTATATTACATCACCATTGTGAACATAATGGAGGACTAACAAGAATAAAAAGGTTTTATACTTTATAAACAGGGCTTCTCAAACTTTTCCACTCGGCAACCTACCCCCTTTTTACCACCTGTACAAATATTTTCCTTACCTTGACCATAAACCTTACGCTATCTTCTCATTCCCTATCGTAAACTCCAGTCACGTACGTATCATAGTAAGTATTGTTGTTAACAAACTGGCCTTGAATTGATCTTCGTTCGTTCGAGAAATTTTGTATAATTTTATTTTTAAATTTTTGCGACCCACATATATATATTTTACCGCGTCAAAGAGTTGCATTATAATTGTGAGCCACTGTTTCATACGGCACTTCCACAAAGTAATTCCTTTCTCTCTTTCTCTCTTGTTTGTATTATGAAAATTTCAATATTTACACGATATCTCATTCATTGTTTAGATTACGTGCGAACGTTTACGATACTCTGAGTAGATGAGTGTTGGGTTGGTAGAGATGATTACGCTTTTATTATACGCTTGTACTCTCTACACACACGCACACACTTCTAATTTATAATCGTTTCTATAAGCTTTTTTTTATTTTTTTTTTTTTTTAGAATCTTTCTTATACAATAAACGATATTAAAATAAACAGATAATACGTATACACGTTAACTTCAATAAAAGTGCCTTGGACATAATACGAAAGTTTCGTCTATTATTAATCCTTTATCGTTTGATAAAAATTAATTATTAAATAAACTTGATTCCATTTTTATAAAATTTTAACAATAAACAAACTTTTATATTTCTTTAAATAAAAGTAAATCGTTTCTATGTTAAACTCGAAATCATCGACTTATTATACCAATGAAAAAAATTGCTTGCAACTTACATCGTTTGATGATTAAAAGTAGATAATTAAAAAAAAAATAAAAAACAAGAAGTTAGGTTAAAATACCATCACACAACACATATACACGCGTATACATATATACTTATACGTATTTTAGTCTCTAGTGTATTTCTTATAAATAATTAAAAGTACTAATCCGATTAAAAAGTATCGCGTAACATTTAATCATCAGCAACACTCGCGACATCTAAAACGACCGTTTTAAATTTCTTTTTCTAAGTATGCAAATATTTATCTGTAGATATTAAGAAGTAAAAAATGATGACGATGATAATAATATAAATCTAATATCTTAACTTATTTCGTTGCACCTTTCATGACGTGTCTATCATTAAATATGGTCGCTGGAAGAATAATGGGCGTCAGTCATTGGTGAACGTTCGAAGTAGTCGCATGAGTGTTTAATTGTCGTTTTTAGTTGCCGCTTGTATCAGTTATTGTTGTTGCCGTTGGTTTTCCTTACGTCGACTTTTGATTGGTTAATACTTTCTCCTTCTTTCCAATCTACCAATCGCGCGATTGAGTGGTGATTTAAACAAATGAAAAAATAGTGACAATAATAAAGTGATGCCAACTTTAAATATATATATAAAAAAAAAAGCAAGAAATACGAAAGAACAAAGCATAATATTAATAATGATGATAATGTGTGTTATTATTCAATCTCACAGCAATTAAAAGAACTTGGTTTACAAATTGTCTAATAAGAAACTTAAACTATCATATTCATTTATTCATTCATTCATTCATTCTTTCAAATAATTTAACTATATATGTCTCTTATGTAACTAAAATAATATAAAAAGAACACGAAGTATAATATTTTATCGTCAAAAAGTTGTATCTAATCTGATGAAGAATTATACGAGATAAGAAAAGAAAAAAAGAAAAATAAAAGAAACAAAAGTAGTATTTATCGTTTACAAATGTTTTCCAAGAGAGAGCCAATAAGCGATAAGTTTCATATAGACGAATCAAATTGTCCTTCAAAGACGCGGCACATGAGAAGTAGGCTTTAATACTTCACTTATATTCTTTTTACATGCACGCAAGTATAATATATATATAATAAGTGCTTATACATATATTTACATACATATCTATATACATTCGAGTTAAGAATACATATATAGTTTTACTTATCTCTTCCTATTTGAATCGTTCTTTCGAACAGGAAAAGGAAAAAAAAAGAAATAAATATAGACATACTTCTAAGAAAATATCATATTTATCATCCTAGTGTTTTTTTGTAACAGTTTCTGTTTTTATGAGCAAACGTGATACACGAATAATGCATAAATTTGATAAGGATAAATAAATGAAAGTGATATCATTTGTCAATCGGCCACGTGTGTTCGGCCTTTTCCGACTTTGTTCGCGTCAATTCTTCCCCCACCACAACCCACGTGACAAACTAACCAATGATCTTTATAGTTCTCCTCAAGAAAGGCACACATATTTTATTCTTGCGAACGTTTATCTATAGTGATCGTTTGACAGTGATCGAGGATATCGAGTATCTCATCTAATTGATTCTTTTTTCCAGTTTATAAATCGTTTCTTTTTTTGTATCTACATTTTTTCTGTTCTAATGTGTGACATAACGGCAACACGTGCGTGGTGACACTGTACATGAATCATTGACATCATTCTTGCAATGATCTAATTAGTTCTAATTATCCGATTCGTTAATTACGAATTTATTTTCGAATTACGTTCTTTACGAATTAATATTCGTATTTTTTTAATTGTTAATTGTTTTTTAAGGCCACTAAAACGTACAATTAAATTATCAAATTTTATTTGCTACGAATTTAGAACGTTCATTTATTTTGTATGCATATATATATAATTTGATACAAGTGTTATGTAAATTCAACTAATTGTAAGTTTTCTGACGAAACTTACGTGCGCCAGCGTCACTAAAAAAAACGAAAAAACAAAAGGTGCAACTTAATTAAATCATATTTGTAAAATAATTTACACCCGGTGGCAGGATTGATTAAATCAGTAAACAAGAAAGAGGTTAAGTTGTATCGTACAATTTAAACAAATGTCTTCGATATTCCTAGTGTTTTCTTATTTTAAAATTATTATGATTTGTTTCGGATAAAAGTTTAATTTTTAAATATAGAAAAAAAAGAAAGATTAAAGATAAAAAAAGAAAAGAGAAATGTTTTAATGAATATAAGTTATTCGTATTATTGCGTTCTTTCCATAAGGAAAAATTGCAAAATTATAAAAATGTTAAATTCTGATGAATATAATGATTATTTACCTAGCAATGTTCGTATTTATGAAAAACCATTTCAAGATTACGTCGTCTATTACGTCGTTAAAGGAGATGCAAAGCTTCGTTTGCGAGCACTTAGGCACTCGTCATCTAATCCAGGTATGCTGAGGATGCTGAAAAATAACACCCTTCTTCTTAACAGTTACATTTTGCTTACGTCGAATTTTCTTTATTATAGGAAATCTTATTCAATGCTTTTTTTTTTAAACCTTCAACAAATATTTCTATCCTCGTTTTTTGTACGTATCTCATTTAACATTTAAAATAAATCTATGTAAGAATATATTTTTTTTAATATTATAAATCATAATATCCATATTATTTATTTTAAATTAATGATCAATACTTATAATATTTTTTTTATATTTTATTATAAACACTGAGCCGATAAATAACGGGTATCAGATTTGATCATTTTGTTTGTTTTATCGATCCACTTATAAATCTGTTTAGTTTGAATTTGAAAAATAACAATGGTCGATTATGAATCTGTTTGTTCGATTAATCGGTACTCGATCATTTACGATGTGTAACGCTGCTGCTGCATTGTTATTTTTAACGATCTATAAATAATTTTTTATTTATTTATTTTAAAAAAAAAAGAAAAAACTTTTTTGTAAACAAAATTATAATTATTTCATTGAGTATATAAATATATATAATTTCTACTGATCTGTTATTAAACAATTCCTTGAATGTTGTTAGATCGTTTAACCCGTAGCGAAAAAACAGATCGAATGAAAGAGAATAAGTCACGGAATTGATGATCGTTCAAAATGATCGTCAATTGTTTATCAAGATTAATATTGCTCGGAAAGTCACGTGTATGGTTGATATTAAACGTTCGTTCATTTATACGTAATCCTATACATTCAATAATTCTTCTTTTAAATGAATGCAAAGTGGACACCATTTTAAAAAGATTCAATATAATGGAAGAAAGAAAGAATTTGTATTTATTTCTATATGTATATGTTTCTTTAGCTACCATTTTATAAGATGAAATTATTCGTTTATTCTTCAAGAAATTCTTCTCAAAAACATTTATGAACTGCAATTCATTTATTTTTTGTTCTTTTGTTTTATTTTCCAGACTCCGATAACGAGAGCAAAGATGGTTCCACGACACAAGAAAAGAAACATGGCCGCATATCTCAACCAATTAACACTATCGCATACACGGTAAGTTATTTATTTTTATCGTTTCTTGTTGTTTCTGCTTTATTTAAAAATTTGTATTTACAATGCTAAATGAAAGTAATAACGGGGGCAATATATTTCATTGTATAAAAATAGGAAAAAAAACATTTTATGATGCATAAAATTATGTACCATAAATTGTGTTTATTATATTTAAAAGTTCTAATGTGTTTACTTGTTTTGAACAAATTTCGTTTATTCTACTTAAAAAAAAATTCCGATTTGAATTTTTAGTTGAATAGTATAATTGTTTCTTCAAAAAATTTTCGATAAAAACTTATACGCCATTTTACAACACGTTTTATGTTAAACAAGTTATTTGGGAAGGTCAGAATACTGGTAAACTGTATATATGTATATGTGCATAAAAGAATAGTAGTTTTGTAAAATTGTCGAGAAGGATGGTCCGTCATTGTCTTACTCGTGCTTCTTACCACTCGGATGGAATCCGAGAATCGGAGAATATAACCTAAATTCTCGAAGATCTAGGATTCATTGAATGCGAACGATATTTGATGATTGGAAGCCTCGAATAGATTAATTTTCTTACTTTCAATGAGAGAACAACACAAAAAATGAGAATAGAATTTTGAACGAATTTTTGAACAATTGTCTTGTAATAAAAATTATTAATCTTTTTTTTTCTCGCACCCCTCCCCCCTATATTTCTTCTATAATATAAAATGAAATTTATTATTGTTGAAAAGTATAAGGAGGACGACGACTTTCTTGTACGTTTATATTTGAATTAAGAATATCATGTAAAAAAAATAAATACACAGTATCATCAAGTATGCATAATACATACAAGATAAAATAAATATTTTCTTCGTTTTTCTCTCGATCCTAGATTTTTATTTTAGAGTATGTATATCATTTTTCTCATATAAAGGAAGAACTATACTTAAATGCAACCTTGTTCCATCGAACAAAATATTCAAGAGTTTTATTTCTTTCCTTTTTCCATAATCCTTTTTCTGTATTTACTTATTTACTATTCGTTTCTTATATATTTTTTGATAAAATATATTGTGGAAGAATATTTTCAATATGATGTAAGACGTGAACGTTGAAACACAACGTTATTGCAATTATTATTTTTTTTCAATCGAATTCTAACGATCAAATTAAACATAGAATTTTATGGGTTAATTAGTATGTTAAACAAGGCCCGAGATTTAATGCAACTATCACCATCTGTTCTTACGGTAACATATAACAATATCGTAATCGCCATTACTCGTGCATAATCCTGATGTTACTCTATAATCACGATCAGGAAATTCCCTGACCTATCAAGAGCAGCTTATCCAGTCTGTTTTGGTCCCTTTGATCTGGTTAATCGATAAATGTCTCTAATCTGGAGATTCCTCTTATCTCATAGAAGCTGAGAAGCTTGATATTTGTAGAAGTAACTAATCAACTGTTGGATTGATATACGTTTATGTCATGTTTTTTGTGTTTTATATTAGATTAACAATTAACAATTAAATTTTCAATAAAACATATTAAATAAAACGTATCATTTATATGAACATATAAAGTATTACAAATTCGAATGTTATGAATTAATCCGATACTACGAATATACGCACATATGCTTATCTTGCATATGGTACCCATCTAAGCATAATACGTAAACACCATAGGTGCACTTGAACGCACATAAACATAAAATATTATAAATTTGGATGTTAACCCAATATTACGAATATAACGTTTATTTTACATATGGTATCTACCATATGTAACATATAAATACCATAGGTGTATTTGTACGTATAATATATAACACACGTGCAAATGGCACATACAAATACATACATATAAATACACGTTTAAGACTCTCTGAATACCACAAATATGAGAAACACGTGTGGAATATTAATTAACATACATATACACATATACATACATATAAACAGATACATTTATCTATAAATATAGGTATCTATCACAAAGGTATCTAAACCTTGAAATTCTTTAGATGAACATAACCGAAGCGTAATATACGAGCTGACCTAGTGAGAACAAAATCAAGGAAAAGAATAAGTAGTAGAGGGTTATATCGAAAGGGGGAAAAAGGGGTGTATATGAATGACGAAAAGAAAGAAAGAAATAAAGGAAAAAGAGAAAAGATGGTGATAAGCTCGAGGCAAGGGTAGGAAAAAAAAAGAAGACAACACAAGAAGTTGAAATTGGGACGATCGTAGCTTTCTTGCTTTTCTTTTGTCGATGAGAAGGAGTCCCATCTTCTTCCCCACCCCCCTATCTTCTTTCTTACTTCGTAAAATACTCAAAGAAAAAAACCACCCCTGTTCATAGCTTCAGCAAAGATCGCAACAACTACAATCACTACCACCACCACCACTACTACCATTATCACCCCCTTCCCGTATTCCTTAAAAAAGACACGAAAAGTGAAACAATACCTGCGGTAGCCAGTGAGTACACTTATATACTTGTTCTTCGTCTCTCATTACGAAAAACATCGTCCCTCTTTTTATCTGTTCTTTTAGGTTCTCATCAGTAGGAATTTAAAACTCTCTTTACTACCCGAATATTCCGTGTACTCGAACAAACTATATTCAACTCTTGAATATCATTTATTAATCCGAGGAATAGTACGAAGTACTATTCGTTACTTTTTTTTTCTTCTCATTTATTTATTTAAATTAGTGTTATTGTTATATTAGAATTATCCCGGAATACTCGTATGACTTCATTATATAAACTTTATCCAAATCCGAAAATTTGTATAATTTGTAATCAAAGTTTGAAATTTGAATATCGTAATATTTAATTTATTCCTAATTGATATTAAATAAATATTCAAATAAATATGAAAAATAATATGTAGTCGGCCCGTAATAGAATGATATGTTATATGTGCCCATGGGGTTATGAAAGTGGTCTAAGTCAAAATTTTAAAAAAATGAGTTTATCAGTTATTTCAAACCACATTATTTTAAATTAAATTAATTCAATGTAATTTTCACGATATTGTCAAAAATGAACCGTTAGATAGTGTTTGTTATTTCAATATTATATAGAATTCATTTAGTGTTCCAATGTAATTATTTAAATATCTCGAAACAAAAGATATATGACTTACATTAGACCACTTTCATAATTATGGACACATATTTCGTACATTGCCCGGCTTATGGGTTAATACATGCGGAAAATTCTTGCCTCGAGTGCTAAGGGTTAATGTTTTCAAATGAAATGTGAATGTTTAACTAATGGGTAGAGTAAAAAAAAAGGAAAAAAAACACATGTTTGTAATTTGCAATTAGTGTTAATCAAAGAGAAGAAGAAAGGTGGTGAAAGATGGTAATTGTTATGTACGATTCGATCTATTTAATAAATTATTCCACGTATGTGTAAATATAATAGCATGTATATGTATCTATGGTACATATGTATGACATACATACACATACCACATGTTCGTTCTCAAGTTAATTAATTGATTTACATGGAATACTCCGGCTACCAAGCCGAATACCCTCAAGGAATTTCCTCGAATTCCGTGAAATGCACATATCCTTTTCGACCCTCTCCGCACCCCCCTCCATTTCATTTACATTTCACAAAGTAAAAGAAAAGAGAAAAATAATTAAAATGGCAAATTAAGAATGTATAATTTGTTTCGAAATATTTCATTCCCTATCGATTTTTTTTTTTTTTTATGTTTATATACCGTTCGTCTGTTCTTTTGTTCGTTCTGTTCATTAAATTCGAGCAAGAAATGTTTCATTTAAATTTATAACTAAATTTTAATCACACATGGTAAATCCGCGTATAAACGAAATAACATATTTTATTTGAATAATAATAATAATAATAATAATAATAATAAACTTATTAAATATTATTCCAAAATATTTTTTTTACGTACGCACGAACTTACGCTTCACCACATTATTAAAATAATACGAACATTTCTATACGTCCGATGAATTTTGTTTGTTCTTGTAACGTCAAGGAAACGTTTTTTTTGAATTTTCTAATTTATTTTATGATTTCTTTGAAAATTTTACTAGGGAGAAAAAGAAAATACGCGCGTAAAAGTATATATCTCGTTGAAACCGGTAAACTTTTTTTCTTCCGGTTTCGTAAACAGCCAACTGATTTTACCGACCTTTCAACGTAATAATTTATATTTTATAGTAACCAGGAGAAATAGTAGTAAGTTTTATCCATTAGGTCGCGTGATATATTATATTTTTCATGCACATTTTATGGGAACGCTTTTATTTTCTATCTTTGGATCGATACCATTGAAGCAAATATTGGACCTTAATCGGAAGAAATGTATTTCGAGAAGAAAAAAAAAGGTTCAACGCGCGAATTTTTTCTTCGAAAATTCACATAAGATTGTTTGAATAAATTATTACGATATATTACATATTTCTTTCTAGAGTAACAAATATGCGTAAGTATTGTGATTTAAAAAAAAAGAAAAGATTACGCTCGGGGAGGGGGAGGAAACGCAAGATTAATTATTTTTTTCCAATCACCTTACATCCGTGTACTTCTGAATCATATTTAATATACTTTGCTAATATTACGTAAATAATAGGTACTAATAAATATAGAATATTTTCAAGAAAAATAATATATTATATATAATATTATATATATTAGGTGTAAAAATTAATTTGATCACTTTAAAAAACAAATTTAATATATCTATTTGTGCCACACATCGAATTATTCTAAATATATATTATAAATATTTAATATACGCGAATAATTTCAGTGAATTTAAAAACAAAATTCGATTAATTTAACATCACCAACGCTTCCTCCTATTATGTCAAAGTTTATTTAACGTACTTAAAAAAAAAAAGAACATTTTATCAGAAAATAACGATCTCGTTCCAAAGGAAATTATCTATCCTAACACGCCAAGCTCACAATGACTATATTTTGTCCGAATTAATTTCACGGTTCAATGAAATATTCAAAAATGAAACTGGGTAGGACGTTAAGCACATCAAACATGTTAAAACGCTCACGATGAGGAACATCGGAATAATGTGAATACATTTGCAGTAACCCTCTTATCAGGAGACAGGGAGAGAGAGGAAGGATGGAAGAAAGAAAGAAAAAAGTTAATGAAGGAAGGGTTCACTGCGGATCGATAATAATCAGCTTACATACTGGTGTGTGTGTCCATTGATTTCTCATTTATGTGACGCACACGCATCGATTGTTTATGCGCAACGTTTGATAACAATAACTTCGCGGAATTGATCATTCACGGAATGGCTTATGGATTATTGATTAATAAAACCTTGGCTGTCGTGCGTTAATTTTTTCCTTTAAACCAACCCCCTCTTTCTTCTCTTTCTGTCTCCCCTTACATCCCCCCTTTCACCCACACTTCGTTCTTCGTCCTATAACTCGCGGCTATTTTCTTTCTTTCTTTCTTTCTTTCTTTCTTTCTTTCTTTCTTTTTTTCTTTTTTTCTTTTCTTTTCTTTTCTTTTTTTTTATGTCATTTATAGCCAACATCTTTCACTGTCATGCAAAAATCATTGATAAATCATCGAAGTAACTAATGAAGTTACTACTTTAGTACTACAAAATGAAAAACAGGAGGTGGTGTGGAGGGAAATAAAAAAAAGAAAGGAAGGGGTTTAGAAATTTCTTAAAAAGCTAACCGATAATACTTTCATTAGCGTTATTTCTGTGATTCGTTGAATCACGTAATATATTAGAATATTGTGTATATGGTAGTAGTATTATCGCATACGTGATTAAATTAGATCGATACTTGCAACATTTCTTTCGTGTTTCGCTCGTATTTTCATCGACTCGATAGAATGTAATAACACAAACGTAACGTAATATATTTATATAAAAACATATTGAAATATATTGAAAATATTAAGAATAATAAATACGATATCTATCTTGATTTCGAAAAACTTGAGTTTCGAATCAAAAATACGAAAAGAGAAACGTACCAATTTGTACATTTAATTAAACGTCGAACATATTAAAATAATAATAATTATTATTAAAAATAAAAAATAATATTATTTCGTAGAAATAAATGATTACGTCAGAAGTCAATTGACATGATCGCCGTCGTTGTTATTTTTTCATGTATCTAATCATAGTTTAGCTGCAAGTGTTGCGCGTTTGTGATTTATAGGCCCCCGAAGGGAACTTGTCCTTTGTGTGAGCATATGTATTATATTATGTATCGATCTATGTATATATATATCTATCTATCTGTCTATCTGTCTCTCTCTTTCCCCTTCTCTAATTGTCTCTCTTTCTATTCGTTGTGATGTAGGTGGGCGACAGAGATACGCTTACGTCAGTGGCAGCCAGATTCGATACCACACCCTCCGAGCTAAGTAAACTCAACAGGCTTGGTAGTACCTTCATCTATCCGGGACAACAATTATGGGTTCCAAACAAAGGAGAACGCCGTCCTGAAGGCAGTACCACAACAGACGCGCCCAGTCCAGATCCTCCACAGGATCATGACTCGCAGGACGATTTGCCACCTGAAGAAAAAGGTACTAAATTTTGTCATCAATTTTCTTTTCCTTCTTTCTTTCTTTCTTCCTTTCTTTTCTTTATTTCTTTCTTCTAGGTGGATTGAAATTAATGAATTAGAACCCCAAGTAAAGAATTTACTAAGTTTCTTCTTTTCTTTTCTTATTTCGATCTTATTTTTTTTTTATTCATTTGTTTGTTTGCTTTATAAAATAAAAAAAAATATTGTTAAACTCGATTGATATCAAATACAAGTTATTTATCCTTTCGAATATATTATTGTTAATTATGATAATATGAAAAAATAAACTCTCTTTTTCTTTTAATATGGATACTATCATATGAATAATGTAACAAGATTCTGTATAGTCTTCGTAAAGCTCAAGGTAAATCGGTGGCTCACTTAGCCAAATGTTGAAAAAGAATTGGAACTCGATGTTATCTTAGAATACGAACGTTCACTATTGCATATTAATACCTTACTGTTATAATATCTATATAAAAACGAAGTACGGAATAAGATACGAAAGTTTTTATGTTCCGAATTTTACGAATGAAATTCAGTTTTGATTTCATCTTTTAAAAATTCTCCATAACTTGTATCAACAAAATTTCTAAACTACATTTGCTATCACTAAATTCTACATTTTATATTTTCCATACGTCATCCAACCAATTCAAAATCGAATGGGTTTTCTTTTTTATATTATCAATTTCAAATTTCACAGTTCAACGATGATATGTTCTATATATTATATTTCTTATTTTATTTTGAAATATCTTTTCGCTGCCGCAGGCCGAGATACGTCGACGACAAAAACACCGTATGCTTTTAAACATTATAAGCCATCGTAATAAATGATCTATGGCACTACGCTGAACCATTTGTCATCTGTTGTATATATTAAATATAGTATATATACAGAATGTTTCAAAATGTGTGGACATAATTTCAGAAGTGGTTTCAATATGCTGAAATAAGAGAACGAAAATACATACGATCATATTTCCGAACCGTGACTTTTTTTTGTATTACACTCGTTGTTGTATAATTTTCATAGAAACTTTTTGTTCATAGAAAGATTTTCAAGATATAGAACCACAAAATTATGCTCAGATATTTTAAAACACTCTCTATTTGATTGATAGTTTCCCATTAAGAGCGTATTATGATTAAAAACAATTTTCACGATGAGGTTTCTCAATGAAAATATTTGACGTAACGATCTCCACTTCCACTTCATTTTCTTGTTGTTTGATGAATTTGTGAAAGATGAGATTTTAAAATGAAATATTTTTATAATAACTATTAATTACTGTAAGGCAAATTGTAGCTTGATTTATCTCCGATAAATTTCGCGATATTATTCCAGGCTGTACAATCACGTTTCTACGTCCATTGATAGATAGGTCAATTATAAACGATCAATAATGAAGGCACATAACAATCACATTTTGTACACAAATTCTAATTGCTATTGGAAAGCAAGAATTTAGAATAATTTGTTTTTATTACATTTTTCTAGCTTATAAATAACGTTACTATCTTTAACTTATTTATATAATAAAATATAAAATACAAGGATGGGTTTTTTGAAAAGCTTTGAGTCTCGAAAAACAAAAACTTTTATGTATTTTTTTTTAAATAAAAGTGAGTTTGACCAAAAATAAAATTAGTTTCTATGTTAGTTTCAAAAATTTTCAACCCACTTATGTATAAATATTTATATATAAATAATTATTTATGTTCTCACGTAATTTTTTATATTTTGCAGAACTACTAGACAATTTACGACCTGTATCACCTAAACCAGGCCACATCGAAAGAGTTAAGACTCCTCTTGGGAGTGGAAATGCTGTTATGGAAGATGACGAGCAACCATTTAAGGAAAGATTTTTGAAGATCAACGTACGTCATATTACAGACGGACAGGTAATTTATTTATCTAATTTATATAATTAATTAGAAATATTTTTCATTGAGATAAATTATTGAAATAAATTATTCAATATTAAAATAATTTCTTTTATGATTTTTAGGGTGTGGTAGGCGGCGTATTATTAGTTACACCAAATGCAGTTATGTTTGATCCAAATGTCTCGGATCCTCTTGTCATCGAACACGGTGCTGAATCTTATGGGGTTATCGCTCCTATGGAATTTGTAGTTAATGCTGCAATATATTACGATATCGCTCATATGAGAGTGGGGCATGCAAAATCTGGCACTCTGGAGAAAAAGCCTGATATATATTACATGAAAAAGCCTTCTCAAGCGGATAGTCAAAAATCTCAGTCACCAGGCAAAGATGAAACTTTTCCTGAATTGGCAGCTGACGATAACGAAAGTGTATGCAGTTGTGCAGAAAGAGAAGGAGATGCTTTTCCAAAAGCTTTTGATAGAGAACTCGTAACGCCTACCAATCTTCAAAATGTATGTAAATAAATTAAATGAATTAAATATTTTCATCTATGAATTATTTTAATTAAAAAACAATAATTCTATTTATTAGGACGATAATTTAGCGCCAACTAAAGAGAAGGAAGAAAAAGAAGAAAAGGAAAGTATTGTAAAAGAACCATGCATCGGTGGTCAAGGGAGTAGAACGTTAGAAGAACGTAGGAGATCGATGTTAGATCATCATTGGGCAGTTCCTAGCAAAGATCGAAGTACATTTTCGGTCGACGATGAACAACAAGATTCTTTAAATTCTGACAAGGTAAAGATTATATATAAAATATTATTTTTAATGAAAAATTCTCATCTAATTACATCAAAATAATTATCTATTATTTTAACAGACAGAATCAGCAAAATCTAATGCCATTCCTGAAAACGAGGAAGGATCTCTAGTCAAAATGTCGTGTCATGATTCTGGCATAGACATACGTGATCCCAACCCACCGATTCCTATTGTTCAACCTACACCGGCAAAAAAAGTATATTCAGATGCGGATATTGTTTTGTCTTCGGATTGGGTTCCACCGATAACAATAGCTCCAACTAATATCACAACAAGTTCTTTAGATAGCGGTCCTACCATCAATGGTAGAAAGAAAGCTAGTTCGGTATCATTTAGTTTAGATAGTAATAACGAAGAACCTGAGAAGGATGAGGAACATAAGGACGATGATAAACAAGAATCTAGGAAAAACAAGGTATTTAAAAAAAGAAAACAAATGATTTATAGAATTGTAAATATGATTTTTGGTACTTGCATATATCTATATATTTTTCTTTTTAGATGTTAAAACGTTTATCTTATCCATTGTCATGGGTTGGAATGGAAGGACTTACAGGTGACAGAGAAGACGAAAGTAAATCTGTGTCTGATAGAGTTTCAAGCTTGCCGAATAGCGCTGATTCACATCATTCATCTGTCTTCAGTAAAGTCTTCTCAAGGTGAACATATTTTCATATTATATTTTATCTTTTCTCTAATTATTTATTTTTACTAGTCAGCGTCTTTTTTTCCAATTATTATTGTAACATAATCTTCATAAATTTTAATATATACAAGATGTCTTGTAAGTGGTGATACAAGCGAGCAGTGATTTTACATGAAAAATTAAATTAAATTAACATATGTACTTGACCGAGCTTGCAAACCTGAAAACTAAAAAGCCTTGTTCGATAAGCGTAGAAGTAGAACCAATATAAGAGTTATATCATTAAAATTAAAATGTTTGTAAACACATTAAGAAGCACAAAAATGCTCTCTAAAAAATCCCAGAGTAGTGATATTTATCAAGCTGAAATTTTTTTTTAAAACAAAATTTTATACGAAAAAATTGCATTTTTTATATTTTTGACTTAATTTTTCATGTAGAATTATCCCTTGCTCGTTTTCTATTACCAATTACGGGAAATTCTGTATATTATATATGCTTATATTACTTATTATCGTACTCAGCTGTCTTAGGATTATGTAAAATTCGAACAGATATATTATTATACAGCATATATTTCAAACAGGATTGATAAATTGGAACGCTGAAATCTGTTTTGTATGTTCAAACTTTTCTTTACAATCGCGTGTGATTGCTTTTTCGCAAATTTCTAGAAAACGTAGAATATACTTGAGGTTATTCGTTTGAGGTTATGCCATTTCAAACTGCACAGAAATATATTTTTAATATTTTATCATTTAAATTATACGAAAATGAAGTAACTGCATTACATTTTTGATGCAAAAAAATATATACAATGTGAATATCCTCAGGTATTATAAAATAGAATTAATTAGTAGTAACTTACGCATAGAGAGTGGCTTCCTGCATTTCTAACAAGCACTATGAAAATATATTTACTAAATAGAATATAACAAAAAAAAAAAAGATGAAGAAATACACATATCTGAAAATACGCAAAAGAAAAAGAGTACTCAGTAGAGCAATTTCATTACTAACAAATTTTAATTGTTATAAAAAAAAGTGCTACTAACGTTTTGAAACTGATTATTCTTACGTAAAAAATTATTTCTTAATTTTCTAATTAAATTCTTAATTAATTTTAATATGAATGATCAATTTTAATACAATTCGTTGGAAGCTTTTTTGATTTTTAACCTTACTAACAATATGTAATGGTGGTGGTAAAAGCTCGCCGATCAACCTGGTGAGTGACTTTAGCTCGGGCCTCTTTGCTAAAACTCCCAGCGAAGAGAGTGGTGGGGGCGGTAGGGCTGGAGGAACACCTCCACTTATCGCCTCCTATCTCTCCCAGGATTCCGGCAATGCTCAATTTTCACCAGGTCCAGGAGGCCTAATTGGGTGAGTTTGACCCTGATCGTCACACGTATTATCGTATAAAATATACATTGGCCCCTCTATTCGTTTGTCAAAATGTGTGATTTCCTTAGTTATTTCTAACTTATTTCTGGTATTATACTCTTATTACATTTTTTTGTGTGTACTCGAGTGGAATGTTATTATAATATTATGTACAGTATTGTGTATGGTATTGACAAATCTCTTCAATTATTCTTCAACGATATCGTTATATTTATCGACAAGGTATTTTTATTTTATTTTTCTGTTAAAAATCCTTTATATATGTCTTTATATATTATACTATGCTTATCGTATCATATACTTCTTTAACCTCTACCTTCATATCTTTAAAATTGTATCTTTCTGGGGTTAAGGGTCCCCCAGATGGTTCCTGCTTTCAGGTAAATGTGTAACATATCTCCAGAACTTTACAAGTTAATCAAGTACAGCCTGCTATATAATTATTAGTGCTTAACAAACTGCTTACAATCAAATACAATACATTATTAACACATGAAGCACAGCATTGATCTTTAGCAAGTGACAGTGAAATTTTTGTTTAGGCAATGTCATAGTCCAATACTCAACAAGTGATCATTTCCTGAATGGAAAGCATAAGAAAATCAGTTCTATGCTCAATGTGTTAATATATATTACATATAGAGTATCTTGAAATAGCCACCAAGTTAGTTTGCAGCATACACTGGACATAAAAATTCTATATTGGATCCTTCCTTGTTTCGATGTCAATGTTATCAAATTTATATTTATTTAAATTATTTTAACATTACGAGGATGTCTCTTGAATGTTATCATTGAATTAAAAAAGAAAAGAAAGAAACATTCATTTAAGTAACACTCGTAATGTCTTAATAGAAATATACTTTTACAGAATGTAGTTTCATTCTTTATTTATTTTCCAGGCGTTCTTCTGTTGGTACTTTCATCAGACAACAACCTCTAACATCATCAGGTAGTAGCAGTGTCGACAGCAATCGTGGAAGTAAAACTTCAACGACACAAGCACCACGATTGGATTATCGCAGTATGGTTTCAGTTGAGGATATGCCTGGACTTTTTGTCAGTTTTGACAGTAAGTATCATTATGATTACAATGAAATATAAGTCTGGAAGTTATACATTCTTATCGGAAAGAATAACGATATTAGTCTTATAAAAACACATTACAATAAGATAGATACTTTTCCTTCTCTGACGAACTTTTTTCATTTACGCGATTCCATACTAGTTGGGCTAATTTTCGTAAGAACTTTGATATAAGAAAAAAACACATACATTTAACGGTAAGAATGGCAAACGGGAACTACGTGTTTCGCACTGCACTCGCTCGTTATATGCTAGACGGCTTTTTAGATAATGTTACGTTGCTAATGTTATTAGTGTCCCTTTGCATAAACATAGGGCGCTTTTGGATACAAAGAAATATTAAATTCATATGTGCGATTTTAACTTGAAAAAAAAAAAGAAAAAATCATAATAATACTTCTATCTTAAAGATAATGTAGATAGACAGTAACCAAATGCGCTTATTTCATTCTATATTATCAAGTAGTTTTTCATATTCTATATTTTTGAAAGTACGTTTTAAATTATAGTTTTGAAATATGCTCATTTGTCTTGTTGGAGATTATATAATTAAGTGCGTTACAATTTTATGTCCTACTTCTTCTTCTTCTTCTATTTCTACTTTTTCTAATTTAAAAGGGTTATGAGACTTTAATGTTATTTATTACATTCTCATATTACTAAATCTTGTGTTATTTAATAAAATCATTTTACAATGACTATAGATGGATAGAATTAAAAAAGAAAATAAAAGGAAATAGTTACTTTACAATGTAACTACAATATCTAATTTAACAGCTAACAATATATATATGGTATTTATAAACAATTCTTGTAAATTTATCATTATGCAAAATGCTTTTTCATTAGATTACAAAAAATGAGTTAGGAATGCAAAATTTTCTTTCTTCGATAAGAAACATGATTATATATCTGAGAATCTTGAAACCCTTTGTGCCATTTTATGTGTTTACGACGATTATGAACTGTTCATTTTATGATCACATAATTGTTATTATGATGTAATGTATTCTAACTTTTCGTATATAACATTAGTTATTTCTGAAAGATTACATTGTTTTTTCTATGTTATTCATATCGATAGTAATATGCATGAATGTATACCAATTGGTAACTTTATCATTAGCACGACGGGTTTCATCATTCATTAGCAAAAAATTCATACTAATGCAGTAATGTTACATGTTTTTGTTGTCCCTCTAGTCCAAGCACCTAATTTTCCTGAACTTGAAGGCCTCGGTAGGTTCATACTGTATTAGCTTGCTCTATCCCTATTCTTGTGTTACAACCATCTATTTTAATAATCTTTGTTTTCTTTAACATTATTTATTTCAGTTTAATTTTTATATTATTATTTCCTCCTTTACATATTGCCACGCAAAAAATTTTATTGTTTGCTGAGTTTTTTTTTAATGACCAACATTAAATTTACATTTCTATTTTCTTCGATTTGCTGCCTATAGGGTGCACACTATTGTATATTTGAGAATATATCCGATCACTTACTTTATACTATAATTTATTATCGATGTTGTGTTGTTCCTTTTATATATACGTAACAATATCATGTTTTTCTATTTTTTATTTCAATTTTTTGAACTATCTTGATTTAGATATTTGCCCTATCATACGATATCTCTTTATCGAATTATACAAGGTGTCCTATAACTAGTGATACTAGTGAGCAAAGGTTGATTCTGCATGGAAAACTAAATCAAAAATGTAGAATACAATTTGTTCATACAAGGCTTTGTTTTTGAGAAAAATAAGCTCGCAGATTTGTTGAGTACACATGTGCACTTGACTGAGCTTGCATTCCTGGAAACTAAAAGCTTTATATGAAAAAATGTATTTTATATTTTTGATTTATTGTTAGTTTTCATTAGTTTTCATGTAGAATCATCCTTTGCCTGCTTGTTCTACTAGTTACAGGATACCTTATATAAAATTAAAATCAGTATACATAATGAATTTTGTCTCTAAGTTTCACAGATATATTATATATATAATCACATTTTTTTTTGTTAGTTTATAATTGTTGTTTTATCGAACTACATAGTTTACATATATATTTATCATTGGCTGTGAAGAAATTGAATCTCAATTATCATATATACATAAATATATATTATTAATTATTGGTGTTAGATATAATACTTCACACATTTCCGTGCATGGATTTATTATAAATATGATTCAATATTTTATTGTAAAGTGTGCTTATTTTTTCCTTTTTCCTTCTCTCTCTCTTTCTCTATTTAAAAAAATAATATCTAAGCAATTATAAAGTTATGAAACGTTTTTAGTGTGAAATTTCTTATTATACAGATATTCCGCTTAATACTGAGAGGACCAGTTTATTAAATTAATCGTTTTATTCGAGTACGCAGTGTTAATTTTTCTTATAGCTATTTTTAAGATGAAACATTAACTGTTTTATCATACAGAAAAGTGTGAGGACCTTTCTCATCTATTGTATATAAAATAATCCTAAATAACACGAATTTGTTCATTTTTTATATTCGAGAGGATTTTTCTTAATGAAAGTACAAAAAAAGCTATTATAATATCTTTCAATAGTATTACGTTATTTATATTAATTATAATGAAAATATTTTTTTCTTCCAATTATGCAGAACTGATACCAAGACCAGCACGATCTTGTGAAGATCCACCATTGTATTTGAGACTGCGTACTGGAAGACCCAAAGATAAAAAAATACCCAGATCTACACCTATTATGAGTTATGGCAAGAAGAAACTGCGTCCTGAATATTGGTTCAGTGTTCCACGTAATAGGTATGATATATTTTTACTATAATCTATAATTTTTCAAATTTATCTAACTTGCAAAATATTATGGTAAAAAGCATACCTAGATCATAAATTAAATTGATTAGTCAATTAAGAGAATATACATTGAGCGATGAATATTAATTAATCAAATTGCATCATAGAATGATGAAAAAAAACTCAAAATTATTTTACATTTCTAATACAATATTGGAACAAATATAAAATAAGATGATTAAGAAGTCGTGTACTGAAAAAAAGAAAAAGATATTAAATGCATAATTACAAAAAAGAATGTAAAACTTTCAAGCAAGTAAATTATTGTACCATTGATTAGAATGCGTTACACATTTGTAACAAATAACTAAAGAAGAAAAAGAGTACAAAGATAAGTGTTTATGTATGTGGCGTAACCTTCGAAAGTGCATGTGCACGTTTCTATCAGCAACGTTAGGGTCACGTGACCATAGCGATGCACCAATAAGCTGTTAGTTATTCCTAGAACATAGTCTGACGTTTCTCCCCAAGTTCTCCGGAAGTTTCTCTGTTGCGTGTGATGATCGGTCGACATTACGGTAGCGGGATAAAAAATTAAAAAGTAAAATACAAATAATAATAACAATTGATCGAATAAGTTAATCGAATAAAGAAATCGTTGAAATCGGTATCGTTCTCTGTATGTGTTATCGAAAATCGTGCATTAATATTCGTTCGGTAATCAAAGTGAAAAGATAATGATAATCTCATCGTAATGACTTTTGACGTATTTAGAGGTTAACTTTCGATCATGTGACACGCGTGATTCACGAAGCGCGCAATTTTAAGTAATTATTTTCATTATATATAAGTGTTCGTTTGTTACTTCAATATAATCGACACGTTAATTTGTTTTTATTTTTGTTTCGAAAATATATTTTTGCGTACCAAATTGTATAATTTTAGAAGAAGATAATCATATTATTATTTTAAAAATTAGTTTTTTTTTTCTTTTTATATATCTAATTACATTTCGTTTCGTATCTTTAATGCAATAGAAAATTCTTGCGTAAATCGTTTAAAATTTTAATGCGCAAAACGTTCGTGAATTTATGTGTATATATATACAAATATATATAGTACAAAGTTAAAAATGAGTTGGATGTTGAGTAGCGTTGGCGGATTCGTCGATGCGATTTATAATAATCAAGTAAAGAATACTGTGAGAAGGGCGATGCCTTTCTTTTACAACAGGTAATGTTATATTTATAATTAATAACAATTTAATTGTTTTATTAATTATCGTATATTTATCTCTAATGTACGTATAATCGATTTTAATGATGTAAACAAAATCGATTAATTTAGATTGTAATTATTAATTATTTGAAAATCCCAATATTTGTATAGAAATTTTGATAACGATTACAATTACTATAAAAATCCCGATAAAGATCCCGACGTTTGAATAGAAATAAAAAATTATATTATAATTATTATTGATTATTATAAAATATGTTTGAACGTTAGATTAATGAAAACAACATTCTTTTGTCTTGTAGGGTGGATGATCTTTATAGGTTTATTCACGCGTGGGTGCCTAACCTTTATGGTGAACTCGATGAAAATTATTGGAGGGAACGTGGGTATATTTTATCTGACACCGACACAGATTTATCGCCTGAATTGACAACACAGGAATCTGGCGAAAGTGGAGAATCAACCGAGGAGGGAAAGGCACGTAATCAAGATGGCGATGATATATCCGAATTAACGAGAGAATCTTGGGAGGTGAGTCTTCTTCTTTTGATATTTTCAAACAATTTGATTGAAGTACAGAAATTCTACTTATTTTATTTATTTATTTCAACATTTTTTTGGTCTTTTACTAGAGCAAGTGTTAATATTACGATTAAAAGGCATCGAACTTATTTTTATGCTTAATATAAATATGATTGTAGGTTTACACGAAGGGTACAGGGATAAAAAAAAACATTTCATCGTATTTAAAACAATTTGTTAAGAAAGTATTTTTAATCTTTACAAATTTATATAGTTTTATTTATAGGAACAGTAATTGTTCTATTTTTTTACAATTTGAAGTATAAATTAACATATATGATCTCAGTGTTAACGTGGATAGGATCTAACCTTTATATATATATATTTTTTGTTTAAATATCTTAACCTCAAAACAATGACAAAATTATTTTTATCAATGATTTAATTAGAAAATTAACATTCTTTTAAATACCGAATAGTAATGGAAACAAAAAAATTGTATAATCTTGACCTAACAAGGTTTTAATCCTGGACCCTTCATGTTTTTGTAATAACTAAATTTAATATTTAAAATATTATGGGAGTTATATTCTCGAAAATAAATGTTACCTACGATTAATTACAATGTTCAACGACTTCTCAACGACGATTAATTGTTCGTTGGACGTATCACCTTTTAAATAATGCACCTTTTCTATTTCTATTTCTTTTTATTTTGATGCACCGTATTTCGTTTTAATGAAATTTCTCTTATTAAGTCACACGTTAAGTGTTATATTTTTAAATCAACATGTTTTTTCGAATACGTTTAAAGATACATATTAATTGTATCTAAGAAATAATCTTCTCAGGATCTTCACTCTTTGTATATTAAATCCATGCCGATAATTAAAAGAAAAGTATATAATATAGTTATTTCGATCTTAATGATTGTCGCATCGATAAAGAAGGTGACGATCTTATCTACATTTCCCATTGATGAACTGCAATTATTACCAAAGATCGTCGAATTTTCTCAAAAATATCATTGTATGCTTAAATATTTTATTGATATCGATAATCGTCTGAGAAGAATATATTAGGATTAATAAAAAAAAAAAAATAAAATGTGGCAATTTTCCTATAAATTTCTTTTTTTTTCTTCTTCAATTTACATATAAATTCTCGGGATGTTAATGGGTTATATAATTTCCTCGAATGCCAGTAGTGTTTTTTATTGTGACGTCTTTTAGATTCTATTGAACATGTGTTAAATCATTTGTCTTAAATATATAGGACAATAATACACGTTTGTTTATGTACATATAATACACATTCATATATATATATATATTACAATGTAAGCCGGTCACACGTGGGATCTTTAAATAGTTTCAATAGTTCTGTTGTATTTTTCACGTCCTTGAACGCAAACGTTACTCGTATCTTTCTCGTTGTACGTATTTATAAAAGTACAGAGAGACATGTATATCATTATCAACCTACATCGCGTTAAGAGAACACGTAAAATATATTTTTCTTTGTAATATAATATTGGATTAGATTTTCAGAACTTTTTTTAACGAAAATAGAAATTTTCTTAAAAGATTTATTTTAGGTCATTTACAAAATTGATTCTTTTCTTTTCTTTTTTTTTTGTCCGTATTTTTCGATACAAATTAAATGTAATAATATTTGCAATGTTAATCTCTGATTGAGATCGATTGTAAGCTTTCGTTTTTCTTAGAAATTGTTAATTCGTCGTGTTAAATAATTCCAATTCGGAATTATTCGAATAACCGAATATATCGATGCGATGATTGATTGATCGTAACAATAAATAAAAAAAATAAATAAATAAATAAAAATGAAATACATCAATTAATTAATCAAATAAAATAAAACAAATATGAATAAAGAGGGTTGTTTAAAAATGGCCGATTATTGTAAATGGCTAACAGTTGATCAAGGCTCCCTACGTAAAGCTGTACGCCATCCTGAAGACGTCAAGCACCTCGGCTGATTCCGAGCAGACCCAGGACCCGGAGGTATCGATACCACCCCTGCCCTTAAATCCCCAAAGTCTACCATTTTTTGATGTCTTTCATAGTCGATCTGCACCATTGATTATGCTCGATTTACGCACCCTGTATTAAATATCTATATATAATTGGCAAATATATATATATATATATATATATATTATATTTAATATATTATATATTTGTCAAACATATTATAGCACGTTTCATTTTCTATTTAGGAAGCACCGCACTATTACTATTACTACTACTACAACAACTATAACTATACTGTTCAACGATATTGTTTAACCTATGAACTGCTGCTATTTTATTCTCATTCGAATAGATTAGATTGGGCCAATAAATTCGTGTAGTTTTTTTTCTGATTACAAGTATATTATTAAATATTATTAATAAATAACACGGCAAAAACCACATAGACTTATTAGCCAAACTAGTATACTTCGTATTCTTAAACGTGAACCCCACGCGTATTTTCAAACTTGCAGTTAATGGGTTAACTTTTCATCCTGTTTTCATTCGAACATGTTCGATTCTCAAATCAATCATCGGCGACATCATCATCATCATCATCATCATCATCGTCATCATCACCATCATCATCATTATCATTATCATTATCATTATCATTATTTACTTTCACATCTTATATATTTATTTTTACTACCAAGAAACACGACGAATATAATTTCATCGTGATTTAATTAACGATAGAAATATTAGATCCTGATCAGTGTTTCTTTAAATAGAAGCTATACATATATTTACTTGAATTCTTCTTTAGGACCAACGAGCGTGAAATTTAAAAATAATTTCTTCTATGAATCATACGATATTTATATATCCTTCGTTCTGCGTTCACAAAAACGAAGATGCACATTTTATAAATAGAAGAATTTGCTCGAAATTTACTTCATCGTCATCTCGAATATATTTCATTTAATCTTTATTTTTTTTTTCTTTACTTGTTTACATTTTTTCATAAATTGCATGTACAAAATCGCTTGCTACTTCCTGATATGTTAATCGTTTAGTATGTTTCCTTTGATTAGAGATTAGAACGCGTGTTAATCTTCGTGAAGTAGATTGAATGGCATGGTGCACGATTTCAAATTTTTCATTCTAATTTTTATGTGGATTTTTCTCTTTTTTTTTAATCATATCGAAGTATATATATATTAATTCCATCTTATATTATAAAACTTAGTATCTAATTGGTCGGAATAATTTATTACCATTTAGAAATTCTAATTGTAAAGCTTAATTTTTTGTTTATATTTCATGTACAAATTATATAAAAATATAGGTGAATGCAGTAAAATAAAGAAAGTTAGTTAAATGACGATTATTTGAAATTTAACAATAATAGTATTTAGCTAGGAATATTTTTAAACTTTAATAGGAGAAAGTTAATATATTTCAAACACGTACACTACAGTATAAAAAGTATTACTTATAGTTAGTATAATTTGTTCAAACTTGTTTCTTTCGTTTAAACTTGTATTTTATTTTTGTAGGTATTTAATTTGTCGATACGTTCGTTGTGAATTTTTTAAAAGAGGGTTTTCGTTATGCGAGAACAAAATAAAATTCAAAACAAAAGGTCCGGCAGAAATTTGAAAATTTTGGAAGTTTTCGAGTTTAAAGAACGTTTGGTATTTTGGTAAACGAGTTTACAAATGCTTTTGGAATGTCACTGCTCTGAATCAAATTTATTTTCGATCTGACAATGTGTTTGAGTCAGTCGAGTTTTCTTTTATTCTTTCGTTGAGGCTTTAAACTTTTCTACTCAGTCTCGTATATAACATTAATTAAATAACTAATAATATATACACAATACGCGTGATTTAATATTTTTTTTTATTTATTATTATTATTATTATTATCTAAATTCGGCAATCAAGGTCAATTTGTTTATACCATACGTTGTATTGATTACGTGAGAAAGATAAATTTGAACACTTTTATTATTTTTTTTTCAAAGATATATGCATTCCTTAATTTATTTATTCTACTTGATAAAATTAATATTTGTATTGTATAATGTAGCCACGTGCATTATAAAAATTATTATTAAAACGAAAAGATGAAGGAGTAACATTTGTATTAGTATTTAGTTATTAAAAAGTATTAATGTAATAATAAAATAAATTAGATTTTGTTATTTTTTTCTTTTTTTTTCATAGATTGATTTCTTTAACTAAACAAAAATATAATTTGTAGGTGTAGTTGTTAGAATTAATCGAATGATCGAGAAAAGAAAATTTTCGAGCATGAAGATTTGTTCGTCGAAAAGTTTCGAAGAAACGGCTCGGCTAATTTTTCTTTTTTTCTTTTTTTTTTCCATCTTAAAATTCTCGCGTCAATTCGAGGACACGTTCGTTTATTTCGCGTTCTAAATATTTAACCTTCGTACTCGTATTTAGGCTCGTTGCCAAAATTTGTCTTCAAAATCTGTCTTCAGTCATTTAGTCATCCAAAAGACGCGTTTTTATTATTCGCCGAAAGAAACATTTACCAGGTATAGATTATGTTTCAACTTGTTGCCATCGTGGCAACTAGATTTTCGAGTAGTAAAAAAAACATTGCTTACCACTCGTCAATGGATTTCTTTTCTAAAATTATTCGCATACTTATTTTTGTTGTGAAATGCGTCATTTCTTTTTATCGATCTTCTCTTCTTCCGAGACTCGAAATTTTTTACGAACGAATGAATTTAATTAACATTTCTTTTTATGCCGAATTTTTTTTCATCGTTAGTATTTAGTAATAATTTTTAACGATTGAAACAAATATTTGCGAGAACGATTGCGTTATTAATTTAAAATATAAGTAAAAGAAAAGTCAAATAATTCGTGCGAATTATTTTTTTCTATAAAATGTTTTTCTTTTCTTTTTCTTTTCCAATATTAACGAAAAAGTTTCTTCGTATTTGCGGAGAAAAAAAATATTTTTGCAGTTGCACGTTTCTAACTTTATTTAGCGAAATCTCTAATACAAACAATTTAAAAACAACATTTCGAATGATAAATATTTCATTTGATGACGTAATTTCCATCTGAGATACTAATTACAGGTGAACTACCTTTATGTGTTAGTGATCGAAAATATGAACAAAAAAGAAAAAGTATAGGAGAAAAAGAAAGAAATATTTTATTGTTAACCAATAAATATAATAGAATCGAACGTTATAAATTAATGTTTTTATTATTGAAGATTAAATCATTACCATGACCTAAATAAACACAGTCATTACGATAAGTACAAATTACTTGAACAGCCGTATATGCAAATTATTGTATCATCCGGATCATCTTTAATATATGATGTGTTTTTTTCAGTGTGCATTTTTAATATTCAATTCAATTTAATTAAATTAATTTATAATTTATATTTGTCGATTATGATAATTGAAGCATAAAAAATTACGAAATACATTAACGTTTGATTTCTCAGTATAATCATTAAAAAAGAAATTAATTAATAAAAAGAATAAATTGATATCACGCTTAAATCATCATACTTCGAATATCAGAGTTATTTTTTTTTTTTAAGTAGAAAAAAAAAGAATTATGCGTGAAACTTTCGCAGAAAGGTTTACGCAATATTGTCACCTGTTGTTCAAATAATGAAATAAGAGATAAATAATTTGTCAAAGGCAACAAATGTTGTATTGTACATTTTCCTATCACAAGAAAATAAATTTCTCTTCGAGTTTGACGTTTCAAATACAATCGTAAAAAGAAAATCAAAAAAGAAAAAAAAAGAAAGAAAGGAAAAGAAAAAGATTGATTACTCTTACATAAGTTATGTGCATGTATGTATATGATGGTACTTTAAATAGAAAGTTGTTTTTCTTGTATGGAATTCGCGTAAATTTTCACGTTTACTTCATAAATATGTATATCTATGCGTGAATATTTAAATAACGTATAAATACCTGTATTTACGTATTCCCATATGTTTCTTATCCAATAATCTTGAAACGTTAACTATATTAATGCTATTGGTTTTAATTATTTTTTCCTTTTTTTTTTCTTTTTTTTTTTTTTTTTTCTTTTTTTCGTTTTATAAAAACCATAACATGGATATAGAAGAAATTAGAACTTCAAATTTAAACATATTTCTTTATTTCACTATTTCATTATTTTATTTATTAATTTTTTTTTCCTAATCTTCAATTATTCAAGATTTGTGTAACACGAAAATATTATTCGCTTTATGATCACACAATTATATTTTATGTCTTTTATTATTTGGAATATTTTTAATTTGATTATTTTTATTTCTTTTTTCTTTTTTTTTTTTCCTTATCATGAAAACGGTAAAAACTGAAGAATTTAAAACTTGCAAATGAACACTTTTTATCATTCTAAACGTTTCTTTCAATGATAGCTTTTAAATACGCCACAGTTTGTAAAATGTGAATTCAAGAGACTTCTTCATTTTGTTCTCTCTCTCTCTCTCTTTCTCTCTCTCTCTTTCTCTCTCTCTCTCTCTCTTTTTCGTTTATTTTTCTTATTTTTTTCTTTTTACAATCATTCGATGTTGATCCAAGGTCCAGGCATCGTTTTTTTTGTTCGAGCACGTTCGATAAAGAACTGCGTACCTCTCATTGCGGTACGAAAACAAAAAAGAAACACAGAGATTTGTTTAAATTCCACGTATTTGATTAAAAAAAAAAAAAGTAAATAATATCTTTTTTATTGAAGCATCGAGATGGAAGAAAAATCATCGATGATTTAATCAAGATCGATTGAACGGTTCTTCTTTATTTTTAATTTTATTAATTAATTAAATATCTTGTAAACACGCGACGTGATATATAGAGGAGACCTCCTGTGAAAGAAAAAAAAAAAACGTAAAAACGAAAATAAACGTGAAATTTCGTTGAGTTCGTTACTTCATTGAAGATTTTTTTAACTCGTATTTATATTTTGATCAAAAGTGATAAGATTTTGTATAATAAAATAAAATACACGATAAAATAAAAATGAAAACAAAAGAAATGTAAATTTTTGATGAAATAAAAGATAAAATAAATCTTCATTAATATATCGTATCCGTGTTTATCGACACAAAGATTAATCAGTGGCAATGCTTTTTACCATAAATATTTGAACAGATCATTTAATTTAATATTGATACGTCACACTGATAACAATGTATAAGCAATGCATAGCAACTATATTACAAATAATTTTCTCTTCATTTTATTTTTTTCTTTTCTTTTTATTAATTTTAAAAATACAAAGTTACGTAAAAAGTTAAATAAAAATTTAAGATATATGAAAGAAAAAGTTTGTTGTTGAAGCTGAAAATTTTTCAACCCGACCGATTATACATAAAAATTACATAGTAATTAATAAATAATAATACGCAGGAAAACGAGATTGCGTGCTCGCACGTATTTCATACAGGTCCGTATTAAAACATGGCCATGGATAAGATGTAACGTCAGTGATTCTCATTCTCGTAAACATCATCCTGTTTATGCACAAAATGTTGCATATAATTATTTAGGATAATCTCAATGCAATTGAAATTTAATTATATTTATTTTTGCTATCTGTTGTCGACAAAAAAAAGAGAAGAAAGCAATAAAGAAGATAGATATGTTTAAAAAAAAAAAAAAAAAAAAAAATTCTTGTTTACCGAGTATTTTCCTATCGGTATAAGAAACCTCCGCGATCTCACGTTTATCTCTTAACAATTTATTTATATGTTATATTATATTCTTATTAAAAAAAAAAATGATGGAGGATTTTTTGTTACGAAGTACGATAGTAGCCGATGATGATGTATTTTTTTTTTCTTGTTTAATTCGACAACTTTGCAATATGTATCGCAGTAAAAATGACGACATTTAAAAAAGAAAAAGACAAATTATTTTCTATGATATTTAAATATTATATACGAGGAGATGGCTTGACAATATTGCAATACGTATCACGATCTTATTATATATCATATGTAATATATATATATTAATAATGTTTTCATTCATAAACTTCGAAAGAAAAGATATTTATACTATTTCTCAAATAATCTACTTACGTGCATACGATCACGGAAACAATAAACCAAATAGAGATTAGTCATAGATTCCAACAAATTTCACCACTTATCTCAACCTAGATAGGTCATAGGTCATTTAGGTCATATCCCGTATGACCTAAAAAAAAAATAAACCATAAAGAAAAATAGAATAAAAAAAAACATCAAAAGAAAGAAAGAAAAGACGAGACATTTTTCCATGAAACGAACGGTACAAACTAGAAACGGTAACGCACCTGTTGTGTAATGTTGTTGTTGTGTTGTTGTTCGGTTGGTAGAGGGGGTGGCAGGGGGGTTCGTTCGCATATGTGAGATTGAAAGAATGACAAGCATGGGAAAAGAGATAGTAAGGTGCGGAGGGGTAGGGGATAAGAAGTAAAACAAGAAGTATGCGTGGGTGGAAACGAGTTAACGAATCTTACCCCCACCACTCCTTTCTTCTCCTATCTAGTGGCGAAGATCCAAGGGGTGAGGGAAAAAGCGATGATCAGCACGTGCTGCGCAATAGGAAATGCGCATCGTCACGTAAACTTGAGTCTCTATATTTATGCTACTTATAAATACACACGCACATACAGTGTACACACATATACACTGTGTATGCGTGTGCGTACATAAATGCTGTAAACATTGCTTGGTTAGACCCCCCCCTCTCCTTCGCTTCCTCCCTTCTTTTTACACTCTCCTATCTTTTTTCTTTCTCTTTCTCCCTCTCTCAGACACGCTTTGTTCTATTCGTATAGAACGCACAGACTCACCCCGAAGTTTCAAACTCAAAGCTCTTCAGTTCTCATTCGGACATCGTGCGAGTTATTCGAGTCGTTGACGAAGTAGAAAAAAGATTTTTTTCCGAGATTTTGTTCGGTCGTTTATAATTTCGTCTTCGTTTAAACAATTTTTTATTATTTTTTTATTATTATTACGATACTTTCTTTATAATACGAAACGTTGGTTTGGAACATTTGTAAGTAGAAGAAAATAAGTGAACGTTTATTCGATTGGCAAGTGTGAGAGTTCACTGATATATTATATATTGGTGAAGATTAGAAAAAGTTTAACGAATAAACGTGAGTTTTTCGCTGGGGTCATTCGTGAAATTTGTAAAAATCGTTTGATGATCGTTCGTCGTGGACAAGAATAAAGCGTTATAATTTTTACGTGAAAATTTCCTTTTAAATTGAAAAGTAAATTTAATTATTGCATTTGAAAGTGAAAGAAAAACTATTCAAAAGTTTCCTCTTATTTTTTCTTTTTTTTTTTTCGTTTAACCACTGACCATGTGAATAATATAATACATAATATATTTATCTCACATTCTTCTACTTGGTAGGATTCCAAATGTATAACATTTGACGTCAAACTTTGTTCTATCTTTTACTCTCAACGAATATAAGAATACTTGTTTCGAAGAAGAAGAAGTAGAAGAAAAATAAGAGAGATATTAAAAGTGAGAGACAGTTGTGTACGCGTATAACAGAAATAATCACGACTCGCGAGAGTATAATAAATAAATGTATTTCTATTTTTAATTACAAATATTAATCAAGATGTCGACGTTTACCGATTCTTTTGCCAAGATCTGCAAGTATCTCAAACAGAAAACAAAGGTAATACAGGAATCGATTATTTTTCTTTGTTATTTTTTAATTATTTTTTTCTCTTTTTTTATTGGGAATTTTTTGTTGCTCAAATCGTACAATTTTTTGAGCTGGAAACGAAATTGAACTATTAAATTGGTTACATCATTTTTCGTAACGATATTTTATTCTCGTTTTATGTACGACAAATTGTTTGTTTTTTTTATTTATAAATATTTGCACATTTTTCTAGTATTTTCTTATATCATCTTTTCCTTTTCGTTCATTCGAACGAGAACGAATCTATGATCCGATTGCACAACTCGCCTCACGTGTGATTTGTCGTAAAATTGTAAAAACCACCTCGTCTCATGCTAAATTAAACACAGCTTGTACTTTTGTTGAAATTCTTCTTTTCTCTCTCTCTCTCTCTCTCTCTCTCTCTCCTTTTGTCGAAAAAAATATCAAATAAATAATTTGTTCAATCGATATAAGAATGATAAATCAATTCTAAACCATTGAATATGCATGATTGTAAGTAGAACATAAATTGTGAAATAATTTTTTTGTTATTTTTTCAATTTATGTTAATCCATTGTATTACCGATACAAAACGTAGTTATGTTAAAAATATCGATTACCGAATGATCGAAGATAATATTTCCACTCCTATGTTTTTTTTTTTTTTTTCGTACAAATTCTAATAGTTCGAAATATTCGATCAAAAATATCGCATTGCCGATTCTTATCTTTCCACGAACAAAAAAATTCATGTTTTTGAACAATCTCCGAGAAATATGCGGAATAACAAAGAATTATTTACAAAGATTGTATGATAAACATAATTAAATATCTATCTTACTTCGATATCGAATCGATTTTTCAAATTTTATCCGGCTATTTTATCTCGCATTTGATCTCATGCTAAAAATAATTATTGATATGATCTCATAGATTCTCCAGTTAGAATGATATAATTGTTTTCAATAAGTTCGAGTAGATTAAATAAATTGTTAGTGTGAATTTTGATGAATTCTATGTGACAATAAATTCATAAATCTAATATGTAAGTGGATAATTTATACGAAAAAAATAATAGTTCGAACAAACATCGTTCAAATATGTATCGATATAATGAAAGATACGTAAGGCAATGTTTCTTTTCATTAATTTTTCTTTTTTTAAACAATAACAGGACATTAATATTATACAATGGTTAATATAATATAAAAAAATTAGAAGGGTTGTAAAGTTGCTAGCCTAAAAAAAGGAAAGTAAAAAAGGAAAAAAGAAAACACGTACGTTTGATCGATGAAATAAACAATAATTGTTTCTATGTTAAAGTCAACAATTTTTCACAATTTTTCAACAACCCACACACACGTTATATCTGTACCTTCTCTCCCCCCATAATAATTTATCGATTAATTGTCACAGAATTGGTCTGATTAACAAGATTTAATTTTAAAAATCGTTGAACATCATCGCAATAAAATTGTTATCCTTTAGCATATTCTTTAGCAGTTTATGAATACTCGTTTTAATATCATCACGTTGGCTGTTCGGCATGGAAAAGTCAACGTTGATATACATATCTGCGACGTCAACTATTAAACAACCGGTCTTGGTCGAGTCTATGTTCACCTTTCACCGAACTCGCCTAACTGCAAATCGAAATAAAAATAAAAAAAAAAATCCTATGCTTTGTGTGTGTTTGTGTGTGTGATTTATTTAATATATATATTATATATTTGCATACGAATTAGATTATCTAATTGTAGGATGTTTCGAAATTAAACGTGTATTATTTTGTAATTATATCTTGTAAAAATGAAAAAGTATCATGCAAGTTATCTTAAAAATGGCGACAATCGAAAACGATTTTTTCATGGATCAATGAGTACGAGTATTTTTTTCTATTTCTTTTTTTCTTTTTCTCTTTCCCCTCTCCACTGCATGGAATAAATTCCTTTTCGATATATTACACGCGTGACATGTTAATTACACGAAGAATAAACTTTATCTACAAGTTCTTTCTTTTAATTTTTTTTTCTCTTCAACGATTTGCGACGTTTATCTTGCAACGAATTCGACAAAGTTTCTCTTTGCCTTTATTTTGTGTGTGTGTTTTGAACGAGTTTATTAGTGATTGGAATTGGAATTTCGCAATTAAAGATATTTTCGATTGCTTCGAAACAAAATTGATTTAAATTTCGTCCATATAATAAATTTGATTGTTTTATATATATATATATATATATATATATATATATTTTGTTGTTGTTGAAACTAATTTAAAAGTGTATGTATTAGCCATTTTTTTTTGTCTTGCATTCTGTTTTCTTGATATTCTTTCAAAGGTAGCACGAATTTGATCACGTTCACGTCAACACTTCTGCGAGGTCTTCTGTCCATTTGTATTATACAAACTCACGATTCGCTTTCTCGATCCCGCTGTGTGTATGAAAATAGCTTTGAAACGTCATGGCGAAGTGAAAATGATGGAACGTTCTCGAGCGTAGGAATTGTAAAAGGCATTTAACCCAATGGAAAAAGTAGCAGGGTTATTCGTGTTATTACACGGGTTAATATAAACCCGCCAAGCAAACGAGAATTCAAGAATTGCAACGTTAAAAATGTGATATCCAATTACGTATTAAAGGACAAACATTTTTTTATTACATTTTTTTGTTTGTTTGTTTTGTTCTTATTTGAAAAATTCAAGATCGTGATTTTTTCGAAGATTACACGAGAGACACGTGATCATTGATCTTATATAGATTTCAAATATTATTGTGCGAATATTATATTATGTAATATGAGAACACCTGATTTCGAAAGCTGTTCAAATATATTAATATGATTATTTTTTATTTAAAAAAAAGAGGGATATATTTCAAGTTGTTTTATAGCTGAATTTCGTAATAAAAGTTTTGTTCCTTGTTAAAATATGATTATCTTCATTATAAGTACTCTGCAAGGCAATTGAGAATCTTACAAAATTAGATTGGTAGATACAATCTTTTCTATCAATGGGGGGGCGGGAAGGGGAAAAATGAAAATCAAATTACATCTAATAAATATTACAAGAATATGCACGTGCCCTAATTCTTTCTATTATAATTGTTATTTTCTTTTATTTTCAATTATTCTTTACTTTCTTCTTAATACCAAATTGATTGTCCCACAAAAGTTTAGTATTTTTTTTTTTTTTTTTTTTGCACAAATTCACTTTTATAAGTATTATTTTATAATATATTATACAAGTATGTAACACGATCGAACAAAATATGGATTACAAAGGAAACATTAATCTCGTACATTAGTTTCATTTGTAACCCACTTCTTAGAATGACGCGAATTTAATTTGACCAATTACGAGGAAGGATTTAAAAAAGAAAAAAGGAGAGAGAACAGAAATGCTTAATCCAAGGTTTCAAATATCCAAATATTGAAAGAATGTTGCAATAAGCGATCTCATCATTTACCGTACCATCATCATGGATAATAATAAATTACTATTATTTAAACGACGTTACATCCGGTCTTGAAACAGGTTACACAGGTTACAGCATGTCAACAGGCCAAGTATAACCTAGGTTACCAGGTTCTAGCACATAGTTTAACAGTTTAATCGAGTTCGGTTCGGTTACGGTTATAATTCCTGATCAAGCAAAAAGTGTCTTCCCGGGAACCTTTCATACCTTAAAAGAGGTGAATCATTTTGACCTTGAAACGTTTAGCTCATCGAAATCAATTCAATTGGTCAATGTACTCTCTCTCTCTCTTTCTCTCGCTCTCTCATTCTCTGTTTTTCTTATTTTTTATTTTTCATTATTCTATCATTCAATCATCATAAAATCTGTTTTTATTCCATTTTGTTTACCAGGAAGAATTTTATCGTTTACTGTGGTTGTATATGCGTATGTGTATCTATGCAAATAAATGACTCCTTGAAAGATGAATTAATTTCGACGATAATAATTTTTCTCACTTAGGATTTTTGTTTTGTTCATAAAAATAATCATAACTATTAACTTCGAAGAGGAACGAAGAAAATTATAAGAATAGAAAAGAAAAAAATTATAAACAAACGTCCTAGAGGGGAGGTCAAAGAAACATTTTGATGGTAAAAATGTATGTTTTTCGTGACTCTTACAAGAAAATCAAAGTAAATGATACGTTAGTTAATTTAATCATTAGCTAATGCGCGTTAGAAAGAAAAAAAAAAAAGAAAAAGAATAAAAATAAAACTCGACGAACATAATATTTTCTATCGTATCTTCTTAATCCTTGACATTTATTCTATTTCGTAGCGTATCTTTTCGCGTATAATCAACTAAATATAACCAAAAGAAATAATATTCCTTGGAAACTTTATTGTCAGACATTTTGTATTACATAAAAGTCATTTATAAATCGTTCAGAGTATTAAAAAATTCTTATCAATTCGATGTATTCAACGTAAATCTACTGCTGTGAGCTTTCCAACCTTTGGTGCCAAAGATCATGCGAGCCGTAAAAACACGTTTCCATTCGATTTCTAAACGATAAATAATATCAACATCGTCGGTTATCTATTCAAATAGTATTTTTATTTGTCTTTTCACTTTTACTATTGCTACATTTTTGTTCCTTTCTTTTGTTTCTTTTTCTTTTCTTTTCTTTTCTTTTATTTTTCTTTCAACCTTTGTTAAAGTACAAGGGTCGTCTATCCCATTGGGACTTAAAAAATTACAAAACATAATAGAAAATATCGTTGGATAGTATTAGTCACTCGCATTTTGTTTATCTTCAAAAATTCCTTCTCCCCTCCCCACGTTTCTAGACATTTTACGTGAATCCTATAAACATACAAAATCGTTTTCGTTGTTGAGATCTTTACAAAAATAAATGTACGATTTGAAATGAATTTTTTCAATTTGAAACCAAATTTTAAACGAAGGTTGACACATAAATTTCAATTAAATGCAAAATATCAATCGAAAATCTTTCATTTTCTAATATTTAACAATTTTCGAAAGTATAAACAATTCATTTCTTATCGTTATAGAATACAATTTAAATCTTAAATGTTTAATAGTTTGCATAATGCAAAAGTCAAATTAAAACGTGCAACGTAAAACACGCATTATTTGGTATTTTTAAAACCTTTTTAAATATCTTTGATGTTATCCTCGATGATAAAATGAATTAATTATCGATAATAATTGTTTAGATAGTTTCTATTTTCAATTTTATGTATTCTTTTTTCTTTCTTTCTTTTTTAAATGTATCAAGATGAAAAATATTCGAATTTACAATATTATGGTTTTTCGATGTTAAAAAAAGATTGGATATTAAAATTGCACAAATTTCTCATTGAATATTTTTCTCATACTTTTATACGTATTTTTCTTATTTCCTTTTCTTTCTTATATTTAATTTTTATTATTATTATTATTATTATCATTTCTTTTCCTCCGGGAATTGTCAATAACGAATATCCTCGCATTTAATCTTTCGTTTCCTGATCTCCTTGAAAGTATATATTCTTTACTACCTCGTATTTTAATACCTTTTACGAACTTGTCCCTTTTATTATTTCTTTTTTATTACAAAAAGAAAGAAAAAAAAATTTGAGTTTCGTTGGGAACTAATTTCTACATTTTAGAAGAAATAATATTACTAAATGATTATTTGATCATTTTTTTTTTCTAAATGATGATACTTGTCATATTAATTTACTGATTACTATTAGCATTAAATGTCGTACGTAGTTCGTTGAAAATAGTTGGATATAATTTTTTAGATACATATACGGCGTGTTTGTCATTTAACTATGCAAATTTTTAAATACATATGTAGATACATAGTAAACACATATTATACACGCGCGCGTGTGCAATTAAGAGATTTATACAATTTTGTATAATAATGAAATCGTACGTGGTATTTAATTAAGTAAGAAATTAATCTTTTTCAACTTTTGTGTGAATATTACTATTATTAATATATATATTATAAATGACTATATTACTATATAGTCTACTATACTATATAATTACTATATTATTAATTTAACAAATTATTTTTCCATGAAAATAATTTTTGTTCTCTTTTTGCTAATCATAATTAACTAATTCTAGTCTATCCTTTTTATATATTAATATTATTTAGATATATTTAAAATTTTTCAGTATTTTGTATCATAAAATGAATACTTTTGATTAAAAAATATTATTTAAATATTATTATATTGTTCAATAAATAATATCAATATCATTATTATTTATATACAAGAATAACAAAATGAAAAATAAATTCAGAAATAATTATCAAACTATTTTTGAATAGATTCGAACAAGCAGAAAAGAACTTTTCCCCCTTCCCCCATCATAATTATTAATATTATTATAATGTTTAATGTTCAAGTTTGACTTAACGTATATATATATAAAAGTCTCTCTTAAAGTTCATTAATTCGGGTAATTGCACTTGATTTTACACCGAAAGAAAGAAAGAAAGAAGGGAAAGAACGAAGGACGATCTTGATTGGTAGAATAATGCACTCAAGGTCGTCAAGGATCCCTGTTGCTTGCTTACACTATGGAATTTATATATACGTACTTGACATTAAATGCAAAGAGAAGGAAAAAAAGAAAGGAAGAAAGAATAAGCGAGTGAGAGAGAGAGAGAGAGAGAGAGAGAGAGAGAGAGAGAGAGAGAGAGTGAGTGAGAGTGAGAAAGAAAGAGAAGAAAAAAAAAGTAGAGTTATCCAGCTGTTTCCTTTTTCCTTTTTTTCCCTCCTTCTTTTTACTTTTTTTTTTCATAAACTCCTTGCACAGGCGGTCGGTGGCAGCGGTGGTGGCCGCCATTTAAAGAAATCCGCAGTTTAAAGTTTACCACCGATACTCGTTGTACTCATTGTCAGTGTCGAACCTTTCGATCGTTCGGAACGATTCGTCGAATCCGAGAATCCTAATATTCGTTGTAAGCACAATATTTCGGTTTTTTTTTTTAAATAACGTGTGATCATCTAATTCGATCGTTCAAGAGAGAGCGAGAGAGAGAGAGAGAGAGAGAGATTGTTTTTTAATCGAAGAAACTAATTTCTTTTTTTACGAGTTTGTCGATTACAAAAACATTTTCTGACGCCATGTTTGCCGATCCTTGTCCGATCCTTAATTACGTGTTTCAACATTCTTCCAGAATGCTTTCGGTAAGAAATTGTTCTTATTCTTTTTTTCTTCTAGAATTAATCAAAGAAATTCGTCGCTCTTATGATATTAAAATTCGTTGATATCAAAATCGGTATCCTTTTTTATTTATTTATTTATTTTTTTTTTTTTCAATTATCGAGGAATTGTACAGAGTTGCATGAAAGATGAACGAAATTAAATTTATCGAAAATATAAAAAGGAAACTATTTCGAAGAATAAACATATATACGTATGTTTATTTAATATGTTAATATTAAATTTGTTTAAAAGGTACAAATAATTAATGATTACACCTATTTAAATAGTATTAATGACACGGATAAACAAAATGATTAATTTGATGATAAATTATTCCAAGGATCTAAGATATTTTTTAACAAAAGAAATAACACACACACACACACATATACATATATATATATATACACTTAATTAAACTCATAGATATG
Source organism: Polistes fuscatus (assembly GCF_010416935.1). NCBI lineage: Eukaryota > Metazoa > Arthropoda > Insecta > Hymenoptera > Vespidae > Polistes > Polistes fuscatus. The sequence goes on along the minus strand of NW_025113107.1, from coordinate 1,791,222 downwards.
TAGAAACTTAGTTCTCGGTCATCATGAACGTTGACAAGTATCATGTGTCTACCTAGTAATTCAAAGTTCACGTTATACAAGGAAACACATGGATATCTATTTGCACTATACATAACAAACAAGGATGAATATTATTATGCCATTGACATTAACCTTAGTCCATGATAATGATGATGATGATGATGATGATGATGATGATGATGATGATGCATAAGACAAGACGTTATTCTTATCGTGTCTCTTTATTGCATGTTTTTCTTTCTCTCTCACTCTTTCTTTCTTTTTTTTCTTTCCTTCCTTTCTTTCATCGTTACAAGACATGTTAATTAACGTTAAGTAGATAAACCGAGGGATATAAATTTAAATTGGACTGCATTGAGAGATATTAATTTACGAGTAAATTTCATTTAAGTCAAGTTTTTATTTAATAATTATTATTAATATAATTAATATCGATTGTTAAAACTTTAACAACAAATTATGAATTGATATACGAAACATAATTGTTTTATGCTGATGATAATTTGAATTGTTGATCGAATTCTTAAATATGTTTAATATTTATTTTATTAATCATTTTAATATACCACGTGTGTATATATATATATAATCGTAAAATTAATTTCAAAACTATATTTTTTTTTAAATGTGACTATTAAAAATTACTGGCAGATACACATTACAAACACACATATCTTTTTTTATAACCGATTATTATTAATTTAATTAAATTTAATATATTTTATAAAGATTTGGAATTTAATAATGAACTTTGATAATATGAACTTCGACTTATAACATTGGAGTATTATCAATGATAACGTTCATTACGATTAATTTTGTTATTTAATAAATTTCTCTGAAATAAAATTCTCAAAATTAAAAGATAAAAATGTATATTTAATAAGATTAAAAAAACATTAAAGATAATTCCTCGGGTGTCTTTTATCAAGAAATTCGTGTACTTTATCATCTTGACCTCGTACGATATCTCTTTCTTTCTTTTATTATTCATCGTATTCGTAAAACCATAAAAAAAATACATAAACGTTATTAGTGTATATTTATCATCGATTGAATATATAATTCCTTGAACATTTTTTATTTACAACAACAACAACAACAAAAGTTCGAATAGGAATGAGAAAATAAAAATAAGAATAATTAATTTTTTTTTAATTCATCTCTTTTACGATTTAAATAAAATATTATACTGTTATAGAATACAAATAATTTCTTTTATTTTATTTTATTGATTTTTGTTTGTTTGTTTCTACGAGAGATGGCAAGGTTTTATTTTTAGTTTTTGTTTGTTTTTTCTATCCTTGTAATATTTAATATTGAATATTGCGTACATTACAATATTGTTACATATCTGGTTAGCCTTGCACCGTCTTTTTTTTTAATCTTAACTTTCGTATTTATATCGTTCGATTATAAGGTTAGAATTTTCTTACATATGTACACTTACATGATGTACGATATAATGAAATATGTGTGTGTAATATTATATCAAAGATTCGCACGTAAGATAACTGGAATGTGTCGTCATACTGTTTGCAACCAACGATTTAATCTTCCATGACCATTTTGCAGTTGACAATGATCTCTCTCTCTCTCTCTTTCTCTTTCTCTTTCTCTTTCTCTTTCTCTTTCTTTTTCTCTTTTCCTTTAATTTTATTTTCTTCGTAAAATGATCTCTCGTTATCCTTGCTAAGATGAAAATGGAACATAATCAGAATTAATGAATCTTTTTGATTTTCAAATTATAGCACAAATTATGGTATTGAATGATTAATTTTATTTTAACGTAACAAAAGATAAGAATTGTATCATTTTAAAATATTCTTTTATATATTGTACATTATTTATTTTTTATTTTTTATATACAAAAATTTTTTATTATCTTTAAGACATTGATATCAAAATGAGACTTAATTACAATAAATCCTTAAAATTTATTAAAACACACAATAACAATACTTAATAAATACAATAACAATTTTTCTCTAACAACATAATGACCAATTGATCCGTTTAACACTTTACCGACCAGTAGCGGTTCGAACATACTATGCCCTTTTCACCGCCCACTCAGCCGCAGATCGTCCGAGACACCAGCTCGGTTTCGGCCTAGATTGACGCGCGGGAATATATGCGCTTTTCTTAATCTCTGGTAAAATTGTACGCTTCGTGTTATTGTAGGGTAACCAAATTTAATAAAATCTTTTACTTTAATCATATTAGTGTTAAACAATATTTATTTTATCTATTACAATCGTTTTCAGTTTATTATTTACATAAAATATACCATAATCCATATAACAATATTTGTCGAAGAAAGAAGTTGTTTAATATTTTTTTAAACTATGATACCGCTCGAAACAGTCACCTTTGTGTAGTGGGACGTTGCAGTATTTACAAGCGAAACCTGTTCTGCTTAGTTTTTTTTTACTTGCACAAACTCTGCATTGTCGTAGGGGTTTTTTACATCGACCGCTGGTCACTATATTTACCAGTTTATGCTTTCCGAAATTTGCCAGTCTTCCTGGATAATCAAATCGGGATGTGGTTCTTGTGGGTTCGGAATTAATTAGACCCTTATCTTGTTCTTCAGTTTCGCAGTCTTCTATCAATGAAAGTGCCGCTTTGTGCAGAAAATTTTTATATGTAATCTTCTGTCCGTTCAGAGTTGTATATACTTTAAAGGAATTAAAAAGTGCACAGTTTATGAAGAACATTACGACACGTTTCGTCCATTTTTTTGTTTTCCTAAAAATGGAGTAATAGGACAGATATTGATCTGCGCGATCTACGCCCTTCATATATTTATTATAATCTATTATTGAAATAGGCTTCTGTATGGGGCAATCTGATGTCCTGCTTCTGTTTCTAGATCCCGCCATTTGTGCAGAATGTATTGTCGAGATCATGTGTACGTTCCTTTTGCCATTATTCCATACTTGTAATAAAGTATGGCCATTTCTAAGAAATTGATGTTGGCCTCTTGAAAGTTTGGCAATTTGAAGTATTTGAGGAAGACCTCTGTTCTTTCGAATCGTCCCGCACACTCGCAATTTATTTTTTAAAAAAATTTTAGCCATGTTGACACTATTATAGTAATTATCTTGATATATATGGTGCCACATGTTCTTATACGGTCCAATGACTGATAATAAAGTCTCTTCTAATTTTTTTCCATCAGCGGCATACACACAAAAGTTAGATACGTATCCTTTACGAGCTTCAGACAGCACTCTGATCAGTATTCCGTATTTTGTGATTTTTGCGGGATTATATGTTTCGATTGACAGTCTATCTCTCCACGGAATTAAACATCCATCTAGAGACAATTGTTGATCTGGTTTATATACGTTGTTAAATTTTTCCTTGAAATAATTGATGATAGGCTGGACCTTCACCAGCCTATGCGAATTGGGAGAAATATCGTTATTGTTACAAAAATGCCAGCTTTGCATTATTTGTAAAAATCTGTTTCTGCTCATAACCTTCGAGAAGAACGGCGTTTCTATAGATGGGTCTGTAGACTAATAATCGTAGAGAACGTCCTTCTTTACTTGTCCCATGAGAACGATCAGGCCCAAAAATTTCTTCATTTCAGTCACCGTGACGTCTTTCCATTTTTTCGTTTTTGATGTAATTCTATATTTTTCCACAGTTTGATAATGATACCTATTAGACTCCCTCACGAAGTGCTCAATCAGTTCACTTCCAATGAATAAATTCACAATATCTATTAAGCTTTCAGAGGAACTTTTGGCATAAATTTTACGCCAGAGCTGCCTTCGAAAGGTTCCAAAATTATATTCTTGTCGTTCGTTGACCATGTACCATTGTTGTCTTCAACGTTATCATTTATGCCCTCGTCTTCTGAATCACTGTATATTAACGGTACATGACGTCGCTTTCGAATCGCTATACTACTGCTATCACTTTCGTCATCAGTACTACTTGCTGAACGGCAGTCAAAACAATCTGACAGGTCGTCGAGATAAAACTCACCGACACTATCTTTTTCATTCATTTTTAAGAGCTAAAGCTTAGAGAAAAGCACCGATTATCTGAATAAAGAATGCGAAATGCTTGCTGCTTGCTACTTGTCAGTCTAGCCTAACCAAATCTATCAGAAAGATCAAAAGTCGATTAATCGACGGCCGGTCGGTAAAGTGTTAAGTAAAGTTAGGAACATATATACCACCACCTCGAAGAGAAGTTTGGATTATGTAAATTTCGTAATATATTTAAAATTCAAATATGCAAAGTCTTACAACATCGTTATAATTTTCTTATCCTAATCGTAACGCAATATAAAACGAATATATTATCTGTTTGTTACACCAACTCGAATGATCAACTATTTCTACGTGTGTGTATGTGTGTGTGTTATTATGTATAATATGTATATTAATATATGCAATTTAATTAATCTTGCTGATTAAAAAAGATAAGTCAACTAATGGTTCAAAACTACATAAATGATACCATATGAAATATTCTTCGATCTTCTTGAATTTCTTTTTTATTTTTCCTTTTTCTTTTTATATATTTACGTCAAATAATTCGATTTAAGGATGTTGGATTAAACGAACGATCGTATTTGTAAATATTTTTATAAAATGGTGTTAGTTTTTAACTTAAACATTCGGAATTAATTTAATATAATTTCGCGAGTATTTATATTAAATAAATAAATAAAATTATTATAAATATTTATAATTTATTTATTTATATATATATATAATAATATATTATTGTTATACTCTTATTAAATCATCTTTATCATCAATTTATTCTTCACATTTTCCGTAAGTTTTTATCTTTACAAATACTCGCCTCCAGCTTAATCATTCATCTCTATTAATTTTCTCAGTAAAAAATAATCATCTAAAAAGAAAAAATATTTTTTTTTCTTCACTCGCAGCAATTTGCACATTTCAATTCTATGTTTAAAAACACGAAATTGTTGTTTATATCTTCATACAAACGAATGTAACTAGAACAACAAGAAGAACACAATATTTGGATTCCTAGCCCATAGGTGTTAATTGTGTTTAGATTTAGATTAGAATTAGAAATCTTTGATATCACGTAATTTTGAAAATAATCGGTCGCTTAATCGAGCATATTATTGCAAACTATATATATATATAATTTTACGAAAAATATATTAATTTATTTTATTGTAAATTTTTCGACTGATTAAAAATAAAATACGAAAACGTATTCATAAGTAACCTTAGGATTACATTTTATATCCAATCGTTATTAATCATTTATGCAAATATATATATAAATAAATAAAAAGAAACATCGATTAAACGCTCAATTAAGCTGACTACTTTTCTTCCGTCATTCAAAATTATCATGATAAAGCACAATCATATATACCATGTTGTTAAATATTCATATCGATGCAATATTTAAAATGATTTATTTTCTATTTCCTCTTAGGTGCTGTCTATGAGCGAGGAGCTAAGGAGAGCTCTCTATGCGAATAGTGCAGTCTCACTAGACAACGATATAATTATACCGGATCTTGTTGGTACAACAGAGATTCTCAGCGACGAACACAGAGAACATTTATGCAGACATTTACCAGCGAGAGCAGAAGGCTACCTTTGGACTTTAGTATTCAGTACGAGTCAAAATGGTTTTAGTCTAAACAGTATGTACAGAAAAATGGGAAAAATTGAAAGCCCAATTTTGCTGGTCATTGAAGACACTGAGGGTAATGTAAGTGTCAACTACAAGAAATTAAATTAAATTTCTTGTAAATGATACAGTAATCCAAATCATAAAACAAATAAAATGATTATAGGACATATACAATAAGTGATTTTAATTGATGTTGCAGGTATTTGGAGCATTGACTTCCTGTGCATTGCACGTTAGTGATCACTTTTACGGTACCGGCGAGTCCTTACTCTTTAGGTTCACACCAAGGTTCCAAGCTTTCAATTGGACTGGTGACAACCTTTATTTCATTAAAGGCAACAACGAGAGCCTTGCTATAGGAGCTGGAGAGTAAGTTTTTCTTTCTTTCTTTTTATGAATAAATTACACAATTACAAACATATACTCATGCAAGAGGGGTAAATAAGCACATAAGTCTAAGAAAAAGAATTTTAAAAAGACAAACAAATGAATGTTGCGTTACTATTTGCAGTGGTAAATTTGGACTCTGGTTGGACGGTGACCTTTACCAAGGAAGGACACAATCATGTAGCACATATGGCAATGAACCATTGGCACCACACGAAGACTTTGTCGTTAAGACACTGGAATGTTGGGCGTTTATATAGGATTCGGCCTCATATTATTCATCTGCTACCTTATCCTCGCCGCAGCCTAATTTGACTTGAATCTGAGTACCTCTCTCCACCGATGATATCTAAATCTCTAAGGAGAGATCATGGGGAATGACACGATAAAGAGAAATAATTAATCTTTTGAGGAAAAAATAATAATAATAATCAAGAAGAAGGATCACGAAGTCTTAATAAAAAGAAGAAGAAGAAAAAGAATGAGATATAACACGTTTGCCCAAAGAGATTATAAAAAATTACTGATCATTGATTGTCCTTATCGTAAACGTACAGTAATAATAATAATATATATAAATATAACAGCAGAGAGGAACAACAATAAAAATTACCGAGTTCGATCAATGGATCAAAAAAGAATAGCGTGTGTCCTTTACGAATAAATCGAAAGGATTTTCATAATAATATTAATAATAATAATAATAATAATAATAATAATAATAATAATAATAATAATATAATTATTAATATTAATATTAATGATAATAATAAGAAGAAGAAGAGAAATGATAGAAAAAAGAGAGAGAAAGAGATACAAATTTTATTTTAGAGCTGCCGATGATAATAAATGAAGATGATAACGATGATGATGATTATGATGATTATAATGATAATAGTAGAGAAGGAAGAGGAAAAAAAAATGGAGAGAGGTTTTGAAAAAAGAATGAGAAAAAGATAATAAATAAAAAAGAAAAAGATGCTCACGATTTCTCAAAACAAAACGTAGCGTCAATCTTTTTTACTTACGGGCTGCGTAGCTATCGGTTATTATAATTATTAATATTATTATTATTATTATTATTAATGTTATTATTATTAACTATTATAATTATTATTATATTATTATTATATTAATACGTTTATTATCCTGTTTCTCTTTTTCCCTTTATTTTTTATTTTTAAGTTGGCATATTTATTTCACTTTTTCGTTTGTATGCATGTACTGTTTATTTTTTTTTTTATTTTTTAATTTCTATTTCTTTTTTCTTTCCTATTATTGTTATTGCACTTTTGTGAACAATCGTCACTTGCGAATTGAAATAAAAATCGACTAATATATGAGTGAGACGATTGCTTTTTTTGTACAATGATTATAATAATGATGATGATAAAAAACTTGCTGCTTCGAACTAGTCGAGAAAATGATGAGAGACATTTGTTTTTTTTTCGATGACTATACAACGCCATTATTAAAAAAAAGTGATGATAATTATTGTGTGTGAACGGGATTGAGAGAATGCGAAGCCTAGTGCGAATGATTTAGACGGATGATGATGATTATAGAGATGATTATGATGATGATGATTAAAAAAAATAAAAAACTGAAATGGTATAAGAGATACAAAAAAGAAATGCAAAATGAGATGTAAAAAGATTTGAAATATATTATATATTGTATGTATATATTTATATATGTACGTCTGGTATATATATATGTATGTATATATAAATATATACATGTATAGTTGCATAATACATATAGAAAAAGAAAGAAAGAAGCTGCAGCAAAAGCCGATTAACAAATAAAAAAAGAAGAAAAAAAAATGAAGGTAATAATAAACCGATAATGAAAAAAAAAACCACTAAAACTAACCGTTTATTGATGTGTAGATAATTGTAGATAGTTAATGTAAATATAAATTATATTGTATTAATTTTACCATTAGATAAACTCTCTTTGCAGAGAACACACTGCTACGTAGGCACTTAGCAGTGCCAAATAGCTCAATAAAGAAAAGAAAAGAAATGGAAAAAAATTGCATATTATCGAAGACACACAGGTACACACGATATTAAAATTAAAAATAAATAAATATAAAAAAATATATATATATATACATACACACACATAGTTTGTGAGAAATTACATACAGGTAGTTCCCGCTTGAACTAATTTTTGTGTTAAATTAACATTTTTTGCTATTAAAGATTATCGTTTTTTATTTTATATACTTTTTGAAATATTGTCATTTATACCCAAACAAATCTATTTTTTTATTGTTATTATTATCATTAGAACATTTGTTAAATGAGAAAAATTTAATTATTAAATAAATGTGTTTGTGCAATAAAGTTAGTTGAAAAAAATATGAGGCAGAGAAAGAGAGATTAAAATAAAAATTGATTCTTAAAGGACGGGAACTGCCTGTTCACGAATGTGTTATGTTAAAACAAAACAAACAATTCTCACGTATGTACGTTTTGCATAAACCTAAGCGCAATTTTTTGATGATAATGATAATGATGATAATGATGATGATGATGTTTAAGATTTAGGATCTGATAAGTAATATTATAAAAAAAAATACTAAGGGAGAAAAAGAAGAGTGGCTGTCTAGTAATGAATATGAAAAAAGAAAATCGAATGTAAAAGAGATCGAATCGAGTCAGTAAATGGTTTAATCTGTGTTCGTGTATATGAGAAAGAGAGAGAAAGATATATATATATATATATATATATATACAAATAGATATATACAAGAAAAAACAAAATGTAATACGCAAACAATATACCTGTGCCTCGCTTCGCTCTCTTTATCTATTTCTGGTTGTACGAACTGTATATTTACACATAACAGTAATTATAATATAACGGAGAAGCGCATTCGTTGTTGCATATTGTTGAGAGAAACACACGCAATCAATTCTTAAGAGTAAACCTCACACTTCCATACCGATTAAATAATCGTTAAAATATATACACATACATATAAGTATTTATATATTATTATTATTATTATTATTATTATTATTATTATTATTATTATTATTATTATTATTATTACTATTATTATTATTACTATTACTATTTTTATTATTATTGTTATTATTATTGTTATTATTATTGTTATTATTATTATTATTATATGATATAATATTGTATAAAAATACATATATACATATATAATATTATATTTATTATATGTGTATGTAAGTATTACTATATTTAGTATTACTTGTAATACGATATTAATATATATATGCATATATGTGTGTGTGTATATATGTTACTCAGTTCGATGCTCTTCTTCGCGCAAAACCACAATGATAATAAGAACACCTCAGGATCAAAAATCCGAGCTTAATGTCTCTTCTATCTTGTGGATGTTTTTGTCGTGATCGATTATTTATTCAAATAGTCACATCGCTGGTGTATCAATGTATATAACAATACATCTTTAGGCTCAATCCAACAAAAACGATAGCTATTATTGTTAGAAAAGCGATACATGTGTTAATATATATTAACAAAAATTATAATAGAAAAAAAGAAAGAAACCTTTCTGTCAAAATCGAAATTCCGTTTGCGACAACTATTTTTCACATTATTAATATCGATTAAATAATAGTTTGTTTTTATTTATACTTGACAATACGATGAAGGGATGGTTTTGATTCTTTTATCTTTTATATTTGTTTTTGTTCTCAAGAAGAATCTTACTCCTTATTATATTTGTTAAATTAACAAATTTTTCCATTGTTATTATCCAAATCAAAAATAAAATTCTTTTTTGTTCTAACGAAATTTCTTCAGATTCTTGAAAGAGAAATTTGTTGTCGCAAATCAAACGAAACAAAAATATTAACAATATCACGACACATGCCTTTTTAATTAAATTTAATTAAAAATCGAAGAATCTTCGAGAACTAGAAAGCAATGAAAAAATTCGAACCGGTTTATCGATACGAGAAACAACGTTTTGAATCAATTCAGTTAACAAATCGTATCGTTTGATCCTAGTTGAAACTCGGAAATGAATTATTAAAAAAAAAAGAAAGAAAAAAAATTAGAGCAGCTTAAATTATTCCGGATTTTTAATCCTCCACCGTACGCCACGAAAATGTTCATTTTTTTATATACATTAAAAAACAAAAATACCAAAAAAAAGAAACTAATTCGACGACCGTGTCAGAACACGTGTGCCGACTTTAAAACTAATTAGCTGATTAGTAGTCAATCACAAATAATTCGTTTGTAAATTTGTGCTACTAAAAGGAAGAAAAAAAGGGAAAAAAAGATATGAATATAAAAAGATAGAAAGAAAATATCAAACCACCCCCCCCTCAAAAAAAAGCATCGAGTTGTTTCTATATACGATTTTCAATCTTATTCTCACGAGTGTGTTTTCTAAAAGCAGCGCGTGATATTGTTGGTCGGAAAGATAAGCAAACAAACAAAAAAAAATAATTAAAAAGTAACAAAAAATCTTTGACTTGCGAAAGAGCGTGCGCAGAAAAAAAGGAAAAAAAGAGGTAAAAGAAATCTGACGACTAATTCAAAAGTTTCTTGCTGCGTTTTCTCCAGCCACTTATGTTGGCTAGAAGCCGAGCTCAATTTTTAGACCTTCAGACGAAAAGTAACATATAAAACAAATAAAATAAATAGAATCTTCTCAAAGTGTTTTACTCATACTACGTTCGAGCATTGTAAGACTGAACGGCCGTATCGATCAAGAGTGTATTATTAATTTAAACAAAAATATATAAATGTATATGTATTAAGAAAACAAAGCAAAACACAAAACAAATAACATAACTAAATTAACCAACAAACCAACCAATTAACAAACAAATAAAAGGAACAAAATGAAAATAGGAGATGAAAGATAGATTTAAAAAAAAAAATGAAAAACGAATTTTATTTAGAATGATGATATGAGTAATAGTTTATGCACTAGTTACTAAACGCACTCTATGATGATCCACACGCGATATTTAGTAAAATCTCTCTCTCTCTCTACGTAATGTATATATATTATAATAAATACACTCTGTGACACAAATAATTATATGCGTATAATTTAGCCAGAAAGAAATATAAAAACAAATATGGCTGTTCGATGTTAAAAATACAAAATGGCGTATAATAAAAAAAGGAAAAGCTTATGCACAAAGCTTGAAGAATTATTTTATTAAACGTGTTTATGTATAGCTAAAAACTAAACCGACTTATTTTTATTATTATCATTATTATTATTCTTATATTATTATTATTCTTATATTATTATTATTATTATTATTATTATTATTATTATTATTATTATTATTATTATTATTATTATCATTATCATTATCATTATCATTACCATTATCATTATTATTGTAGAATATAGTTTCAAGTGTTATATACAAGAGCAATGCAAGGGAACATTTTTGTGAGATAGGAAAGAACGAAAGAGATAGAAAGAGAGAAGATAAACGTTGCCTAGAGATTAAATTAATTTAGAAATTAGGCGCATATACGTTGCATACTGTCGTGATACCATGTAAAAATGGAAATGCAAATAAAAAACATACATACATATACACGTATGATAAACATACACGCACGCGCATACTGCTGCTGTAAATGATGATGATAATAATTTAACAACAAATAATCGCTTAGATGATGAGATATACACTTTCTTAAAATTACGTGTTTAAATTCAACGAATGGGTACTTGAAAAAAGCAGTTTGATTCTCTTCTTGATGATAAATGAAAGAAAATGATTAAAACAAAAATATAAGAGAAAAAGAAGAAAAAAAATTATACATATATATATATATATATGTATAAAATATTAAACATACATACGTTGAGAAAAACGCGACAACGAGAGATAAGAAATTATTAATGAAAAAAAAAGCAAAAGAAGGGGTTGGAAAAAAATGAAGAAATTTTTGCATCAAGAACGAGGGGGTGGAAAAACAAAAGAAATACATAGACACGTACATACTTGCATACTTACTCACTTACGTAAATACATACTCACGAGCCTCAATGTCGAAAAAAGGAAAAGAAAAAAAAACAAATAAATAAATAACAAAATACAACGTTATGATTGTAAGTTGTAAGGAAATAAAAAATGAAGTGTGTCTAAAATTAAGAGATGCTTTATTTTTTTTTTATCGTTTACTCTATCGTTTTTTATATTTGTTGTCGTTATCATTTTCCATGATTTTCTATTTTTTTTTTCTCTTGTCTTTTCAACTAACCCGAGTATTTTCTATTATATTTTTGTAACTATTTTATTTCATACTCTTGTCACGTTATTTTACGTTTAACTATGCAACTTAACTGAATTCATTATTGTTACTGTTATTATTAAATCGCTATTCAATTATTTTCAATTCCTTTTTATATGTATATTTTATTTTACTATTTTTTCTTTTTCTCTTTCGTTACTTTGTTTCAAATATTTTACGTACAAGAAAAAAAAGATGTAAATCAAAGAATAAATAAAAGATAAATTGTATAAATATCAAGAAAATAAATTTAAAAAATGATGTGAGGGTTAAAATATGATACGAGCAAATTAACGAAAGTCAAAAAAAGAAAGAAAAAAAGAACTAAAATAAAAATAAATTCCTCTAACAATATAAAATGTTTGTACTAGTTTCGACTGCCCGAAATCCGCTGAACTTTTTCTGCGAGGTATTGTATAATATTCTATCCACAACCGGACATTTCGAAACGTGTACCACAAATAATATAAACGGCTAAAAATGATCTAAGAGATGTATACTACTGCCTTTACATAATACTATAGTAGTAGTAGATTATTAATGTGTACGACTTCAAGAATGAAAATCCAAGTATTACAAACATATAGAAATCTCTCTCTCTCTCTCTCTCTCTCTCTGTCTTTCTACAGATATACACAGGGTGTTTCAAAATATGCGAGCATAACTTCAAGGATTGTTTCAGTACACTATAAAAATTAAAAGGAAAAAAAAATTCATACAACAATAAGTCCGATAAAATCATTTTAAATCCCATCATAAATCTTTTTCCTCGTTCAAAAAGTAACAGTAATAGTCGTTGTTTGAATTTGCCGACAAACTTGTAAAAATAGTTTCGAAACAAATAATTAATAAAATTTTATGAATTATTAGTAGACAAAAGCAGCTGTTACAATTTAATAACAAGATTCGTATCAGACGTATGATTGTATGAACTGTTTTTTACTTATTTTAATGTATTGTAATCACCACTGAAATAATGTCTGAGTATTTTAGAAAACCCTATATGTTAACTTGTAAACGTAAATACATACGTACATACATCTATATTATTTTGATGAGCAATAAAATGGAGGGAGGATCTTTCGAGTATAATGAAATATAAAAATTAGGCGATTAATGCTTCTATGTTAGCATAAAAGAAAAATAAATAAAATAAAAATCCTCGCTCATTTGTTTCTCAGATTTGTAACGGCGTATAAAAAAAATAATTGTGAAATAATATTTTATCTTCAGCTTATTCGTGTAAGATCGCATAGGAACTTTTTTTAGTTGATAATAATAATAATAATAATTTAATTGATTTGTTTTATCATGTCCAGAAAAATTTTTTAATAATAAATAGGTATAATAGGGAATTTTGGACGTTTATTAATTCTTTTTGAACTTTATTTTGAAAAGTTGAACGTTTCGTCTCTTAATTGGGACTTCCTCAGCAACTTGTTCGTTATCGTTCGTAAGTTATACACATTTTTTATTTTTCAAGACATACATTTACACTTATACTTAACATTTTTATAAGACTTTTTCCTACTACATATAATTAAACACTACTGTTTGATTATACAAATATATAGAAATCTCTCTTTCTCTCTCTCTCTCTTTCTCTCTCTCTTTCTATCTATTTTTCTACAGATATACACAGGGTGTTTCAAAATATTATTGGAGTAGTGTTTGATTATATGTAGTAGGAAAAAGTCTTGTAAAAATGTTAAGTATAAGTGTAAATGTATGTCTTGAAAAATAAAAAATGTGTATAACTTACGAACGATAACGAACAAGTTGCTGAGAAAGTCCCAATTAAGGGACGAAACGTTCAACCCTTAAAAATAAAGTTCAAAAAGAATTAATAAATGTCCAAAATTCCATATTATACTTATTTAATAATAATAATAATAATAATAATAATAATAAAAGGATGAATAGTAAAAGAAAACAAAAAAATGCATAAGCCTCGAGAAAAAAAAGTTAATCGGTGTACAAATGAAAAAACACGGCCTCCAACAGTTTCGATAATTAAATTTGGGCTAGAATTCTTCGATAGGAAGATAATAAAAGTCATTTAAAAAAGAAAAAAGAAAAATGTAAGAAAAGGGGGAGAGAAAGAAAGAGAAAGAGAGAAATAAATTAAACGTGTACTTACTTAGCTTGATTTCCGACAAACCAATCGTCATATACGTTAAAGAATAAGGACTGGACGATTGATATTAATTTCGATATTGCTATAAATAATTATTATCATTAGCGATCGTCAATTATACCATTTAATAATACACGATTAATTTTAAGAAACGATGACGTAAGAATATAACATTTAAAACCCCGTTAAAAAAAAAAGAAAAAGAAACAATTAAATTTACGGTGCCAGTAACATTTTGTAAAATTGTTGATATTTCTTCTTTATTTTGTTTCTAATGTTAATTTTGGTTTTTTTCTTTTAAATAATTTTTTAAAAACGAAATATCACGATTCGATCTCTATGAATTAACAAGCATATCGATAGAAAATAAATTAACATCAATTTTGTTGTTCTTCTTAACATTTATTCGGTACACTTATTTGTACGGAATAATATGATTACAAAAAAAAAAATAATAGAAAAGAATGTTAACAGATTAATGAAATTACGATCACAGTCCCTGAATAATGCGATCGAGAATGAAAACCTTGATAATAAAAATGGAATGATTAAGGAGTACGTTTAATTGTTATTAATTAAAAATACGCTGGTCGTTGATACTAATCTTATATGTCTGAGTATACTCCTAATAATAATAATTATTATTATTATTATTATAATAATCTATTAGACGTATTAGAAAGCTAACTAAGTCGTAAAATAATAATAATAATAATAATAATATTATAATGATGATAAAATAAATGAAATATTAAAGAAAAAAAAATAAATGGAGGATTAGAAAAGAGAAAAATGATTATTTTGAAGTAATAAGAAAAACGAGATAACGGGGGGAGGAGGGAAGGAAGATATAATCGGAAGAAATAAAAAATCCTTTTTTTTTCTGTATACACATTGTCAATTAGATTCAGACTGACCGCAGGGATTGTAAACGCATAAACGATTCAATGTTCTTCGATGTTTTAGCTAAACTATATGAAATGTTGCCGTCGTTGTTAAAAATAATGTTTAACAAATGAAAGAAAAAGTGACTGCGTATTGTAATACGTCGTGTGAACACGGTGGCGTAGGACTTTGCTAAAAATAATATTAAATAATAATCATATTATTTTTTTTTTCAAATTGCGCGCCAAAATACGAACAAGTGTCATCGAAAATAGCGCAGGAAATAATCCTTGGGTTTGAATTTTTGTCTTTTATTTTTTTTTTTATCTCCAAGGGAGATATTATTTTGTATAAATAAAGCAAATAGAGACACAAACAAAAGTTTATATTCTACGCCACTGGATCGTAATTGAATTTAATCGTACGATTTAAGTGTGAGAAAGAATTAAAAATTTGCGGTAACATTACATTAAACATTTGTCGATATACGCATACTAACATATATGCATATTATGAAGACCAATTTTTTGTTCTGAATATTTAGGCGTACATACACACATACACGCATTAACATATACATACATACATACATACATATGTAATTTTCTATGGCAAAATCATGAAAAAGACATCCAATATTTTGTTCCTAATTTTTAGCACTATCTAAATAATCATATTTGTTTTATTATTAATGAATTCTTTAATTTTTCTATTATTTAAAAATATCCATACAATTTGTTTGTTTGTTCAATAAATTTACATTAAAAAAAAAAACAAATAAAAACTGTCGCCAACCTTAACGGATAATCGTATGATTTTGCCATTTTGTTGAGAGTAAAAGTTTTTTTCTGATTAAAATGTAAAATGAAAATTTACTCTCGACCCAAGAGCTAACTGTAAAGCGATATTCTAAATAAATAAATACACTTTTTACACACACGATAATACTTACACATACCCAATTAAAAAAAGAAAAAAAGAACAGAAAAAGAAAGCGCGATAGAGAACGTTGATAAAAGTATGGGCAATCGTGTGCAAATTATACAATTTGTTATTTAATATTAATTATTATTATTATTATTATTATTATTATTATTATTATTATTATTTTGTCAAGAATCGATCAACTTCGTAAAGAAAAATAAAAAGAAAGAGGGGGGGGGAGACAAGGAGATTCATTTGTTTTGCGAATATTTAAAAGAAAAAGAAGAAAAAAAAGATAAATTTGGCCGTATCATAATGTTCGATAAAATTTTGGTTATATATCGAACAACTCTATAAACGCTTGGAATTGATTTACGCTAGAGTATATATATATATACATAACATATATGTACATATAAATATATAATATATATATATTTACATTCTATTAAATAATTTACCACACGTATATACATAAGTAGCTGCTATTAGCAAACGAAAAGGAAAACTTTATCGAACGACCTAATCTCTTCTAATTTTCTTCCTTATGGTCTGTCTATATTATTTACGAAAAACATTTAAAAAATTTTAAATAATAATAATAATAATAATAATAATAATAATAACAATAATAATTTGATTTCTTGAATTCATTTTGAAAAGAAAATCTTAGAAATAAAAGAAAAAAGAATGAGAAGAAAAAAATAATACAGAGAAACGAAAAGAAAGAAAAAAAAAATAAAAGAAAATAAAAGAAATGTGAAAACAAACAAAATAATTTAAACAAAAAAAGCCATAATCGATCCTTTTTCAAATACACACAATAATTATCTGGACCAATAAATTTTACACTTCTATTGATACGTAAACTACTCTCATCTTAGAGTAACACTAATTGATAATCTCTCTTTAAAATATCAGAAAACATCTTGAGCGAGGAAGGGAGAAGAAGTAAAAAAAGAAGTTAAAATTAAATGAAAAGAAAAAAAAACCAAAAGAATAAACAAAATAAAGAATAACATTCGTTGTACGCCACGAGGGTGGGTTGAAAAGTTTTGAGCCTCGGCAAGAAAACGAACTCTCATTTGTTTTTAATTTTATTTTGGTTTAAAATGATTATAAAAAAAAAAGGAAGAAAAAAATATAAGAAAATTGTTTCCGTGTTGTTAGGCCTCGCAACTTTTCAACCCAACCAACGTATATACTCGCTTAAAATTAAAATAAATTAGGAAAAAAAAAGAACACCTAATTACTTATTCACATTCTCAATACTTACAAACAAATAATTGCCCGGATGTTTATCTTCCTTATCACGTGCGTACATACTTTTAATTAATTGCATATGTTGTTACCGTTAAAACGTGAAATCCGTCAATTCATTAAATAACCGAAACATTAAACGAATTAATCGGATTATATATACTTTAACGGTAACATATACATAAATTTCTTCGCAGGAACTACCACCACTACATAATCAATCGATCACTAAAAAAACACTGTGTGTCTATCGTTATCATATATTGTGATTAATCGAATATGTATCGTATGTGTAGTATGTTACATAACATATTTTCTGAAAACTGGACGCGCATATACTCTTTTCAATATAACGAATTTATAAATTTTATTGTTTCGAATTAAATATTTTAGGAAAAAATAAGAAAAGAATTCTTATGTTTCCAAAAAATTTGTTATTATATTCTGACATCGTAAAATTAATCCACGTAAAATTAATTAACACGAATGATACGTGTACGTAAATACTCCGAGCAATTTATTTCAATGTGTTTATTACTTTAGAAATTTTCCAAGAAGAATTTGCGTGAAATTACATGCCTTTGTAAGATATTTTAATGAAAAATTTCGATAATCGAATAAACGAAATTATTAATATGAGAGAAAAAGAAAGTAGGTGCGTTCCGTTCCAGAAGATGTGTGTGTGTGTTCGTGTAATATATATAAATAAATAACTAAAAGATGAAGATATATAAACCGATGGAAAAAAATGTAATCTAAAAAAAGAAAAAAAAAAAAATTACCAACGAGGAGAATGTACGAGGGTGGGTTGAAAAGTTTTGAGCCTCGACAAGAGAAAGAAAACTCATTTTTCTTTTGTTTTTTTTTTTTTTTCAACTAAAAGCAAATGTTAGTGAAAAGAAAAAGTGTTTCCGTGTTTAAACACGAAACTTTTCAACCTCTATCCACGTATAATAAATATAAACAGATATCACAAAAATTTCTATGTTCGACTATGCAGAATTGCGAGTGCGTGTATGAGTGTGTATATATCGTAAATATAAATAAAAGAAAGAAATATATAAAAAAACAACAAATATATATATATATATATATTATATAAATATATAATAATTATTATTATATCGCTAACGTGTGCATATTGCCTATAAATATTATAAATAAATAAATAAATAAATAAATAATATTGATTGGCGTGTCTCTCGAGACGTCGTTATTATACACGAGAAGAAAAAATGAGATCTTATAGAGACCAAAGAAGCCAACATACAAGTTGATAGATCGCAAAAACATTATGCAAAGAGAGTAAAATAAGGATAAGGATGAAGATAAAAATATAAAAATTAAAAAAGTTCCAAAAAAGAAAAACAAAAAGAACAAAACGAAGCGGTTGGCTTGCTGTGTATCTTCGCAAAAAAAATAAAAAAAAAAAAAAAAAAAAAAACAGAAAAAGAAAAGAAGAGGGAAAAAAAATTCAGCCAATAACTGAAAATGTTTTTCGTTATGACGCATGGTACCGAATTACATCGAAATTACAGCTATTATATTTTATGGAAGACTGATGAAAGAATGGAACCAACAACGATAACAAAATATAGGTGACGATTTATTTTTATGGGTTGGAAGATCTAATAAAAAAGAAAAAACGAAGAATGAATTTTGTCAGTAATCGGTACCGTCGTTTTTAAATGTCGTTAATAAAACACAAACGATTATGCACGTTGATCCTTTTCGATGAAAACTATTGAATGAATTTTTTCCTTCGGCATACGTACACGTACGCATGTACGTGAAATATGTGTAAATGCGTGGTGGATACAAAACACGAGATGTAAGAGTTGCAGTGCAAGCACACATGTGTGTATACATATAATATATATATATATATATGAAAATAAATAAATAAAAATAAAAATTAAAAAACATATATATATATATATGTATTCAATAAAATGCCAACCATGCGAGTATCGCGAACTATACTACAATTTTAATAATGTTCGTATTTATTTCTAAAATATTTTTTGTTGTCTTTCTTGCTCTTCTGTATTTTTTTTTTTTATTTTTCTTAGATCATCATTTTTATTGTTGCTTTATTATTATCATTATTATTATAATTGTAATAATTATTATTATTGTATAAATTGTCAAAGCAGATAAACAACGAACGAATGTTTTCGATTATTATCTATGTATAATAAATTGTCGTCAAATAATGATATAGCATGGAAGGCAAATATCACAAGTGACTGTAATGTGACTCGTGAACGATCATATCTTTGGTAACATCTATTACGGTCGTACAACCTGTAAAAAAAAGGAGTGACAATATATGATATATTAAAGAATTATTCAGCAATTATTAGTAACATTGATTACCTGTCAAAGCGAACGTATGATCGATTTCTGTTCTCATTATCTCGAGAATATTTAATGCACCTTTTTCTCCGGCATACGATAAACCCCATAACAACGGTCTACCCATGAATACCTTTTCGTCAACAATTAGATTTATTGTTTATTTTTGAAATTAATTATTATTATTATTATTTGAAAAAAATAATAATAATTAAAAATATAAATATTTAATGTTTAGAAGAGAAGAAGAATATTTTGATCTCTTATCATTTTAAAATAATCGTAACATCACTTTATATTATATATATAATATATATAGTTATTTTAATTTACCATCTTTGCGCCTAAAGCAAGAGCCTTAAACACATCGATTCCTTGTATAATTCCTCCGTCCATATAAATTTCTATTTTATCCTTTACTGTATTCACTATCTCAGGTAAGACTTCAATCTAAAAAAAGCAGAAAATGTATGTAAATAACTAAACGTTATCACCAAGATTATTTACGTTTCAAAATTTCTTATTTTTCGAATTTGAAATCTATCGAGAATTTGTTCAGATTTTGCAATATTTATATATATATGATATTGGTGTATATTATATACAACATTTTGATGGAATAAATTTCACGTAATACGAACTGTTGCAGGAACGCTATCAATTTGACGTGCACCATGATTAGAAACTATAATAGCAGAGGCTCCATATTTCACTCCTAAAATCGCATCTTCGGCAGTTAAAATACCCTTTAATACGATTGGCAATTTCGTAATGCTACAAAATCAAATAATATGAATTTTGAAAAAAATTAATTTTAATTACATTTTTATAAATAATTTTATATGATGGATAACTAAAAATGGTATTAAATAATTGTAATACCTTTTTAGCCATGTAATATCTTTCCAAGAAAGTGACGGATCGAATAATTCGCTAACGTACTCGTTTAAACCTGATCCTGTTTTAGATGTGGTTACTTTGTCCGATAAAGCACCTTCGAAATTAGCTAATCTAAAGAAATAAATTATTTCGAAATTATATAATCGATCCGAAAAGAAAAGAAACATTTATAAATATATGAACCTCAAATGTTTAGGAAGTGAAAATCTGTTTCTCAAATCGGCACGTCTATTACCGAAAATTGGCGCATCCACGGTAAGAACGAGAGCTTTAAATCCAGCTTTCTCAGCTCTTTTAACTAAATTCAATGTAATATTTCGATCGGTATAAACGTAAAGCTGAAACCATTTGATACATTTCGGTGCTGCCTCTGCAACTTCTTCGATACTGCTGGTTGACATAGTTGAAAGTATAAAAATCGTTCCTGCAGCTTCGGCAGCTATAAATAAATAAATAGATATATAATAAAAATGTTCTTTATTGTCGTATATTGAAATAATTTATTGAAAATAAATTATCATTTATATATAGTTTTTTTTTTTATACAATAAAATATAATAACATACAGTGTGTTTCAACTGAAGAAAGCTATCTAAATATATTTTGTGTTTTTAATGATATGAAAAATATTTATGACATTCTCAATAAGCGTGTATTTTTTGCACCCCTATATTACTATTGCACCCCTTGTAGCAGGTTAACAAAATGCATTTAAATATATTTCTATCATGACCTACTATTATTAATAATTAAAGAAAAAGGGTCGAATAAATAATCGATTTTCAATCGGGTCGATACTAGAGTACATTTAAAGTAAGCGCACTCTAGTGTTACGGCAACAGCACCAATGAGCGACGCAGAAACGCACGCATGCGTAGAATTTCGCGTATGAGTAGGGGTTCGCGCATGCGTAAAGGCACGCATGCGCAGAATAAAATGCACATACTTATCTTTAACATAACCCCCTCCTCGATTTTGAAGCAGTGTTGTCAATGTTATTACCGTTACCGGTACTTCGGCGCGTAACGTTCGGATTACATTAATGCGCGATGTACCGCGATAAATATATTTTTCATTGTAAAAAGGATAGATGATCAGTTGTCGTATTGATAAATTACAATAAAACAATAATAAACGACGTGCCATCAGTAAAGTAGAAATTGTACGATATGAGTGAGGGCTGTTCGAAATGATGAGACGAAATGTTATAAGTCTCCTCAAGTTCTTCACATTGGCGGCATTTACCGTGTTTCTCACCGTTATTATTTTTCGTTATATAAGACGACCGCATAATCGAGAATTAACGACCGAACAATTTCCATCGTTCCTATTGATTGAAAATGGAGGAAAATTTCCGAGAGATTTAGCAGGACGTTTTAACGAACAGGTGAGCTTTTCTCTTTTACTCTCTTACTCTTTCTTTCTCTACTTCTTTTGTCTGTTCGTCTCGAAGCCAACTATACCGTAAGAGAGAGAGAGAGAGAGAGAGAGAGCGAGAGAGAGAGAGGAGAGAGAGAGAGAGAAAGAAGAGAGAGAGAAGGTCAAAGACCCATTCACTCTGCGCGCGACCATTTAAGCAAGTCAAACAGGTTGCGTGACATTCCGCACTAGTCAGACTTTCACGTTTCGTCCTAACTCGTATTTTACGATCTTGCGGAGAACGCCACGTGTACTCTTTCAATTTCATCGAAAGTGAATTTGATGCTCTGACCTTTACATTTATATATATCTTCTTGTTTTATTAACTAATATATTTGTTTATAATTCTATTGATAATTTTAAAATATGTAATTTTGATTATTAATTTAATGTATTCGCGTATCTCAATTAATATGTTTTATTAACGTATCAATTGTATTTAATTATTTTTCCATTTATCATCCTATCAAATTTTTGCTTATATGATATTTATCAGATAGATAAAACGAGAAACATTTTAAACGTGTAGGTTGTGCAACTTATCTATGATATCATAGATATAATGTTTCAGAGAGATATAGTATAGTATCTGATTTATTTAACGTTACAATCTATTATTTTATTTCTTTACAGAATGAGGATGAAAAAATCGATTGGCACGATTACAAACAGATAGAAGAAAATGGGAAAAGAAGTGGAACAGGAGAACAGGGAAAACCAGCATTTTTATCTCCTTCTCTCGACAAGCTGAAAGAAAAATTGTATAAAACCAATGGTTTCAATGCGGCTTTGAGCGATGAAATTTCTTTGAATCGTTCAGTTCCTGATATTAGGCATCACGAGTGTAAGAAAAAGAAATATTTGAAAACATTAGATCCTGTCTCTGTCGTAATATCTTTTCATAATGAACACTTTAGTACTTTAATGCGCACATGTTGGAGTGTTATCAATCGTTCTCCACCTTCGCTTCTCAATGAGATTATACTAGTCGATGACGCCAGCACAAAAGTAGAATTAAAAAGCAAGTTGAACGATTATATAAATAAACATATGCCAAAGGTAAAGATAATAAGATTACCAAAACGATCAGGATTAATAAGAGGCCGATTGGCTGGTGCTAAAATAGCATTGTCCAAAATTCTTGTCTTCCTAGATTCACACAGCGAAGCGAATGTTAATTGGCTACCACCACTTTTAGAACCGATAGTCCAAGATTATAAGACTTGTGTTTGTCCCTTTATCGATGTAATAGCTTATGAGACATTTGAGTATAGAGCTCAAGATGAAGGTGCCAGAGGTGCTTTCGATTGGGAATTGTATTACAAACGTCTACCACTTCTTTCAGAGGATTTAAAACATCCCGCAGAACCATTTAAGAGTCCTGTCATGGCTGGTGGTCTGTTTGCTATAAGTACTAAATTTTTTTGGGAACTAGGTGGTTACGATTCTGGATTAGATATATGGGGAGGGGAACAATACGAATTGTCATTTAAGATATGGCAATGTGGTGGCCAAATGTATGATGCACCTTGTTCGAGAGTAGGTCATATTTACAGGAAGTTTCCACCTTTTCCTAATCCCGGCCGTGGTGACTTTTTAGGAAAAAATTATAAGAGAGTAGCGGAAGTGTGGATGGATGAATACGCAGAATATATTTATCGTAGACGGCCTCATTTACGTTCATTGGATCCAGGCAATTTAACGGAACAAAGAAATCTTCGAAAGAAATTACATTGTAAACCATTCAAGTGGTTTATGGATAAGGTAGCATTCGATCTTGTTGAAGTATATCCACCGATAGAACCAGATGACTTTGCTTCAGGAGAAATTAGAAATATTGGAGCACCAGAGTTATGTCTTGATGCTAAAAAGATGAAGAAAGACGAAGTTATAACTGTAGATATTTGTATAAAAGATAATCCTAAATTATCTGGCGAACAAGAATTTAAATTGACGTGGCACAAAGACATTAGACCAAAAGATCGCACAGATTGTTTAGATGTATCTAGATCGGATATAAAAGCTCCTGTAAGCTTATATCCTTGTCATGGAAAACAGGGTAATCAATTATGGCGATACGATGTAGAAAAACAATGGTTGATGCACGGTTATATACCAAGATGTTTAGACACGGATCCAGGTAGTAAAAGGGTTTACGTAACTGCATGTGATCAGTCATCTCCTACTCAAAAATGGAGAATAGAAAATGTGAATATGAAAGCTATTAATAATTGGGAAAATGTGGGACCAAAGCTCTGATAAATTTTTTCCTTCGTATTGCCATAAAATGCCATTATTTTGTATCGCATTGAGTTTAACTTTTAAGTGCTGCAATTTTCGATTTAATGTAAATATTGGCAGATACTGCTGTTTCCAACTAGTCATTCTACGTTGAAATTTGATTATCGTTAATACTTTAATCAATTGACAAATTGTAGATATTAAAAATGAAAATTTGCGTTCAAATAAAATACAATTTTATATGTAATATAATTAAGATAAAAAGAAAACTTCTTTAAAGATATTTTCTTTTCTTCTAGTTCTACGTATACACGTTCAATCAATATTATCAATAGGAACATACTATTTGCCGTGTGCCTTAATTCTAACGGCTGCATTTAATATTAACATGTAATAAAATATTAGAAACATCATACAGTTAGAATGGATTTTCTATTAGACTAAACAGTATAATGTTAAATGAGTAGATTGTACAATATGGTTGCCATAGGAAGAAATTTTGCGCTTTCTATAATTATCAGAAGAAAAGATGAGGTGCTAACAATAATATCATATTCTATATATATTTCTAAGAGGCATTCTACAATATTAGAAATATAGGGGTGCTATAATATAAAATAACTAATTTCTATCACATTTGTGCCGTAAAAAATGATATGAACAACTTATTTGTAAAAAAAAAAGAAAAGAAAATCCACGAAATATTTTAACATATGTACAATATTAATATCATAGATAAGATTTATTAGAACAGAACAAACCACGATTTATTTTGCATTGATATTCTCAGCGAGATAAAGAATAGAGAGAAATCAATAGATAACGAAATATTGTTTTAAAACATTTCAAAGATATTTTATAATTAGTAAAAATATAATTATATATATACATATGTATATATATATATATTAAATAATAATCTAAATACATATATATAGATATTTTTATAAATATAGATATGTATATACATTTAGATTATTATAATGTATACATAGGATATTCTGTAACTAGAGGTATAAATGAACAAGGAATGAATTTACATAAAAAAAACTAAATAAAAAATGTAGAATAAAATTTAGTCATATAAGACTTTGTTCTTGTAAAAAATAAGTTTGTAATTTATCGAATGCACATGCTTTTGACTGATTGTAAGCTTGCATCTTTAGAAACTAAAAACCTTGTTCGATAATCATAAGAGTAGAATAAGAAATATCGTATTGACAATGTTGTCTTCTCAAAAATATCTGGGGATGAGATAGTAACATTTGTCGAATGCACGCACACTTAGCCTATTACTTGTTACAGGACACACTATATATATATATATATATATATCTCATTATAAATTGATGCTATTTAAATGAATGGTATAAATAGATTTGAAAGAAAATATATTTCTACCATTTATAAAAAATATGAGATTATGATAATAGACGAATACAAATCTTAGAATAATTAATTAATAAGAACAAAGAATTATTTTTAGTTTGATCAAACGAACATAGAAGCAATAATCGTAAGGAAAAAATAAAATCGAATAAAATTTTCATTCAATGATCTACATTTTAGACGATTAGAATACATATATATATACACATACATTTGCATTTTAAAGACGTAATAATTATTAAGTGACTGTGATGATGATGATTATGATGACAGTGATGACGACGATGATGATTGTTTGGTATAACATTCGATTATTATTACTATTTTTGTAAAACGTTTATATGGTTTAATAAAACTATAGGAATATTTTAGTTCTTCTCATACAATCGTTAATATTTAATTTGTACTTACCTCTAGCATTAGCGCATTCGCCATCGGGGTGAGCCATTCGTTGCATGGCAGCCGGTGCTACCCCTAACGGCATAGAAATTTTGTCTCCTAATATCGTCGTGCTTAGATCTCTTTTTGAAACGTCTCGAAGACATCTAGGTTTTATTCGATACCTAAACAACATACACACGCATATGAGAATAATTCATATAATTAATTAATTTGAATTTTATATATGTGTATTAAAAAAATACAAATCTCGTTTAGATTTCGTTCTTTATTTGTTAATTAAATAAATGATATCAATTTTTATCGTACAAACGTTATCGTAATTTGCTTATAATGACTTTTAAACAAGGTCCCGATTGTCTCGATAATTGTCTCGATAATTATTATTATTATTTTTATTAGATGAGAATATTATCAAGCGTAAAAATAAGATCTTCGTACCTCTTGAAAGCTTCTCTGTTCCATCGTAAGCTACATTCATCGCCGGCTCCACTTTTATAATAATCTCTTACGAAAGGCGGCAGATTATTATGCCCGTATTTTTCGTAATCTTTCACGCACACGAAGTTCACCATTTTCCTTAAAAAAAAAAAAAAAAAAACGAAAAAAGAAAAAAGTAATATAAAGTAGAAAATTTTGTAAAAACAAATTAGGGTAAATTTATATCCAAGTGAATATTTTTATAAGAACAAAAATTATCTTGCGATATTTCATAGTTTGATTTAAATAAAAATCTAATATTTTTATACTAAATTATATCTCATGAAATTTTCTACATTATACGTTTTTCGTTATTCTATTTTTGAAAGTCAAGCATTGTAGCAATAAAGTATCTCTTATCAAAGTAAATATTAGATTTTTAAATCTTAACGCGCTATCATTAAACAACACATGTGTAGCAGATACATATATGTAAATATAATGGTACAACAAGAACTGGAATTTGAATTCGTTAGAAAAATTTTGCTTAAAGAGTTAGTCATTTGTAACAGAAGTCGAAATGGGCCATTTGGTCGATATCATTTTCTGTACGTTATTTCCATATGTATTGCACACTAATTACATTGATATCAATAAACATAAACATTTAATAATATGAAATTAAAATTTATATTTTCATTGATTTTAATTTGTAGTTCTAGATAAATACAGAGTGTCCCATTTTTAATGATATCATTAAAAATAGCATACAAATTATTTGATTATGTTACACGAAATTGAAGAAAATATTCAAATGGAATTACGCCGTACAAAAAAACATCATTTATAAGTACAACTAATATATATTTACGATTAGTTTCATTACTTTGTAAGATAGTATATCTCAATTTCGTAATGTAAATTCGTAAATTAGTTAATTGAAAAGTAAAATGGTATTTGAATTACTTGCAAGATTCTTTTTTGGAGTTTCGCGAGTTAAAGAAGACAAAGATAAGCGTATTGGCGTAATTTGCGTATTAGATAAAATTTATTAATTGTGTAATGAATGAAGAATGTGTTGTTACACGGTTGAGTTATTTATCATAAAATAAATTAATGTTTTTTTCCTTTTTTTTGATTTTTTAAATTAGAAATATTAAATTCAAAAACTTACTGTGCTAGTAAAATAATTAGAAATATCCTGAAAAATATGATATAATATAATATTATAGTAACGATCGCGTGTTTTCATGATTCGTCGAGATGATTTTTCACGATGAATGATAAAACGAGTAACGACATTTACTTACACACACACACACACACATATATAGATCCAGAAAAAGGAAATCAATGATGAGAACTATCATCAATCGTCTTCGCCGTCTGCTGTATGACTGATACCAGAAAGAAAATTACTAACATAATCCATAGTATTCATCGAAATAACCAGACTATAGTATAACTGATAAAGATATTTATACATACTTGGTAATATTCCGAGTTAAAGATAATTCTCATTATAGAATATATCGGTATTTATTAAGATTTAATATCATTATTATTATTATTATCGCTAAACATTTTTTTTATTATATATTTCAATTTTATTCATGAAAGGACGCATTATGAATTTTTATCGAATGTAATTTTGATTATATTCAAAACATCCTAAATAAATATTTTTCGTTTAAAATCAATGTTTTAGTCAAAAAATAAATAATTAATATTCCCTTTGCAATCAATACAAGTTGTGTTTTATTACTACATTTTTACGTTCATTTATATAGCTTTTTATATATAGAAATCAGGATTATATCTGTTGCGTCGTTACGCAACGGTATTAAGAAAGCATAACATAGGTTTTGATATTATTTAAATCACGAACACATCCAGCAAGCATATTCAAACAGAGCATCGAGAAGAAGAAAGCATCAAGAAGAAGAAAGCATCGAGAAGAAGAAAGCATCGAGAAGAAGAAAGCATCGAGAAGAACGCATCGACCTTGGACGACGCTGCAGAATATCGAGAGATCATACAAGCATCACAACGACACATCACGAAGCAACGAAGTCAACAGGCAGTGCAGCGTAGGAGCACGAGTCAACAACGAATTACAACGCAACAACTATCGAAATCGCATATTACATTCACAACGGCATTTTCACGATAAATAAAATAGCGTATTACCAATCAAGGCACCGGTACCTCACCATATATTTGGTCCTTCGAGCCGGATCAGTCCTATCCTATCCAATTTCAGCCAGCAATTACAGTCCACTTCAGTAAATTTCAGATGTGGTTACAATAATGTTATACCTAATAAACTCTTAATAAATATTTATTTTTATTTGATACAAATTTTCTTTAGTATAACATATTTTATTTGTTTAACAAATGATACTTCTAAAAATAGTATTTTATTTATGAGCTACTTATCCTAAAATTTGCATATTTTTCGACTTTACTTTAAAATCATTGTGAATTTGAATGATATCTCCTTTTACATTATACTAAAATTTCTTACATTTTATATTAATACCGAGGATTAGTAAAAATATACGAAAAATATATTACATAATATACATAATATTATATAATAATATTATTAAATGATATAATATAACATTAGAAAAAACCTATAGTAACAGTATTTTATTTTTATTTTACATTTGTTTTTACTACTTACTTTTACTTTTGATTATCACAATAAAATATCTTATTTAATGTTTTTGCATAAAATAAAATACTTTATTTATTAGAATTTTATTTGATATTTCAGTACTATTTCTTTTCAATTTTGAAGAATCTACTTTTTAAAATAGTATTTGAAATATCGTCGTTAGATATATTGTCTAGCTCCTTATGATTTATTTTTTTTGGTTGTCAACGTATAAAAAGTCTTATTATTTTTTCTGTTTTAAACAGAGTATTGTAGTTTTCTTTATTTATAAAAATACTACTTACTTTACGAAAATAATAATTAAAAATTTTAAACCTATATATATAAATATTTCTACTATCGATCCTCCGAACAAAATCGATTAACAAACTACGATATAATACATTACATATAAATAACAATAAAAAAATCTTGATAGGAGACTACAATTGTATATGTAAAAGTGATAATAAAAGTTATGAAACAAATTCACACTAAATGTTAGATATGACGTCGTAAGTATTACGGGTTTTTAACAGTTTTCAATCTTGCTATACTTATTAGTGTTTAATATTAGATATGAAAATATGACAACAAGCAACACGTTTTACCTTATATTAGTTTGATATGTTTTTTAGTATAATATAATCATGATAAAACTAACACAAAAATTATTTTTCTGATTAATTATACTATACTTGTAATGTATATTATATAAGACTGATCAGGTAAAAGATAGACAAACGAATCAGCAAGTTTCATATTTTAACTTCTTCTTTAGATCGACCACAATCACAGATGAATATATGAAAAGAAAAAAAGAATCACCAAGACAGCAATTAAAATTCGTGAAAGACATAGTTGGATACTTTGGTTATTAATGAGTTATACATGAGACAAAAAGCATTTAAAAAATAAAAACACAGTGATTACAATAAGGATTACTTGTTTTCAAAGTCCATCTCGTGACGTGCGTTTTTCTTTTTATTAATTCCGCCCTATTCCTTTGTGTAAATTAATATCCACCACGGAGCCAACGGCTACAATATGATCTGATATTGTTTATATTAAAGTATACCACAATTATAGCCACGACTAAAAGAGATGTAGGAACCCCGACAAGAATATGCTCCCAGTATCCCTGGTGTAATGGACATATATCGCTTGCTTTTATCTGATATATAGGAAGATGCGTGTCCTCACATGTTAAATTATCTAGATCTTTATAATAAGCTCGATTTAATTTGACGAATTTAATTAAACCTCCATTATTGCAATCACATATAATAGGGTTCCCACTTAAAGTGAATTTTTCCCAATATTTAGATTTCAAGTAATTCAATTCGTCATCAGAAATTCTTGATATATGATTATTATGTAATTCCAATATCTAAAAACAAATAAGAATAATCAATAAAAATTTTGTAAATATCTCTAACGAATGAAATAAAAATATTAAAATATTAAGCAACGTACTTTGAGGCTATATGGTAATTTATCAAGCGTTACAGAAGATATTTTGTTATTGGATAAGAGTAAACCTGTAACGTTTATTGGATACAAAGGTTCCGTTGATGGTATCTCCGTTAAAAAATTTCCTGTCAGATTTAATATAATAGGATTGTCTCTCTGAAAAATCACTCTTGTCTCATCGATTAAAAATTCTGATATGTTTTTATACGAGCAATCTAAAATAAGAGTGTTGTCTGCCGGTCTTATATTACATGTACAATTATTTTGACATTTATTTTCAGTTTTAAAATATTCGTGCTCGAGACATTCATAAGTGCTTGAATTAAGATTACTAATTTCTATTTCGTTCGTTCCATCAGGTTGTACACATGTTAAATTTCCTATTATAAAATTATAGTAATTGTAAACAAGATTGGACATCTTTCTTTCACGATAACGCAAAAGATCATATAAGGGGCAATCACATAATAAGGGATTATGTTCCAAGTGGATGACAATTTCATGGTTCTCCTTACACAATTCTACCTTTTCTTCGAACTGATCAAAAAGAATATTACTTATTGTATTATACCTCAGATCGATTGTCATATTGTGTGTCGGCGAAATGAATGAAGACGCCTTCAGAAAAAAAATATAAATAATACTAAGTGTAAACGATCTTTGAAGACAAAGTATTTACATTCTATTTTAATCTTATATTTTTAATTTATTCAAATAATATTTCTCAAAAGTATAATTGTATAGTAGAATTTAATATTTACCGTTATATTGGAAATGAAGTTGTGACTCAAATCTAATAATCTTAAATTATGATTACCACTCGACCAATCATCAAAGAAATTGTATATGCTACTGTTCGATAAATACAATTCTTCGAGATATTGATTTGTATAAAAAACTGATAATCTTCCATTTACGTAAGTTAATGTTAGGGGATTATGAGAAAACCTTGCAATGCATAGATTTATTAGAGAGGCAAGACCATCTTCATCGATAAATAGTAATTGATTTCTTTCCATATTTAATTCATACAGAGAAACCATACCGGTAAATAGATTACTAGAAAAAATATTAACTTTTAAAAATAAAATATAATAGAAATATATTCTCCATAAATTTTTTCTTTATTTACCTTGATACACGAGTCATTAGGTTATTGGACAAATCAAGTATTACCAACTCCTCCATATCTTCAAAGATTTGATCAGGAAGAGTTTTAATTTCGTTGTTTTTTATTGATAGTTTTCTAACTTGGTTTAGACCACGGAAGAAATTCTCGGGTAAGGTAACAAGAGAGTTATCGTTTAAGGAGATATTCTGTAAAGATGATGAACCCCAGAAAAGATTTTCTGGTAAAAATAAAAATCCATTATTGTTCAAATGGACTTCTGTAAGCTTCGTCAAATTCGCCAAAAGATTATCTGGCAAGGTGCTCATTTTATTTCTATTATTATGTAGATATAATCCTCGTAATTCTTTATTTTGATCGAAAAGGTTTGCTGGTAGAGAAGAGAAATTATTCCTAGACATATCAAGCATCTTCAAATTCTTTAACCAATGAAAAATTGTTGGCGGTAGATTCGATAAAAAATTATTTGCTAGATTTAAACATGTTAAAGATACTAATTGCTCAAATGTGCCTTCTTTAATTTTTTCCAAATAATTTGACATAATATTTAGAGACTCCAGATTTACTAGCCTTTTAAATGTTCCAACATATATCCTTTCTATTCCACTTGAAACTAACATAATTTGTTTGAGATTCTGAATTACATTAAAAATATCAACGGGAAGGTTAAAATTATTATTTGATAAGTCAATATGCTCCAGTTCGGGAAAATCCAAAAACAAGTCATTAGAAATATCATATAAACCATTATCAGATAAAACTAATGATTTCACACTTTCGAATCCTTGAAGATGCTCTCTTTTTAGGCTTGTAAATAAGTTTTTGCAAGATTTAAAGATGAGGGTGTGTGTTTTTGTTACTCCTAATTGTCTTGCTATGGCTTTTAAACTAACTCCATTTGGTAATCCACATTGTTCGAAGCTCAGAGATTGAAGTATCTTTTCGGATAGACGTCCCTTGACATAAAAATTTTCCCATGTTCTCCAATTTTTACAAACGATCTATAATTTTATCATTTTATTTTACTCGAAGAAAATAAGAAATTGATTAATTAAATTTTTATAAGATGATAGAGATACTGAGAAAAAATCTATATCTAATATGAAACTATTTTTGTAGTTTATATGTAATACGTAAAAAAATGGAAAATATTAGTTGAATAAAAAAGCTTCTGGATATATACCTCTATGTTATTCTTTGATTTAATGTTGACGGTGTACCCTGTACTATTATCAAAATCGCAAATAATATTTTTTTCGTCTGAATTTGTTGACGAAATTTGGCAAGTTTGATTCCCATCGCAAGGAGTAGTGTTGATTGGTGTAAACGTAATTAAAAATATGACTAAAATTTTAAACATCATCTTCCTTTAATTGCCCACTAAAAGAAGAAAAAGCAAGTAAAATACACATTTAACATTTTTCGCGAATATTTTAATTTTTGAATGAAACAAACACCGAGAGTATATTGTAATGCAAGTTTGCGATGTAGAATAACGTTTGTAAAAGCTATGATTTATTGTCCCGAAACTTTGTTCTTCCAGTGGTGTTTAAACTTTGTTTTATGGGTTGCTGGGAATTTACGTTTTCATCACAAAAATTCTACAAAATTTTTTATAATTCCACAAATTTTTAAACGCTTTTAAATAGCAACAACATATCAAAACATGAACGTAGCAAATACTAATTTTTTTAAAGAAAGAATTTCATAAAATACTTGCACACTCATAAAGGATCCTTGGACCGAAAAATATGAGGATTGCTGCTTTATGTCGACTTTCCGCATTTCAATAACATATATGCAAATTGAATAAAGCTATAATATTATTTTTCTTTTTCGACATGTATCATATATTCGAAAAAAAATGAAGCTGTAATAAACTTTCATCCACCAAATTAAAATTAGTAATATCTACACTTCGTCAGAACATCGGTCAGGATATATTCTATACAATTTCCAAGAAACCTTTTATATGGTGCGAGATACAAGAAAATTCTTTTGGAAAAACAAAAAGAAAATTATAACTAACTTTCATAATAATTTTATAGAACGTAAGTAATTAATAAGCAAAATCTATTACTACAGATATTAACTAAAAGAAATATAACAAAAAGCTACAAATATTCATTGCGTTATTATTACAAATCAATTTCTTTCGGCGGTTAAGATTCTATTTAAATTAATTGTATTTATTTCTAATAGTTTATTTATATATTTAAATTCAATCTAAATCAAGAAAGTATAATAGGGCGTATACACAAGGTATTTAAAAGATGAAAAGTAAACTAGAAAATTTTATATACTAAAATAGTCTGGCAAACTTCTAATGTAAGTAGCTTATATTAGATAATTTCACTTTTATGTGTCCTTCCTGATGTTTACTTTACTTTTTTTCTTTTCCTCATGTTATATTTATAATTTAATTTAATTTTTTTTTAGGATATCGTTGGTATATGACAATAATAATTATATTTATTATTATTTCTTCTTTCTTAAATTATTCAGGTTTTGTTTTTTCTTGATTAAACATATTTTTAAATTTTAATGAAAAAACATAATTTACGATATAATCAGTTTTAACTAGACGTTTGCTCGTAAAAGATTAATAATTTCAAAACATACCTATAATTTTAGGTGACCAAGGACTTATTAAACGATTCTTTAACGTTATCTATATTATGATGTAGCTTCCAACTCCTGACTCAGTGATATTATACGTTTCAAGATGATGAGATGTTCTCGACGAGTGTAATTAATAGACTGTAATAATATTTCAAATTTTATACGTTTTTGAATAAGAAACAAAACAGAAATATATTCATCCGGACAAAAGACAATTATAGTTTAAAGAGAAATAATAAAAAAACAGACAAAAATATTCACTAACATCGGAAGCAGGTATAAGATTCGGAAATAATTTTATATGATAATTAACTTAATAATGAATCTAAGTATTTATTAATATTGATAAAAGCAATAAATTCTAAAAAAAAAAAAATAATAAATTAACATATTTACAATATATATGTAAAATTTCGATAATTAATAGGTTATTATTTAAATACTTATATATAATTATAATTCCTATTATATCACAATGTAATTATAATTATGTTCTAATTTAATATTATTAATAATAATTAAAAGTGTTTCTTACTATTCAATACAAACGGAACATACGAAGTTAAACAATATTACACTATTCAAATTAAAGAACAGTTAACGTATTTTTGTTCGTTTCGATTTACATTGTTAGATCAAAGTAACTATCTAGCACAAGCGTACTTACTTCTGTGTAAAGCCGAAGTATAATGTAACTACGAAAAGAATTTGTGTTTATGTATAAGAGTACACTAGCAAGGATCTTAAACATACGATTTATTATTAAATATATCGATATGAACTATATCTATTATAACTCTACTATTTGAAGCAATTTCTCATTTGGTTAAATTAGTGTTTACTATATTTGCAATGCTGAATTATTGAAATAATTAGAAATTGTACATTGTATTACATATAAATTGTAAATATTTTAAAATTTATTTCCTTATTCTTAAGTGTATATAATATTCGATATTTATTATCATATTTTAAAACTACAAAGATTTTCGCGCGCTTTTGATCTGGAGCTGACTGTTTAAGATGTTATGATTTATTATTTTTAATATAATTATTATCATACATTTTTTATTATATATTTTAATATTTTTTATGAAAAGACGAATTTTTAATTTTTATTGAATGCAATTTCGATTATATTCAGAAAATTATTCATACATATTTTACGCTTGAGTTAATTTTTTAGTTAATAAAAAACAATTAATATCCTCTTTACGATCAATACGAGTTGTGTTTTATTGCTATATTTTTACGTTACTTATATAGCTTTTTATATATTAGAAATCAGGATTATATTTTCAATGAATCATGAAAAGAGGCGAGGGTAAATTTCAGATGTGGTTACAATAATGTTATACCTAATAAACTCTTAATAAATATTTATTTTTATTTGATACAAGTGTTCATTAGTATAGCATATATTATTTGTTTAACAAATGATACTTCTAAAAATAGTATTTTATTTATGAGCTAATTATACTAAAATTTGCGTATTTTTCGACTTTATTTTAAAATCATTGTGAATTTGAATGATATCTCCTTTTACATAAAATTACAATTTCTCACATTTTATTGTCATTCTGAGAATTAGTAAAAATATACAAAATATATTACGTAATATATATTATTATATAATATAATATAAATTAATTAATAATATATATATTAATAATTATGTATGCATAATATTATTAATAATATATATTATTATAAATATTATATTACTGTTTAATATTATTACTTGATATAATATAAGATTAGAAAAAATCTATAGTTATAGTATTTTATTTTTACTTTACTTTTGTTTTTTCTAATTACTTTTACTTTAAATTATCACAATAAAATATCTTATTTAATGTTTTTGCATAAAATAAAATACTTTATTTATTAGAATTTCATTTGATATTTCAGTATTATTTTATTTC
Organism: Polistes fuscatus; assembly: GCF_010416935.1. Lineage (NCBI taxonomy): Eukaryota > Metazoa > Arthropoda > Insecta > Hymenoptera > Vespidae > Polistes > Polistes fuscatus. The sequence continues at coordinate 1,754,725 of NW_025113107.1, read as the reverse complement.
AATTTTGAAGAATCTACTTTTTAAAATATTACTTGAAATATCATATTCTTAGATATATTGTCTAGCTCCTTATGATTTATATTTTTTGCTGTCTATATATAAAGTCTTTTTATTTTTTCTGTTTTAAAACAGTATTATAATTTTCCCTATTTAAAAAAAATACTAGCTACATTACGAAAATAATAATTAAAAATTTTAAACCTATATATATATAAATATTTCTACTATCGACCTTCCGAGCAAAGTCGATTCTAAAATTAGGATAGAATTCATTACATATAAATAACAATAAATAAATATTAATAAGAAACTATAAATGTTTATGTAAAAGTTATATTAAAATATATGAAACAAATTCACACTTAACGTATGATATGACATAGAACAAATTACGGGTTTTTAACACCGTTTTCAATATTGCTAAACTTATTAGTGTTTAATATTATATATGAAAATATGACAACGAACAACACTTATTACCTTATATTAGTTTGATATGCTTTTTAGTGTAACATACTCATGATTAAAACTAACACAAAAATTATTTTTCTGATTAATTATACTATACTTGTAATGTATATTATATAAGACTGATCAGATAAAAGATAAACAAAGGAACCAACAAGTTTCATATTTTAACTACTTCTTTAGATCCACCAAAATCACAGATGAATATATGAAAAGAAAAAAAGAATCATCAAGACAGCAATTAAAATTCATGAAAGACTTAGTTGGATACTTTAGTTATTAATTAGTTATAAATGAAACAGAGTGTTTTTTCAAAGAACGACAAATAAATATCATTAAAACTAAAACTTACGACTACTTAATACAAAAAGCATTTGAAAAATAAAACACAGTTATTACAGTAAGAATTACTTGTTTTCAAAGTCCATCCCGTAACGAACGTTTTTCTTTTTATTAATTTCGCCCTAATCCTTCGTGTAAACTAAGCGCTATCATGTGTTATAAACGTTCAAACGTAATAATCTCATTTTGTTCCTGTTAAAGACTATAGAAATTACAATAGCGCTTAGAATCACTGGAGAACACAGGAGAAATTTATAAAATTCTGGATAAGATGGACACAATTCATCTATAGTTAGCTAATGCATAGAAAGATGTGTGTCCTCGCATGTTAAATTATCTATATCTCCATAATGAGCTCGATTTAATTTGACGAATTCAATTAAATTTCCACTATTACAATTACATATAATTGGTTTCCTACTTAAAATGAATTTTTCCAAAAATATAAATTTCAAGTAATTCAATTCGTGAAAATAAATTTTGCTATATGAATATTATGTAATTCCAATACCTAAAAACAAATTAGAATAATAATAAAAATTTGTTAAATATCTGTAATGTATGAAATAAAAAATATTGATATAAAAAGCAACGTACTTTGAGTATAAATGATAATTTATCAAGCATTATTGAAGATATTTTCTTATTGGAGACAAAAGACGTTACGTTTATTGGAAATAAAGGTTCTGTTGATATTATCTCCGATAAAAAATTTCATGTCAGATTTATATAAAAGGATTGTCTCTTTGAAAAATCACTCTTGTTTCATCAATTTATAATTTCTACATTTTGTTTAACTAGCAATCTACACTTTGAGACAAATCTGACGGTCTTATATAACAACTACAATTATTTTGACATCTATTTTCAGTATAAAAATATTCGTGCTGGAGACATTTATAAGTCTTTGAACTCAGTTGACTAACTTTTGTCACGTTCTTTCCATCGGATTGTATACACTTTAAATTTCCTACTTTAATAAAATATTTGTTAATGCGACGAGACATCTTTCCTTCACGATAAAGCAGAAGATCATATAAAGGACAACCACATAATATGGGATTATGTGCCAAGCGAATGACAATTGCATGGTTCTCCTTACGCTTATCTGCCATTTCCTCGAACTGATGAAAATGAATATGACTTATTTTATTATACCTCAAATCAATTGTCATTGGGTGTGACGATAAAGTGAATGAAGACATCTATAGAAAAAAGAATAGATAATACTAAATGTAAACGATCTTTAAAGCAAACGTATATTTACTTTTTATTTTGATCTTATATTTTTTATTTATTCAAATAACATTGCTCAAAAGTATAATTGTATAGTAGAATTTAGTATTTACCGTTATGTTCGAAATGAAGTTGTAAGTCAAATCTAAAAATTTTAAATTATCGTTACCACTAAACCATTCATCAGAGAAATGGTATATGCTACTGTTCGCTAAATGCAATTCTTCGAGATATTGATTTGTAAAAAAAACTGATAATTTTCCATTTACGTAAGACAATTTTAGGGGATTATGAGACAACATCGCAATGCGTAGATTTGTAAAGGGTACAAATGCCTCTTTATGGATAAATTGTAATCGATTTCTTTTCATATTTAATTTATACAGATGAGACATACCGAGAAATAGATTTCTAAAAATTATTAACTTTTGAAAATAAAATATAATAAGAATATATTTTTCATAAATTGTATATATATTTACCTTGATACACGAGCAATTCGATTGTTGGACAAATCAAGTATTTTCAACTCTTCCATATCTTCAAAAATTTTACTAGGAAGAGTTTCAATTTCATTGTTCTTTAATGACAGTTTTTTAACTTTGTTTAGACCACGGAAGATTTTCTTGGGTAAAGTAACAAGAGAGTTTTCGCTTAAGAAGATATACTCTAATGATGATGAACCCCAGAAAAGATTCTCTGGTAGAAATAAAAATCCATTACCGTTCAACTGGACATAGTGAAGCTTCGTCAAATTCGCCAAAAGATTATCTGGCAAGGTGCTTATTTTAATGGTATTATTATGTAGATAAAATTCTCGCAATTCTTTATTTTGATCGAAAAATTTTGCTGGTAGAAAAGTAAAATTATTCATAGAAATATCAAGCATCTTCAAATTCTTTAACTTATGAAAAATATTCGATAGTAGTTCAGATAAAAGATTATTTGCTAGATTCAGACTTGTTAAACATACTAATTCATCAAATGATTCTGCTTTGATTTTTTCCAAATTATTTGACATAATATTTAAAAACTCCAAATTTTTTAACATATAAAAAATTCCACCAGGTAAAATGTCTAATCCACTTGAAACTAATTCAATCTTTTTTAGATTCGGAGTCGCATCGAAAATATCATTAGGTAGTTCTAAATTATTATTTGATAAGTCAATATGCTCCAGTTCGGGAAAATCCAAAAGCAAATTATTAGAAATATCAATTAAACCGTTATCAGACAAAACTACTGATTTCACACTTTCGAATCCTTGAAGATTGTGTCTTTTTAGTCTTCCGGAAAGGTTTTTAAAAGATTTAAAGATGAGGGTGTGTGTATCCCTTACTCCTAATTGTTTTACTACGTTTCTTAAAGTAGTATCATTTGATAATCCACAGTTTTTAAAGTTCAGAGATTGAATTCTCTTTTCGGATAGACGTCCCTTGATATAAAAATCTTCCCATGTTTTCCAATTTTTACAAACGATCTGTAATTTTATCATTTAATTTTACTCGAAAAAAATAAGAAATTGATTGATTTAATTTTTATAAGATGATAGAGATATTGAGAATAAATCTCTTTAATATAAAACTATTTTTACAGTTTATATATATATATATATTAGGTAAAGATTTTGAAGAAAATTGGTTGAATCAGAAAGCTTCTATGTATATACCTGTATATTATTCCTTGATTTAATGTTGACGGTGTATGCTGTAATATTTTCAACATCGCAAACAATATTTAATTCATCTGATTTCGTTGACGAGCATTTGCAAGTTGGACTGTCTAGGCAAGGAGTAGTGTTGATTGGTGTGAACGTAATTAAAAATATGACAAAGATTTTAAAAATCATCTTCTCTTAATTGTCCACTAGAAGAAGAAAAAACAAATAAGATACGTATTTAAGGATTTTCGCGAATAGTTCAATTTTACAATGAAACTAATACCGAAAGTTTATTGTAATGCAAGTTTGCGATGTAGAATAACGTTTAATAGAGCTACAATTTATTGACCTAAAAATTTCTTTATTCAATGGTATTTAAACTTTTTCTATGGGTTGCTGGGAATTTACGTTTTCATCACAAAAATTCTACAAAATTTTTTATAATTCCACAAATTTTTAAACGCTTTTAAATAGCATAAAACGTAACATATCAAAACATGAAGGTAGCAAATACTAATTTTTTAAAAGAAAGAATTTCATAAAATATTGGCACACTCATAAAGGATTCTTGGACCGAAAAGTATAAAGATTACTGCTTCATGTCAACTTTCCGCATTTCAATAACATATATGCAAATTGAATAAAGCTATAATATTATTTTTCTTTTTCGACATGTATCATATATTCGAAAAAAAATGAAGCTGTAATAAACTTTCATCCACCAAATTAAAATTAGTAATATCTACACTTCGTCAGAACATCGGTCAGGATATATTCTATACAATTTCCAAGAAACCTTTCATATGGTGCGAGATACAAGAAAATTCTTTTGGAAAAACAAAAAGAAAATTATAACTAACTTTCATAATAATTTTATAGAACGTAAGTAATTAATAAGCAAAATCTATTACTACAGATATTAACTAAAAGAAATATAACAAAAAGCTACAAATATTCATTGCGTTATTATTACAAATCAATTTCTTTCGGCGGTTAAGATTCTATTTAAATTAATTGTATTTATTTCTAATAGTTTATTTATTTAAATTCAATCTAAATCAAGAAAGTATAATAGGGCGTATACACAAGGTATTTAAAAGATGAAAAGTAAACTAGAAAATTTTATATACTAAAATAGTCTGGCAAACTTCTAATGTAAGTAGCTTATATTAGATAATTTCACTTTTATGTGTCCTTCCTGATGTTTACTTTACTTTTTTTTCTTTTCCTCATGTTATATTTATAATTTAATTTAATTTTTTTTTAGGATATCGTTGGTATATGACAATAATAATTATATTTATTATTATTTCTTCTTTCTTAAATTATTCAGGTTTTGTTTTTTCTTGATTAAACGTATTTTTAAATTTTAATGAAAAAACATAATTTACGATATAATCAGTTTTAACTAGACGTTTGCTCGTAAAAGATTAATAATTTCAAAACATACCTATAATTTTAGGTGACCAAGGACTTATTAAACGATTCTTTAACGTTATCTATATTATGATGTAGCTTCCAACTCCTGACTCAGTGATATTATCGTTTCAAGATGATGAGATGTTCTCGACGAGTGTAATTAATAGACTGTAATAATATTTCAAATTTATACGTTTTTGAAAAGAAACAAAACAGAAATATATTCATCCGGACAAAAGACAATTCTAGTTTTAAAGAGAAATAATAAAAAACAGACAAAAATATTCACTAACATCGGAAGCAGGTATAAGATTTGGAAATAATTTGATATGATAATTAACTTAATAATGAATCTAAGTATTTAATAATATTGATAAAAGAAATAAATTCAAGAAAAAAAATAACTAAATATATTTATAATATATCTGTAACATCTTGATAATGAATAGATTATTATTTAAATACTTATATATAATTATTATACTTTTTATCACATTTAATTATAATTATGTACTAATTTAATATTATTAATAATAATGAAAAGAGTTTTTTACTTTCAAATAGACACGGAACATACGAAGTTAAACAATATTACAGTATTCAAATTAAAGAATAATTAACGTATTTTTGTTCGTTTCGATTTAAATTGTTTGATCAAAGTATCAATCTAGCACAAGCGTACTTACTTCTGTGTAAACCGGAAGAATAATGCAACTACGAAAATATTTTATATTTTATATAAGGGTAAGTATACTCGCAAAAGAGAGAGAGTGAGAAACCTAAACTAACGAATTATTATTAGATATTTCGATATGAACTATATCTATTATAACTCTACTAATTGAAACAATTTCTCATTTGGTTAAATTAGTTTTTAGTATATTTGCAATGCTGAATAAATGAAATAATTACAAATTATTCTTTGTATTACATATAAATTGTAAATATTTTAAAATTTATTTCCTTATTCTTAAGTGTATATAATATTCGATATTTATTATCATATTTTAAAACTACAAAGATTTTCGCGCGCTTTTGATCTGGAGCTGACTGTTTAAGATGTTATGATTTATTATTTTTAATATAATTATTATCATACATTTTTTATTATATATTTTAATATTTTTTATGAAAAGACGAATTTTTAATTTTTATTGAATGCAATTTCGATTATATTCAGAAAATTATTCATACATATTTACGCTTGAGTCAATTTTTTAGTTAATAAAAAACAATTATTATCCTCTTTACGATCAATACGAGTTGTGTTTTATTGCTATATTTTTACGTTACATATATAGCTTTTATATATTAGAAATCAGGATTATATTTTCAATGAATCATGAAAAGAGGCGAGGGTAAATTTCAGATGTGGTTACAATAATGTTATACCTAATAAACTCTTAATAAATATTTATTTTTATTTGATACAAGTGTTCATTAGTATAGCATATATTTTTGTTTAACAAATGATACTTCTAAAAATAGTATTTTATTTATGAGCTACTTATCCTAAAATATACATATTTTTCGACTTTATTTTAAAATCATTGTGAATTTGAATGATATCTCCTTTTACATATATTAAAATTTCTTACATTTTATTAATACCGAGGATTAGTAAAAATATACGAAAAATATATTACATAATATACATAATATTATATTATAATATTATTAAGTGATATAATATAACATTAGAAAAAACCTATAGTTATAGTATTTTATTTTTACTTTACTTTTGTTTTTTCTATTTACTTTTACTTTAAATTATCACAATAAAATATCTTATTTAATGTTTTTGCATAAAATAAAATACTTTATTTATTAGAATTTCATTTGATATTTCAGTACCATTTTTTTTCAATTTTGAAGAATCTACTTTTTAAAATAGTATTTGAAATATCCTCGTTAGATATATTGTCTAGCTCCTTATGATTTATTTTTTTTTGGTTGTCAACGTATAAAAAGTCTTATTATTTTTTCTCTTTTAAACAGAGTATTGTAGTTTTCTTTATTTATAAAAATACTACTTACTTTACGAAAATAATAATTAAAAATTTTAAACCTATATATATAAATATTTCTACTATCAATCCTCCGAACAAAATCGATTAACAAATTACGATATAATACATTACATATAAATAACAGTAAATAAATCTTGATAGGAGACTACAATTGTATATGTAAAAGTGATAATAAAAGTTATGAAACAGATTCACACTAAATGTTAGATATGACGTCGTAAGTATTACGGTTTTTAACAGTTTTCAATATTGTATACTTATTAGTGTTTAATATTATATATGAAAATATGACAACAAGCAACACTTATTACCTTATATTAGTTTGATATGTTTTTTAGTATAATATACTCATGATTATAACTAACACAAAAATTATTTTTCTGATTAAGTGTACTATACTTGTAATGTATATTATATAAACTGATCAGATAAAAGATAAACAAAGGAACCAACAAATTTCATATTTAACTACTTCTTTAGATCCACCACAATCACAGATGAATATATGAAAAGAAAAAAAGAATCACCAAGACAACAATTAAAATTCGTGTGAAGAGTTGGATACTTTTCTTATTAATTAGTTATAAATGAGACAAAGTGTTTTTTCAAAGAACGATAAATAATATCATTAAAACTAAAACTAACGACTACTTATTACAAACAGCATTTGAAAAATAAAAACACAGTGATTACAATAAGAATTACTTGTTTGCAAATTCCATCCCGTAACGATCATTTTTCTTTTTATTTATTGCCCCCTAGCTCTTAAAAAAAGTTATTAGGATATTGTCGTCTATTACGTGATAACCTTGACCTAAAATATTTTCTAATAAGGGATATGAAATACACAAAATTGTATAGAATTACTGCTGATAACCAAAAATTTCTAGACACTAGAGAATAAGATGGACACAAATTTTCTATGTGTATCTGATGCATAAGAAGATCCATACATGTTAAATTATCTAGATCTTTATAATAAGCTCATTTAATTTGACGAATTCAATTAAATTTCCACTATTACAATTACATATAATTGGTTTCCTACTTAAAATGAATTTTTCCAAAATATAAATTTCAAGTAATTCAATTCGTGAAAATAAATTCTTGCTATATATGTGTAATTCCAATACCCTAAAAACAAATGAGAATAATGAATAAAAATTTGTTAAATATCTCTAATGTATGAAATAAAAAATATTGATATAAAAAACAACTACTTTGGATATATGATAATTTATCAAGCGTTATTGAAGATATTTTCTTATTGGATAAGAAGAAAAACTTTACGTTTATTGGAAATAAAGGTTCTGTTGATAGTATCATCGCTAAAAAATTTCATGTCAGATTTATATAAACGGATTGTCTCTCTGAAAAATCACTCTTGTCTCATCGATTTATAATTCCAACATTTGTCGTACGGGCAATCTAAACTACGAGTCATGTCTGACAATCTTATATAACAACTACAATTATTTAGACATTGGTTTTTGTTTTATAGTATTCATGCACGAGACATTCATATGTGCTCGAATTAAGTTTACTAATTTTTTCTCGTTCTTTCCATCGGGTTGTATACACTTTAAATTTCCTAATTTAAAAAAATAGTGTTTGTAAACTGAAGGAGACATCTTTCTTTCACGATAACGCAAAAGATCATATAAGGGACAACCACATAATATGGGATTATGTGCCAAGAAGATGAAAATTTGATGTTCTTCCTTACGCAAATCTACCTTTTCTTCGAACTTATGAAAATGAATATTACTTATTTTATTATACCTCAGATCGATTGCAGTTTTGCGTGACGGTAAAATGAATGAAGACGCCTACAGAAAAAAAAATAAATGATACTAAATGTAAACGATCTTTGAAGTCAATGTATTTACTTTCTATTTTAATCTTATATTTTTTATTTATTCAAATAATATTGCTTAAAAGTATAATTGTGTAATAAAATTTGTATTTACCGTTATATTGGAAATGAAGTTGTGACTCAAATCTAATAATCTTAAATTATGGTTACCACTCGACCAATCATTCAAAGAAATTGTATATGCTACTGTTCGATAAATACAATTCCTCGAGATAATGATTTTTATAAAAAACTGATAATCTTCCATTTACGTGAGTTAATTTTAGCGGATTATGAGAAAACCTTGCAATGCATAGATTTGTAAGGGGGGCAAGACCCTTTTATGAATAACTTGTAATTGATTTCTTTCCATATTTAATTCATACAGAAGAGGCATACCGAGAAATAGGTTTCTAAAAAATATTAACTTTTGAAAATAAAATATAATAAAAAATATATTTTCCATGAATTGTATAATATTACCTTGATACACGAACTATTCGATTGTTGGACAAATCAAGTATTCCCAACTCTTCCATATCTTCAAAAATTTTACTAGGAAGAATTTCAATTTTATTGTTCTTTTTGACAGTCTTCTAACTTGGTTTAGACCACGGAAGAAATTTTGGGTAAAGTAACAAGAGAGTTATCGTTTAAGAAGATATACTGTAAAGATGATGAACCCCAGAAAAGATTCTCTGGTAAAAATGAAAATCCGTTATTGTTCAACTGGACTCCACTAAGCATTGTCAAATTCGCCAATAGATTATCTGGCAAAGTAATCATTTTTTGAAGATTCTTTCTAGGTATAGTTGTTGCAATTTTTTATTTGGTAGAATAGTTTTTGTGGAATAGTAGAGAAATTATTCATAGAAATATCAAGTTTCTCCAAATTCATTACTTATAAAAAATTTTCGATTGTAGTTCAGATAAAAGATTATTTGCTAGATTCAGACTTGTTAAAGATTCTAATTGATCAAATGTGCCTTCTTGGATTTTTTCCAAATTATTTGAAATAATATTTAGGGACTCTAGATTTTTTAACATATAAAATATTCCAACAGGTATTATGTCTATTCCACTTGAAATTAACACAATTCGTCTTAGATTCAGAGTCGTATCGAAAATATCAACAGGTAGGTTCAAATTATTATTTGATAAGTCAATATGCTCCAGTTCGGGAAAATCCAAAAGCAAATTATTAGAAATATCAGTTAAACCGTTATCAGACAAAACTAATGATTTCACACTTCGGAATCCTTGAAGATGTTGTCTTTTTAGTTTTCCGAAAAGGTTTTTAAAGGATTTAAAGATGAGGGTGTGTGTATCCCTTACTCCTAATTGTCTTACTACATTTCTTAAAGTAGTATCATCTGATAATCCGCATTTTTCAAAGCTCAGAGATTGAATTCTCTTTTCGGATAGACGGCCCTTGATGTAAAAATCTTCCCATGTTCTCCAATTTTTACAAACGATCTGT
>NW_025113107.1:1493437-1744135 GCF_010416935.1 Polistes fuscatus | reverse complement strand
AACATCTTGATAATGAATAGATTATTATTTAAATACTTATATTAATTATTATACTTTTTATCACATTTAATTATAATTATGTACTATAATTTAATATTATAATAATGAAAAGAGTTTTTTACTTTAAATAGACACGGAACATACGAAGTAAAACAATATTACGTATTCAAATTAAGAATAATTAACGTATTTTGTTCGTTCGATTTAAATTGTTTGATCAAAGTATCAATCTAGCACAAGCGTACTTACTTCTGTGTAAACCGGAAGAATAATGCAACTACGAAAATATTTATATTTATATAAGGGTAAGTATACTCGCAAAAGAGAGAGAGTGAGAAACCTAAACTAACGAATTATTATTAGATATTTCGATATGAACTATATCTATTATAACTCTACTAATTGAAACATTTCTCATTTGGTTAAATTAGTTTTTAGTATATTTGCAATGCTGAATAATGAATAATTACAAATTATTCTTTGTATTACATATAAATTGTAAATATTTTAAAATTTATTTCCTTATTCTTAAGTGTATATAATATTCGATTTTTATCATATTTTAAAACTACAAAGATTTTCGCGCGCTTTTGATCTGGAGCTGACTGTTTAAGATGTTAGGATTTATTATTTTTAATAATATATATTATCATACATTTTTTATTATATATTTTAATATTTTTTATGAAAAGACGAATTTTTAATTTTTATTGAATGCAATTTCGATTATATTCAGAAAATATTCATACATATTTTACGCTTGAGTCAATTTTTTAGTTAATAAAAAACAATTATTATCCTCTTTACGATCAATACGAGTTGTGTTTTATTGCTATTTTTTACGTTACATATATGCTTTTATATATTAGAAATCAGGATTATATTTTCAATGAATCATGAAAAGAGGCGAGGGTAAATTTCAGATGGTTAGTTCAAATGTTATACCTAATAAACTCTTAATATATTTTTTTATTTGATACAAGTGTTCATTAGTATAGCATATTTATTTGTTTAACAAATGATACTTCTAAAAATAGTATTTTATTTATGAGCTACTTATCCTAAAATATACATATTTTCGACTTATTTTAAAATCATTGTGAATTTGAATGATATCTCCTTTTACATATATTAAAATTTCTTACATTTTATATTAATACCGAGGATTAGTAAAATATACGAAAATATTACATAATATATACATAATATTATATTTATATATTAAGTGATATAATATAACATTAGAAAAAACCTATAGTTATAGTATTTATTTTTACTTTACTTTTGTTTTTTCTATTTACTTTTACTTTAAATTATCACAATAAAATATCTTATTTAATGTTTTGCATAAATAAAATACTTTATTATTAGAATTTCATTTGATATTTCAGTACCATTTTTTTTCAATTTTGAAGAATCTACTTTTTAAAATAGTATTTGAAATATCCTCGTTAGATATATTGTCTAGCTCCTTATGATTTATTTTTTTTGGTTGTCAACGTAAAAGTCTATTATTTTTCTCTTTTAAACAGAGTATTGTAGTTTTCTTTATTTATAAAAATACTACTTACTTTACGAAAATAATAATTAAAAATTTTAAACCTATATATATAAATATTTCTACTATCAATCCTCCGAACAAATCGATTAACAAATTACGATATAATACATTACATATAAATAACAGTAAATAAACTTGATAGGAGACTACAATTGTATATGTAAAAGTGATAATAAAAGTTATGAAACAGATTCACACTAAATGTTAGATATGACGTCGTAAGTATTACGGGTTTTTAACAGTTTTCAATATGTTATACTTATTAGTTTTAATATTATATATGAAAATATGACAACAAGCAACACTTATTACCTTATATTAGTTTGATATGTTTTTTAGTATAATATACTCATGATATAAACTAACACAAAAATTATTTTTCTGATTAGTGTACTATACTTGTAATGTATATTATATGACTGATCAGATAAAAGATAAACAAAGGAACCAACAAATTTCATATTTTAACTACTTCTTTAGATCCACCACAATCACAGATGAATATATGAAAGAAAAAAAGAATCACCAGACAACAATTAAAATTCGTGAAGAGTTGGATACTTTTCTTAATTAGTTATAAATGAGACAAAGTGTTTTTTCAAAGAACGATAAATAATATCATTAAACTAAACTAACGACTACTTATTACAAACAGCATTTGAAAAATAAAAAACACAGTGATTACAATAAGAATTACTTGTTTGCAAATTCCATCCCGTAACGATCTTTTTTTTTATTTATTGCCCCCTAGCTCTTAAAAAAAAGTTATTAGGATATTGTCGTCTATTACGTGATAACCTTGACCTAAAATATTTTCTAATAAGGATGAAATACACAAAATTGTATAGAATTACTGCTGATAACCAAAAATTTCTAGACACTAGAGAATAAGATGGACACAAATTTTTCTATGTGTATCTGATGCATAAGAAGATCCATACATGTTAAATTATCTAGATCTTTATAATAAGCTCCATTTAATTTGACAAATTCAATTAAATTTCCACTATTACAATTACATATAATTGGTTTCCTACTTAAAATGAATTTTTCCCAAAATATAAATTTCAAGTAATTCAATTCGTGAAAATAAATTCTTGATATATAAATACTGTGTAATTCAAATACCTAAAAACAAATGAGAATAATGAATAAAATTTGTTAAATATCTCTAATGTATGAAATAAAAAATATTGATATAAAAAACAACATACTTTGAGGATATATGATAATTTATCAAGCGTTATTGAAGATATTTTCTTATTGGATAAGAAGAAAAACTTTACGTTTATTGGAAATAAAGGTTCTGTTGATAGTATCTTCGCTAAAAATTTCATGTCAGATTAGTATAAACGGATTGTCTCTCTGAAAAATCACTCTTGTCTCATCGATTTATAATTCCAACATTTGTCGTACGGGCAATCTAAACTACGAGTCATGTCTGACAATCTTATATAACAACTACAATTATTTAGACATTGGTTTTTCTGTTTATAGTATTCATGCACGAGACATTCATATGTGCTCGAATTCAGTTTACTAATTTTTTTCTCGTTCTTTCCATCGGGTTGTATACACTTTAAATTTCCTAATTTAAAAAAATAGTGTTTGTAAACTGAAGGAGACATTTTCTTTCACGATAACGCAAAAGATCATATAAGGGACAACCACATAATATGGGATTATGTGCCAAGAAGATGAAAATTTGATGTTCTTCCTTACGCAAATCTACCTTTTCTTCGAACTTATGAAATGAAATTACTTATTTTATTATACCTCAGATCGATTGCAGTTTTGCGTGACGGTAAAATGAATGAAGACGCCTACAGAAAAAAAAATAAATGATACTAAATGTAAACGATCTTTGAAGTCAATGTATTTACTTTCTATTTTAATCTATATTTTTTATTTATTCAAATAATATTGCTTAAAAGTATAATGTGTAATAAAAATTTGTATTTACCGTTATATTGGAAATGAAGTTGTGACTCAAATCTAATAATCTTAAATTATGGTTACCACTCGACCAATCATCAAAGAAATTGTATATGCTACTGTTCGATAAATACAATTCCTCGAGATAATGATTTTTATAAAAAACTGATAATCTTCCATTTACGTGAGTTAATTTTAGCGGATTATGAGAAAACCTTGCAATGCATAGATTTGTAAGGGGGGCAAGACCCGTTTTATGAATAACTTGTAATTGATTTCTTTCCATATTTAATTCATACAGAAGAGGCATACCGAGAAATAGGTTTCTAAAAAATATTAACTTTTGAAAATAAAATATAATAAAAATATATTTTCCATAATTGTATAAATATTTACCTTGATACACGAACTATTCGATTGTTGGACAAATCAAGTATTCCCAACTCTTCCATATCTTCAAAAATTTTACTAGGAAGAATTTCAATTTTATTCTTTATTGACAGTCTTCTAACTTGGTTTAGACCACGGAAGAAATTTTGGGTAGAAGTAACAAGAGAGTTATCGTTTAAGAAGATATACTGTAAAGATGATGAACCCCAGAAAAGATTCTCTGGTAAAATGAAAATCCGTTATTGTTCAACTGGACTCCACTAAGCATTGTCAAATTCGCCAATAGATTATCTGGCAAAGTAATCATTTTTTGAAGATTACTTTCTAGGTATAGTTGTTGCAATTTTTTATTTTGGTAGAATAGTTTTTGTGGAATAGTAGAGAAATTATTCATAGAAATATCAAGTTTCTCCAAATTCATTAACTTTAAAAAATTTTCGATTGTAGTTCAGATAAAAGATTATTTGCTAGATTCAGACTTGTTAAAGATTCTAATTGATCAAATGTGCCTTCTTGGATTTTTTCCAAATTATTTGAAATAATATTTAGGGACTCTAGATTTTTTAACATATAAAATATTCCAACAGGTTTATGTCTATTCCACTTGAAATTAACCAATTCGTCTTAGATTCAGAGTCGTATCGAAAATATCAACAGGTAGGTTCAAATTATTATTTGATAAGTCAATATGCTCCAGTTCGGGAAAATCCAAAAGCAAATTATTAGAAATATCAGTTAAACCGTTATCAGACAAAACTAATGATTTCACACTTCGGAATCCTTGAAGATGTTGTCTTTTTAGTTTTCCGAAAAGGTTTTTAAAGGATTTAAAGATGAGGGTGTGTGTATCCCTTACTCCTAATTGTCTTACTACATTTCTTAAAGTAGTATCATCTGATAATCCGCATTTTTCAAAGCTCAGAGATTGAATTCTCTTTTCGGATAGACGGCCCTTGATGTAAAAATCTTCCCATGTTCTCCAATTTTTAAACGATCTGTAATTTATCATTTAATTTTACTCGAAAAAAATAAGAAATTGATTGATTTAACTTTTACAAGTTGATAGATATTGAGTATAAATCTCTTTAATATAAAACTATTTATACAGTTTATATATATATATATTAGGTTAAGATTTTGAAGAAAATTGGTTGAATAAGAAGGCTTCTATGTATATACCTGTATATTATTCCTTGATTTAATGTTGACGGTGTATGCTGTAATATTTTCAACATCGCAAGCAATATTTAATTCATCTGATTTCTTTGACGAGCATTCGCAAGTTGGACTGTCTTGGCAGGAGTGTTTTTGGTGTGAACGTAATTAAAAATATGACAAAGATTTTAAAAATCATCTTCTCTTAATTGTCCACTAGAAGAAGAAAAAGTAACTAAGATACACATTTAATGTTGTTTTCAAATATTTTAATTACACAATGAAACTAAAACCGGAAATATATTGTAATGAAGTTTGCAATGTAGAATAACCTTTGATAAAGCTACGATTTATTGCTCTAAAAACTCTGTTCTAGTGGTGTTTAAACTTTGTTTTATTGGTAGCTGGAATTTTACGTTATCGTCCCAAAAATCTCAAATATAAAAACGAAAGAAAAATAATACCTAGCTTTAATAATAAATTTATAGAAATTAAACGAGCAGTAATTAACCAGCAAAATCTAATACTTCAGATTTAACTAAACAAAATCTAACAGATTGCCACAAATATTCATAGCGTAGTTATTCCCAATCCAATTTATTCGGCATTTAAGATTCTATTTAAATAAGATATCTGTATTTCTACTAGTTTATTCAGTTAAATTTGATCTAAATCGAGAAAGCAATATCGGATGTATACAAAAGGAACTTGAAAGATGAACAGTAAACAAGGGACTTCCATTTAATTTAATGAGCTCGCCAACTTCTAATGTTAATAGCTTACATTAGATATTATTACTTCCTTATATTTATTTCCTTTTTTCTTCACCTATATATATATGATATTTATAATTTAATTAATTTTTAGGTTAGTGAATCATTGGTTTACTACAACAATTGATATACTTATTATTTTTCTTTTTTTCTTAATTTATTCTCGTATTATTTTCTTGATTACTTATATTTTTAAATTTATTATAAAAGCATAATTTCCGATATAATCAGTTTTGAATAGCACAATGCTGGTAAAAGATAAATAATTTAAATGCTTACCTATAATTTTAGGTGACCAAGGACTTATTAAACGATTCTTTAACGTTATCTATTATGATGTAGCTTCCATCTCCTGACTCAGTGATATTATTCGTTACTAGATGATGAATGTTTTCGACGAGTGTAATTGATGGACTGTAATAATATTTCAAATATTATACGTTTTTGAATAATAAACAAAACAAAAAATATATTCATCCGGACGGAAGACAATTCTAGTTTTAAAGAGAAATAATAAAAAAACAGACAAAAATATTCACTAACATCGGAAGCAGGTATAAGATTTGGAAAAATTTTATATGATAATTAACTTAATAATGAATCTAAGTATTTAATAATATTGATAAAAGAAATAAATTCAAGAAAAAAAAATAACGAGAAAACATATTTATAATATATCTGTAACATCTTGATAATGAATAGATTATTATTTAAATACTTATATATAATTATAATTCCTATTATATCACAATGTAATTATAATTATGTTCTAATTTAATATTATTAATAATAATTAAAAGTGTTTCTTACTATTCAATACAAACGGAACATACGAAGTTAAACAATATTACACTATTCAAATTAAAGAACAGTTAACGTATTTTTGTTCGTTTCGATTTACATTGTTAGATCAAAGTAACTATCTAGCACAAGCGTACTTACTTCTGTGTAAAGCCGAAGTATAATGTAACTACGAAAAGAATTTGTGTTTATGTATAAGAGTACACTAGCAAGGATCTTAAACATACGATTTATTATTAAATATATCGATATGAACTATATCTATTATAACTCTACTATTTGAAGCAATTTCTCATTTGGTTAAATTAGTGTTTACTATATTTGCAATGCTGAATTATTGAAATAATTAGAAATTGTACATTGTATTACATATAAATTGTAAATATTTTAAAATTTATTTCCTTATTCTTAAGTGTATATAATATTCGATATTTATTATCATATTTTAAAACTACAAAGATTTTCGCGCGCTTTTGATCTGGAGCTGACTGTTTAAGATGTTATGATTTATTATTTTTAATATAATTATTATCATACATTTTTTATTATATATTTTAATATTTTTTATGAAAAGACGAATTTTTAATTTTTATTGAATGCAATTTCGATTATATTCAGAAAATAATTCATACATATCTTACGCTTGGAGTCAATTTTTTAGCCAATAAGAAACAATTAATATCCTCTTTACGATCAATACAAGTTGTGTTTTATTACTATTTTTACGTTATTTATATAGCTTTTTATATATTAGAAATCAGGATTATATTTTCAATGAATCATGAAAAGAGGCGAGGGTAAATTTCAGATGTGGTTACAATAATGTTATACCTAATAAACTCTTAATAAATATTTATTTTTATTTGATACAAGTGTTCATTAGTATAGCATATTATTTGTTTAACAAATGATACTTCTAAAAATAGTATTTTATTTATGAGCTAATTATACTAAAATTTGCGTATTTTTCGACTTTATTTTAAAATCATTGTGAATTTGAATGATATCTCCTTTTACATAAAATTACAATTTCTCATATTTTATTGTCATTCTGAGGATTAGTAAAAATATACAAAATATATTACGTAATATTTATATATAATATAATATAATTAATAATTAATATATATATATATTAATAATTATGTATTAATATTATTAATAATATATTATTATAATATTATATTACTGTTTAATATTATTACGTGATATAATATAAGATTAGAAAAAATCTATATGATAGTATTTTATTTTTACTTTACTTTTGTTTTTTCTAATTACTTTTACTTTAAATTATCACAATAAAATATCTTATTTAATGTTTTTGCATAAAATAAAATACTTTATTTATTAGAATTTCATTTGATATTTCAGTATTATTTTATTTCAATTTTGAAGAATCTACTTTTTAAAATATTACTTGAAATATCATATTCTTAGATATATTGTCTAGCTCCTTATGATTTATATTTTTTGCTGTCTATATATAAAGTCTTTTTATTTTTTCTGTTTTAAAACAGTATTATAATTTTCCCTATTTAAAAACAAATTCTAGCTACATTACGAAAATAATAATTAAAAATTTTAAACCTATATATATATAAAAATTTCTACTATCGACCTTCCGAGCAAAGTCGATTCTAAAATTAGATAGAATTCATTACATATAAATAACAATAAATAAATATTAATAGGAAACTATAAATGTTTATGTAAAAGTGATATTAAAATATATGAAACAAATTCACACTAAACGTATGATATGACATAGAACAAATTACGGGTTTTTAACACCGTTTTCAATATTGCTAAACTTATTAGTGTTTAATATTATATATGAAAATATGACAACGAACAACACTTATTACCTTATATTAGTTTGATATGCTTTTTAGTATAACATACTCATGATTAAAACTAACACAAAAATTATTTTTCTGATTAATTACTATACTTGTAATGTACATTATATAAGACTGATCAGATAAAAGATAAACAAAGGAACCAACAAGTTTCATATTTTAACTACTTCTTTAGATCCACCAAAATCACAGATGAATATATGAAAAGAAAAAAAGAATCATCAAGACAGCAATTAAAATTCATGAAAGACTTAGTTGGATACTTTAGTTATTAATTAGTTATAAATGAAACAGAGTGTTTTTTCAAAGAACGACAAATAAATATCATTAAAACTAAAACTTACGACTACTTAATACAAAAAGCATTTGAAAAATAAACACACAGTTATTACAGTAAGAATTACTTGTTTTCAAAGTCCATCCCGTAACGAACGTTTTTCTTTTTATTAATTTCGCCCTAATCCTTCGTGTAAACTAAGCGCTATCATGTGTTATAAACGTTCAAACGTAATAATCTCATTTTGTTCCTGTTAAAGACTATAGAAATTACAATAGCGCTTAGAATCACTGGAGAACACAGGAGAAATTTATAAAATTCTGGATAAGATGGACACAATTCATCTATAGTTAGCTAATGCATAGAAAGATGTGTGTCCTCGCATGTTAAATTATCTATATCTCCATAATGAGCTCGATTTAATTTGACGAATTCAATTAAATTTCCACTATTACAATTACATATAATTGGTTTCCTACTTAAAATGAATTTTTCCAAAAATATAAATTTCAAGTAATTCAATTCGTGAAAATAAATTCTTGCTATATGAATATTATGTAATTCCAATACCAAAAACAAATAAGAATAATGAATAAAAATTTGTTAAATATCTGTAATGTATGAAATAAAAAATATTGATATAAAAAGCAACGTACTTTGAGTATATATGATAATTTATCAAGCGTTATTGAAGATATTTTCTTATTGGATGAGACAAAAGACGTTACATTTATTTGAAATAAAGGTTCTGTTGATATTATCTCCGATAAAAAATTTCATGTCAGATTTATTATAAAAGGATTGTCTCTTTGAAAAATCACTCTTGTTTCATCAATTTATAATTTCTACATTTTGTTAAACTAGCAATCTACACTTTGAGACAAATCTGACGGTCTTATATAACAACTACAATTATTTTGACATCTATTTTCAGTATAAAAATATTCGTGCTGGAGACATTTATAAGTCTTTGATCTCAGTTGACTAACTTTTGTCTCGTTCTTTCCATCGGGTTGTATACACTTTAAATTTCCTACTTTAATAATATAATATTTGTTAATGCGAGGAGACATCTTTCCTTCACGATAAAGCAGAAGATCATATAAAGGACAACCACATAATATGGGATTATGTGCCAAGCGAATGACAATTGCATGGTCCTCCTTACGCTTATCTGCCATTTCCTCGAACTGATGAAAATGAATATGACTTATTTTATTATACCTCAAATCAATTGTCATTGGGTGTGACGATAAAGTGAATGAAGACATCTATAGAAAAAAGAATAGATAATACTAAATGTAAACGATCTTTAAAGCAAACGTATATTTACTTTTTATTTTGATCTTATATTTTTAATTTTTTCAAATAATATTCTCAAAAGTATAATTGTATAGTAGAATTTAGTATTTACCGTTATGTTGGAAATGAAGTTGTAAGTCAAATCTAATAATTTTAAATTATCGTTACCACTAAACCATTCATCAGAGAAATGGCGTATGCTACTGTTCGCTAAATGCAATTCTTCGAGATATTGATTTGTAAAAAAAACTGATAATTTTCCATTTACGTAAGACAATTTTAGGGGATTATGAGACAACATCACAATGCGTAGATTTTTAAGGGGGATAAATGCCTCTTCATAGATAAATTGTAATGATTTCTTTCCATATTTAAATAATATAGATTAGACATACCGAGAAATAGATTTCTAAAAATTATTAACTTTTGAAAATAAAATATAAAAAAAATATTTTCCATAAATTGTATAATTATTTACCTTGATACACGAACCATTCGGTTGTTGGACAAATCAAGTACTCCCAACTCTTCCATATCTTCAAAAATTTTACCAGAGTGTTTCAATTTCATTGTTCTTTAATGACATTATTTTAACTTTGTTTAGACCACGGAAGATACTCTTGGGTAAAGTAACAAGAGAATTTTCGCTTAACAAGATATACTGTAAAGATGATGAACCCCAGAAAAGATTCTTGGTAAAAATGAAAATCCGTTATTGTTCAACTGGACATAGTGAAGCTTCGTCAAATTCGCCAAAAGATTATCTGGCAAGGTCCTCATTTTAATGGTATTATTATGTAGATAAAATCTCGCAATTCTTTATTTTGATCGAGAAATTTTGCTGGTAGAGAAGTAAAATTATTCATAGAAATATCAAGTTTCTCCAAATTCATTAGCTTATAAAAAATTTTCGATTGTAGTTCAGATAAAAGATTATTTGCTAGATTCAGACTTGTTAAAGATTCTAATTGATCAAATGTGCCTTCTTGGATTTTTTCCAAATTATTTGACATAATATTTAGGGACTCTATTTTTTAACATATAAAATATTCCTACAGGTATTATGTCTATTCCACTTGAAATTAACACAATTCGTCTTAGATTCAGAGTCGTATCGAAAATATCAACAGGTAGGTTCAAATTATTATTTGATAAGTCAATATGCTCCAGTTCGGGAAAATCCAAAAGCAAATTATTAGAAATATCAGTTAAACCGTTATCAGACAAAACTATGATTTCACACTTTGGAATCCTTGAAGATGTTGTCTTTTTAATTTTCCGAAAAGGTTTTTAAAGGATTTAAAGATGAGGGTGTGTGTATCCCTTACTCCTAATTGTTTTACTACGTTTCTTAAAGTAGTATCATTTGATAATCCACAGTTTTTAAAGCTCAGAGACTGAATTCTCTTTTCGGATAGACGTCCCTTGATATAAAAATTTTCCCATGTTCTCCAATTTTTACAAACGATCTGTAATTTTATCATTTAATTTTACTCGAAGAAAATAAGAAATTGATTGATTTAATTTTTATAAGATGATAGAGATATTGAGAATAAATCTCTTTAATATAAAACTATTTTTACAGTTTATATATATATATTAGGTAAAGATTTTGAAGAAAATTGGTTGAATAAGAAAGCTTCTATGTATATACCTGTATATTATTCCTTGATTTAATGTTGACGGTGTATGCTGTAATATTTTCAACATCGCAAACAATATTTAATTCATCTGATTTCGTTGACGAGCATTCGCAAGTTGGACTGTCTAGGCAAGGAGTAGTGTTGATTGGTGTGAACGTAATTAAAAATATGATAAAGATTTTAAAAATCATTTTCTCTTAATTGTCCACTAGAAAAAGAAAAAACAACTAAGATACGTATTTAAGGATTTTCGCGAATAGTTCAATTTTACAATGAAACTAATACCGAAAGTTTATTGTAATGCAAGTTTGCGATGTAGAATAACGTTTAATAAGCTACAATTTATTGACCTAAAATTTCTTTATCCAATGGTATTTAAACTTTTTTATGGGTTGCTGGGAATTTACGTTTTCATCACAAAAATTCTACAAAATTTTTTATAATTCCACAAATTTTTAAACGCTTTTAAATAGCATAAAACGTAACATATCAAAACATGAAGGTAGCAAATACTAATTTTTTAAAAGAAAGAATTTCATAAAATATTGGCACACTCATAAAGGATCCTTGGACCGAAAAGTATAAAGATTACTGCTTCATGTCAACTTTCCGCATTTCAATAACATATATGCAAATTGAATAAAGCTATAATATTATTTTTCTTTTTCGACATGTATCATATATTCGAAAAAAAATGAAGCTGTAATAAACTTTCATCCACCAAATTAAAATTAGTAATATCTACACTTCGTCAGAACATCGGTCAGGATATATTCTATACAATTTCCAAGAAACCTTTCATATGGTGCGAGATACAAAAAATTCTTTTGGAAAAAAAAAAAAAATTATAACTAACTTTATAATAATTTTATAGAACGTAAGTAATTAATAAGCAAAATCTATTACTACAGATTAACTAAAAGAAATATAACAAAAAGCTACAAATATTCATGGCGTTTTTATTACAAATCAATTTCCTTCGGCGGTTAAGATTCTATTTAAATTAATTGTATTTATTTCTAATAGTTTATTTATTTAAATTCAATCTAAATCAAGAAAGTATAATAGGGCGTATACACAAGGTATTTAAAAGATGAAAAGTAAACAAGGAACTTTTTCATACTAAAATAGTCTGGCCAACTTCTAATGTAAATAGCTTATATTAGATAATATCACTTTTATGTGTCCTTCCTTATATTTACTTTACTTTTTTTTCTTTTCCTCATGTTATATTTATAATTTAATTTAATTTTTTTTTAGGATATCGTTGGTATATGACAATAATAATTATATTTATTATTATTTCTTCTTTCTTAAATTATTCAGGTTTTGTTTTTTCTTGATTAAACATATTTTTAAAGTTTAATGAAAAAACATAATTTACGATATAATCAGTTTTAACTAGACGTTTGCTCGTAAAAGATTAATAATTTCAAAACATACCTATAATTTTAAGTGACCAAGTACTTATTAAACGATTCTTTAACGTTATCTATATTATGATGTAGCTTCCAACTCCTGACTCAGTGATATTATTCGTTACTAGATGATGAAATATTTTCGACGTGTGTAATTAATAGACTGTAATAATATTTCAAATTTTATACGTTTTTGAAAAAGAAACAAAACAGAAATATATTCATCCGGATAAAAAACAATTACGGTTTTAAATAGAAAAAATAAAAAACAAGTAAAAATAGTGACTAACATCGGAAACCGGTATAAGATTTGGAAATAATTTGATATGATAATTAACTTAATAATGAATCTAAGTATTTAATAATATTGATAAAAGAAATAAATTCAGAAAAAAAATAACTAAAAAATATATTTATAATATATCTGTAACATCTTGATAATGAATAGATTATTATTTAAATACTTATATATAATTATTATACTTATTATCACATTTAATTATAATTATGTACTAATTTAATATTATTAATAATAATTAAAAGAGTTTTTTTACTTTTAAATAGACACGGAACATACGAAGTTAAACAATATTACAGTATTCAAATTAAAGAATAATTAACGTATTTTTGTTCGTTTCGATTTAAATTGTTTGATCAAAGTATCAATCTAGCACAATCGTACTTACTTCTGTGTAAACCGGAAGAATAATGCAACTACGAAAATATTTTATATTTATATATAAGGGTAAATATACTCGCAAAAGAGAGAGAGGGAGAAACCTAAACTAACGAATTATTATTAGATATTTCGATATGAACTATATCTATTATAACTCTACTAATTGAAACAATTTCTCATTTAGTTAAATTAGTTTTTAGTATATTTGCAATGCTGAATAATTGAAATAATTACAAATTATTCTTTGTATTACATATAAATTGTAAATATTTTAAAATTTATTTCCTTATTCTTAGTTGTATATAATATTCGATATTTATTATCATATTTTAAAACTACAAAGATTTTCGCGCGCTTTTGATCTGGAGCTGACTGTTTAAGATGTTATGATTTATTATTCTTAATATAATTATTATCATACATTTTTTATTATATATTTTAATATTTTTTATGAAAAGACGAATTTTTAATTTTTATTGAATGCAATTTCGATTATATTCAGAAAATAATTCATACATATCTTACGCTTGGAGTCAATTTTTTAGTTAATAAAAAACAATTATATCCTCTTTACGATCAATACGAGTTGTGTTTTATTGCTATATTTTTACGTTACTTATATAGCTCTTTATATATTAGAAATCATTATATTTTCAATGAATCACGAAAAATGGCGAGGGTAAATTTCAGATATAGTTACAAGAATGTTATACCTAATAAACTCTTAATACTTATTTATTATTATTTGATACAAGTGTTCTTTAGTATAACATATTTTATTTGTTTAACAAATGGTACTTCTAAAAATAGTATTTTATTTATGAGCTACTTATCCTAAAATATGCATATTTTTCTACTTTATTTTAAAATCATTGTGAATTTGAATGATATCTCCTTTTACATATATTAAAATTTCTTACATTTTATATTAATACCGAAGATTAGTAAAAATATACGAAAAATATATTACATAATATACATAATATTATATTATAATATTATTAAGTGATATAATATAACTTTAGAAAAAACCTATAGTTATAGTATTTTATTTTTACTTTACTTTTGTTTTTTCTATTTACTTTTACTTTAAATTATCACAATAAAATATCTTATTTAATGTTTTTGCATAAAATAAAATACTTTATTTATTAGAATTTCATTTGATATTTCAGTACTAGTTTTTTTTCAATTTTGAAGAATCTACTTTTTAAAATAGTATTTGAAATATCCTCGTTAGATATATTGTCTAGCTCCTTATGATTTATTTTTTTTTGGTTGTCAACGTATAAAAAGTCTTATCATTTTTTCTGTTTTAAACAGAGTATTGTAGTTTTCTTTATTTATAAAAATACTACTTACTTTACGAAAATAATAATTAAAAATTTTAAACCTATATATAAATATTTCTACTATCAATCCTCCGAACAAAATCGATTAACAAATTACGATATAATACATTACATATAAATAACAGTAAATAAATCTTGATAGGAGACTACAATTGTATATGTAAAAGTGATAATAAAAGTTATGAAACAGATTCACACTAAATGTTAGATATGACGTCGTAAGTATTACGAGTTTTTAACAGTTTTCAATCTTGCTATACTTATTAGTGTTTAATATTATATATGAAAATATGACAACAAGCAACACTTATTACCTTATATTAGTTTGATATGTTTTTTAGTATAATATACTCATGATTATAACTAACACAAAAATTATTTTTCTGATTAAGTATACTATACTTGTAATGTATATTATATAAAACTGATAAAGTATACGGTAAACAAAGGAACCAACAAATTTCATATATTAACTACTTCTTTAGATCCACCACAATCACAGATGAATATATGAAAAGAAAAAAAGAATCACCAAGACAACAATTAAAATTCGTGGAAGAGTTGGATACTTTTCTTATTAATTAGTTATAAATGAGACAAAGTGTTTTTTCAAAGAACGATAAATAATATCATTAAAACTAAAACTAACGACTACTTATTACAAACAGCATTTGAAAAATAAAAACACAGTGATTACAATAAGAATTACTTGTTTGCAAATTCCATCCCGTAACGATCATTTTTCTTTTTATTTATTGCCCCCTAGCTCTTAAAAAAAAGTTATTACGATATTGTCGTCTATTACGTGATAACCTTGACCTAAAATATTTTCTAATAAGGGATATGAAATACACAAAATTGTATAGAATTACTGCTGATAACCAAAAATTTCTAGACACTAGAGAATAAGATGGACACAAATTTTCTATGTGTATCTGATGCATAAGAAGATCCATAGATGTTAAATTATCTAGATCTTTATAATAAGCTCTATTTAATTTGACGAATTCAATTAAATTTCCACTATTACAATTACATATAATTGGTTTCCTACTTAAAATGAATTTTTCCAAAAATATAAATTTCAAGTAATTCAATTCGTGAAAATAAATTCTTGCTATATGAATATTATGTAATTCCAATACCCAAAAACAAATAAGAATAATGAATAAAAATTTGTTAAATATCTCTAATGTATGAAATAAAAAATATTGATATAAAAAGCAACGTACTTTGTGTATATATGATAATTTATCAAGCGTTATTGAAGATATTTTCTTATTGGATAAGAAGAAAAACTTTACGTTTATTGGAAATAAAGGTTCTGTTGATAGTATCATCGCTAAAAAATTTCATGTCAGATTTACTATAAACGGATTGTCTCTCTGAAAAATCACTCTTGTCTCATCGATTTATAATTCCAACATTTTGTCGTACGGGCAATCTAAACTACGAGTCATGTCTGACAATCTTATATAACAACTACAATTATTTAGACATTGGTTTTTTGTTTTATAGTATTCATGCACGAGACATTCATATGTGCTCGAATTAAGTTTACTAATTATTTTCTCGTTCTTTCCATCGGGTTGTATACACTTTAAATTTCCTAATTTAAAAAAATAGTGTTTGTAAACTGAAGGAGACATCTTTCTTTCACGATAACGCAAAAGATCATATAAGGGACAACCACATAATATGGGATTATGTGCCAAGAAGATGAAAATTTGATGTTCTTCCTTACGCAAATCTACCTTTTCTTCGAACTTATGAAAATGAATATTACTTATTTTATTATACCTCAGATCGATTGCAGTTTTGCGTGACGGTAAAATGAATGAAGACGCCTACAGAAAAAGAAAATAAATGATACTAAATGTAAACGATCTTTGAAGTCAATGTATTTACTTTCTATTTTAATCTTATATTTTTTATTTATTCAAATAATATTGCTTAAAAGTATAATTGTATAATAAAATTTTGTATTTACCGTTATATTGGAAATGAAGTTGTGACTCAAATCTAATAATCTTAAATTATGGTTACCACTCGACCAATCATTAAAGAAATTGTATATGCTACTGTTCGATAAATACAATTCCTCGAGATAATGATTTTTATAAAAAACTGATAATCTTCCATTTACGTGAGTTAAATTTAGCGGATTATGAGAAAACCTTGCAATGCATAGATTTGTAAGGGGGGTAAGACCCTCTTTATGTATAACTTGCAATTGATTTCTTTCCATATTTAATTCATACAGAAGAGGCATACCGAGAAAGAGGTTTCTAAAAAATATTAACTTTTGAAAATAAAATATAATAAAAATATATTTTCTATGAATTGTATAATTATTTACCTTGATACACGAACTATTCGATTGTTGGACAAATCAAGTATTCCCAACTCTTCCATATCTTCAAAAATTTTACTAGGAAGAATTTCAATTTTATTGTTCTTTAATGACAGTCTTCTAACTTGGTTTAGACCACGGAAGAAATTCTTGGGTAAAGTAACAAGAGAGTTATCGTTTAAGAAGATATACTGTAAAGATGATGAACCCCAGAAAAGATTCTCTGGTAAAAATGAAAATCCGTTATTGTTCAACTGGACTCCACTAAGCATTGTCAAATTCGCCAATAGATTATCTGGCAAAGTAATCATTTTTTGAAGATTTCTTTCTAGGTATAGTTGTTGCAATTTTTTATTTTGGTAGAATAGTTTTTGTGGAATAGTAGAGAAATTATTCATAGAAATATCAAGTTTCTCCAAATTCATTAGCTTATAAAAAATTTTCGATTGTAGTTCAGATAAAAGATTATTTGCTAGATTCAGACTTGTTAAAGATTCTAATTGATCAAATGTGCCTTCTTGGATTTTTTCCAAATTATTTGAAATAATATTTAGGGACTCTAGATTTTTTAACATATAAAATATTCCAACAGGTATTATGTCTATTCCACTTGAAATTAACACAATTCGTCTTAGATTCAGAGTCGTATCGAAAATATCAACAGGTAGGTTCAAATTATTATTTGATAAGTCAATATGCTCCAGTTCGGGAAAATCCAAAAGCAAATTATTAGAAATATCAGTTAAACCGTTATCAGACAAAACTAATGATTTCACACTTTGGAATCCTTGAAGATGTTGTCTTTTTAATTTTCCGAAAAGGTTTTTAAAGGATTTAAAGATGAGGGTGTGTGTATCCCTTACTCCTAATTGTCTTACTACATTTCTTAAAGTAGTATCATCTGATAATCCGCATTTTTCAAAGCTCAGAGATTGAATTCTCTTTTCGGATAGACGGCCCTTGATGTAAAAATCTTCCCATGTTCTCCAATTTTTACAAACGATCTGTAATTTATCATTTAATTTTACTCGAAAAAAATAAGAAATTGATTGATTTAACTTTTACAAGTTGATAGATATTGAGTATAAATCTCTTTAATATAAAACTATTTATACAGTTTATATATATATATTAGGTTAAGATTTTGAAGAAAATTGGTTGAATAAGAAGGCTTCTATGTATATACCTGTATATTATTCCTTGATTTAATGTTGACGGTGTATGCTGTAATATTTTCAACATCGCAAGCAATATTTAATTCATCTGATTTCTTTGACGAGCATTCGCAAGTTGGACTGTCTTGGCAAGGAGTAGTGTTGATTGGTGTGAACGTAATTAAAAATATGACAAAGATTTTAAAAATCATCTTCTCTTAATTGTCCACTAGAAGAAGAAAAAGTAACTAAGATACACATTTAATGTTGTTTTCAAATATTTTAATTACACAATGAAACTAAAACCGGAAATATATTGTAATGAAAGTTTGCAATGTAGAATAACCTTTGATAAAGCTACGATTTATTGCTCTAAAAAACTCTTGTTCTAGTGGTGTTTAAACTTTGTTTTATTGGTAGCTGGAATTTTACGTTATCGTCCCAAAAATCTCAAATATAAAAAACGAAAGAAAAAATAATACCTAGCTTTAATAATAAATTTATAGAAATTAAACGAGCAGTAATTAACCAGCAAAATCTAATACTTCAGATTTTAACTAAACAAAATCTAACAGATTGCCACAAATATTCATAGCGTAGTTATTCCCAATCCAATTTATTCGGCGTTTAAGATTCTATTTAAATAAAATATCTTTATTTCTACTAGTTTATTCAGTTAAATTTGATCTAAATCGAGAAAGCAATATCGGATGTATACAAAAGGAACTTGAAAGATGAACAGTAAACAAGGGACTTCCATTTAATTTAATGAGCTCGCCAACTTCTAATGTTAATAGCTTACATTAGATAATATTACTTCCTTATATTTACTTTCCTTTTTTCTTCACCTATATATATAATATGATATTTATAATTTAATTAATTTTTAGGTTAGTGAATCATTGGTTTACTACAACAATTGATATACTTATTATTATTTCTTTTTTCTTAATTTATTCTCGTATTGTTTTTCTTGATTACTTATATTTTTAAATTTTATTATAAAAGCATAATTTCCGATATAATCAGTTTTGAATAGCACATAGCTGGTAAAAGATAAATAATTTAAATGCTTACCTATAATTTTAGGTGACCAAGGACTTATTAAACGATTCTTTAACGTTATCTATACTATGATGTAGCTTCCATCTCCTGACTCAGTGATATTATTCGTTACTAGATGATGAAATGTTTTCGACGAGTGTAATTGATGGACTGTAATAATATTTCAAATATTATACGTTTTTGAATAATAAACAAAACAAAAATATATTCATCCGGACGGAAGACAATTACGGTTTTAAATAGAAAAAATAAAAAACAAGTAAAAATAGTGACTAACATCGGAAACCGGTATAAGATTTGGAAATAATTTGATATGATAATTAACTTAATAATGAATCTAAGTATTTAATAATATTGATAAAAGAAATAAATTCAAGAAAAAAAATAACGAGAAAACATATTTATAATATATCTGTAACATCTTGATAATGAATAGATTATTATTTAGATACTTATATATAATTATTATACTTATTATCACATTTAATTATAATTATGTACTAATTTAATATTATTAATAATAATTAAAAGTGTTTCTTACTGTTAAATAAAAACGGAATATACGAAGTTAAACAATATTACACTATTCAAATTACAGAACAGTTAACGTATTTTTGTTCGTTTCGATTTAAATTGTTAGATCAAAGTAACTATCAAGCACAAGCGTACTTACTTCTGTGTAAAGCCGAAGTATAATGTAACTACGAAAAGAATTTGTGTTTATGTATAAGAGTACACTAGCAAGGATCTTAAACATACGATTTATTATTAAATATATCGATATGAACTATATCTATTATAACTCTACTATTTGAAGCAATTTCTCATTTGGTTAAATTAGTGTTTACTATATTTGCAATGCTGAATTATTGAAATAATTAGAAATTATACGTTGTATTACATATAAATTGTAAATATTTTAAAATTTATTTCCTTATTCTTAAGTGGATATAATATTCGATATTTATTATAATATTTTAAAACTACAAAGATTTTCGCGCGCTTTTGAACTGAAGCTGACTGTTTAAGGGGTTGTGATTTATTATCATTAATATAATTATTATCATACATTTTTTATTACATATTTTAATATTTTTCATGAAAAGACGAATTTTTAATTTTTATTGAATGCAATTTCGATTATATTCAGAAAATAATTCATACATATCTTACGCTTGGAGTCAATTTTTTAGCCAATAAGAAACAATTAATATCCTCTTTACGATCAATACAAGTTGTGTTTTATTACTATATTTTTACGTTATTTATATAGCTTTTTATATATTAGAAATCAGGATTATATTTTCAATGAATCATGAAAAGTGGCGAGGGTAAATTTCAGATGTGGTTACAATAATGTTATACCTAATAAACTCTTAATAAATATTTATTTTTATTTGATACAAGTGTTCATTAGTATAACATATATTATTTGTTTACCAAATGATGCCTTTAAAAATAATATTTTATGTAGGTGCTACTTATTCTGAAATTTGCATTTTTTTCGACTTTAATTTAAAATCATTGTGAATTTGAATGATATCTCCTTTTACATTACATTAAAATTTTTCACATTCTATCTTCATAGTTAGGACTAGTAGAAATATATAAAATTTATTTCGTAATATAATATAACATTAAAAGAAGTCTATAGTGATGATATTTTATTTTTACTTTACATTTGTTTTTCCTATTTACTTTTCTTCAGATTATCTCAATAAAATATCTTATTTAATGTTTTTGAATAAAATAAGATACTTTATTTATTAAAATTTCATTTGTTATTCCAGTACTATTTCATTTTAATTTTGAAGAATCTACTTGTTAAAATAGTATTTGAAATATCATTTTCAGATATATTGTCTAACTCTTTCTAATTTATTTTTAGTTTGCTGTCTACATACAAAGAGTCTTCTTTTTTCTTCAGTTTTCAAAAAGTATTGTAGTTTTCCTTATTTAAAAAAAACTACCTACTTTACAATAATAACAATTAAAAATTTCAAACCGAGCATTGTCAATTCGAATATAATAAAATAATACATTACAATTAAATAACAATAAATATGAGATAATAAATGTATTTGTAGAAGTGATAATGAAATATGCCAAAATAATTCACACTAAACGTTTGATATGACATAGAACAAATTACAGGTTTCTACCTAAGTTTTCAATGTTCCTTTATTTATTAGTCGCTAATGTTCTATATGAAAAAATATCAGTACTGAACACTTATTATCTTATATTAGTTTCACATGTTTTTTAGTATAATATACTTATGATTAAAACTAACACAAAAATTATTTTTCTGATTAAGTATACTATACTTGTAATGTATATTATATAAAACTGATAAAGTATACGGTAAACAAAGGAACCAACAAATTTCATATATTAACTACTTCTTTAGATCCACCACAATCACAGATGAATATATGAAAAGAAAAAAAGAATCACCAAGACAACAATTAAAATTCGTGGAAGAGTTGGATACTTTGGTTATTAATTAGTTATAAATGAGACAAAGTGTTTTTTCAAAGAACGATAAATAATATCATTAAAACTAAAACTAACGACTACTTATTAAAAAACAGCATTTGAAAAATAAAAACACAGTGATTACAATAAGAATTACTTGTTTTCAAATTCCATCCCGTAACGAACGTTTTTCTTTTTATTTAATGCCCCCTAGCTCTTAAAAAAAAGTTATTACGATATTGTTGTCTATTACGTGATAACCTTGACCTGAAATATTTACTAATAAGGGATATGAAATACACAAAAGTAAATAGAATTACTGCTGATAACCAAAAATTTCTAGACACTAGAGAATAAGATGGACACAAATTTTCTATGTGTATCTGATGCATAAGAAGATCCATACATGTTAAATTATCTAGATCTTCATAATAGACTCGATGTGATTGGACGAAGTTAAGTAGATTTTGATTATTACAATCACATATAATAGGGTTTCCACTTAAAGTGAATTTTTCCAAAGATATAGACATCAAGGCATTTACCTCATCAAAATAAATCGTTGATATATGATTATTATGTAATTCCAATATCTAAAAACAAATAAGAATAATGAATAAAAATTTTGTAAATATCTCTAACGAATGAAATAAAAAATATTAAAATATTAAGCAACATACTTTGAGGCTATATGGTAATTTATCAAGCGTTACAGAAGATATTTTGTTATTGGATAAGAGTAAACCTGTAACGTTTATTGGATACAAAAGTTCCGTTGATGGTATCTCCGTTAAAAAATTTCCTGTCAGATTTAATATAATAGGATTGTCTCTCTGAAAAATCACTCTTGTCTCATCGATTAAAAATTCTGACATGTTTTTATACGAGCAATCTAAAATGCGAGTCTTATCCGACGGTCTCACACTACAAGTACAATCATTTTGACATTTTTTTTCAGTTTTAAAATATTCGTGCTCGAGACATACATAAGTGCTTGAATTAAGATTACTAATTTCTATTTCGTTCGTTCCATCAGGTTGTACACACGTTAAATTTCCCATTATAATTTTATAATAATTGTAAACAAGATTAGACATCTTTCTTTCATGATAACGCAAAAGATCATATAAGGGACAATCACATAATAAGGGATTGTGTTTCAAGTCAATGACAATGTTTCGTTTCTCCCAACGCCATGCTAGCATTTCCTCGATCTTATCAAAATGAATATTTCTTATTTTATTATACCTCAAATCGATTGTAATTTCGATTGACGGTAAAATGAATGAAGACAACTGCAGAAGAAAAAAATAAATATTACTAAATGTAGACGATTATAAAAAGTAAATGTATTTACTTTCTATTTTGATTTTATCTTGTTCATATCTGCAAATAATATTATTTAAAAGTATGACTGAATAGTAGAATTTGTTATTTACCGTTACGTTTGTAATGGAGTTGTGACTCAAATCTAATAATCTTAAATTATTGTTACCAATCAACCAATCATCAAAGAAATAGTAAATACTACTGTTCGATAAATACAATTCTTCGAGATATTGATTTGTATAAAAAACTGATAATCTTCCATTTACGAAACTCAATTTTAGGGGATTATGAGAAAACATTGCAATGCGTAGATTTGCAAGGGGGGTAAGACCCTCTTTATGTATAACTTGCAATTGATTTCTTTCGATATTTAATTCATACAGAAGAGGCATACCGAGAAATAGGTTTCTAAAAAATATTAACTTTTGAAAATAAAATATAATAAAAATATATTCTCCATAAATTTTTTATTTATTTACCTTGATACACAAACCATTCGGTTATTGGACAAATCAAGTATTCCCAACTCTTCCATATCTTCAAAGATTTTATCAGGAAGAGTTTCAATTTTGTTGTTTTTTATTGACAGTTTTCTAACTTTGTTTAAACCACGGAAGATATACCTGGGTAAGGTAACAAGAGAGTTATCGTTTAAGAAGATATACTCTAATGATGATGAACACCAGAAAAGATTTTCTGATAAAAATAAAAATCCATTATTGTCCAAATGGACATGCTGAAGCTTTGTTAAATTCGCCAAAAAATTATCTGGCAAGGTGCTCATTTTATTTCTATTATTATGTAGATATAATTCTCGCAATTCTTTATTTTGATCGAAAAGGTTTGCTGGTAGAGAAATAAAATAATTCATTGAAATATCCAGCTTCTTCAAATTCTTTAACTCATGCAAAATTTTCGACGGTAGTTCAGATAAAAAATTATTTGCTAGATTCAGACTTGTTAAAGATACTAAATTATTAAATGTGCCATCTTCGATTTTTTCCAAATGATTTGACATAATATTTAAAAGCTCAAGATTTGTTAACATAAAAAATGTTCCAAGAGGTATCGTGTCTATTCCACTTGAAACTAATATAATTCGTTTTAGATTCGGAGTCGCATCAAAAATATCAGCAGGGAGGTCAAAATTATTATTTGATAAGTTAATATACTCCAGTTCAGGAAAATCCAAAAGCAAATCATTAGAAATATCAAATAAACCGTTATCAGATAAAACTAATGATTTCACACTTTGGAATCCTTGAAGATGCTGTCTTTTTAGGCTTGCGAAAAGGTTTTTAAAAGATTTAAAGATGAGGGTGTGTGTTCCCGTTACTCCTAATTGTTTTGCTACGCCTTTTAAACTACTTCCATTTGGTAACCCACATTCTTCGAAACTCAGAGATTGAAGTATCTTTTCGGATAAACGTCCCTTGACATAAAAATTTTCCCATGTTCTCCAATTTTTACAAACGATCTGTAATTTTATCATTTTATTTTACTCGAAAAAAATAAAAAATTGATTGATTTAATTTTTATAAGATGATAGAGATATTGAGAAAAAATCTATATCTAATATAAAACTATTTTTGTAGTTTATATGTAATACGTAAAGATATTGAAAAGAATTGGTTGAATAAGATAGCATTTGTATATACACCTGTATATTATTCCTTGGTTTAATGTTCACGCTGTACCCTGTACTATTATCAACATCGCAAACAATATTTAATTCGTTTGATTTATTTGACGAACATTTGCAAGTTGGACTCTCTTTGCAAGGAGTAGTGTTGATTGTTGTGAACGTAAATAAAAATATGATTAAGATTCTGATAATCATCTTTTCTTTATTGTCAACTAGAAGAAGAAAAAAGGAGGAAAGATACATATTTAATATTGGTTTCAAATATATCAATTACACAATGAAACTAAAACCGGAAATATATTATAAAGCAAGTTTGCAATGTAGAATAACCATTGATAAAGCTACGATTTATTGCTCTTAAAAACTTTTGTTCCAGTGGTGTTTAAACTTTGTTTTATTGGTAGCTGGAATTTTACGTTATCATCCCAAAAATCTCAAATATAAAAAACGAAAGAAAAAATAATAACTAGCTTCAATAATAAATTTATAGAAATTAAACGAGCAGTAATTAACCAGCAAAATCAAATACTTCAGATTTTAACTAAACAAAATCTAACAGATAGCCACAAATATTCATAGCGTTATTATTCCCAATCAAATTTATTCGGAGTTTAAGATTCTATTTAAATTAAATGTATTTATTTCTAATAGTATATTTATTTAAATTCAATCTAAATCGAGAAAGTAGTATAGGGCGTATACGCAAGGTATTTAAAAGATGAACAGTAAAGAAGGGACTTCCATATAATTTAATGAGCTCGCCAACTTCTAATGTTAATAGCTTACATTAGACATTATTACTTCCCTATATTTACTTTACTTTTTTTTCTTTCCCTCATGTGATATTTATATTTTAATTTATTTTTATTCTAGGGAATCATTGTTTTTTTATTACAACAATTATTATATTTATTATTATATCTTCTTTCCTAATTTATTCAGGTATTGTTTTTTCTTGATTACTTATTTTTTTAAATTTTAATCAAAAAACATAATTTCCGATATAATCAGTTTTCACTAGCCGTTTGCTGGTAAAAGATAAATAATTTAAATGCTTACCTATAATTTTAGGTGACCAAGGACTTATTAAACGATTCTTTAACGTTATCTATATTATAATTTAGCTTCCATATCCTGACTCAGTGATATTATACGTTTCAAGATGATGAGATGTTCTCGACGAGTGTAATTAATAGACTGTAATAATATTTCAAATTTTATACGTTTTTGAATAAGAAACAAAACAAAAATATATTCATCCAGACGAAAGACAATTATAGTTTTACAGAGAAAAAAAAAAACATAAAAAAGTCACAAACATCAGAAGTCGGTATTAGATTTGGAAATAATCTTATAAAATAATTTAGTCAGTAATGAATTGAAAAAATTATAATATTGTTAAAAGTAATTGTACATATACTAAAAATAAAAAGATAATAAAATAACATATTCATAATACATTTGTATCATCTCGATAATGAATAGATTATTATTTAAATACCTATATATAATTACTATTCTTATTATTTCATGTTATTTTCATTATGTGTTAATTTATTATTAATAATAAATATAAGTTTCTTACTTTTAAATAGAAACGGAACATACGAAGTTAAACAATATTACACTATTCAAATTGAAGAACAATTAACGTATTTTTGTTCAATTCGATTTTAATTGTAAGATCAAAGTAAAACTTGCTAGCACAAACGTACTTACTTCTGTGTTAACCCGAAGCATAATGAAATAACAACAACAACAAATTTATATTTATATATAAAGGTAAGAGTACATTCGCAAGAGAGAAACCTAAATTAACGAATTATTATTAGATCAATCGATATGAACTATATCTATTATAACTCTACTATTTGCAGTGGTTTCTCATCTGGTTAAATTAGTTTTAAGTATATGTGCCATGCTGAATAATTAAAATAATTTGATAATATTCCTTGTACAACATATTTATTTTAAATGTTTTAAAATTTATTTCTTTATTCTTTTAGTTGTGTACATAATATTCAGTATATATTATCATATTTTAAAACTACAAAGATTATCGCGCGCTTTGGAAATGGACCTGATTGTTTAAGATGTTATGATTTAATATCATTATTATTATTATTGTCATACATTTTTCACTATATATTTCAATTTTATTCCTGAAAGGACGCATTTTGGATTTTTATCTAATGCAATTTTTATTATATTCCAAACATTATAAATAAATTTTTTTCGCTTTTAGTCAATGCTTTAGAGAAAAATAAACAATTAAAATCCTTTTTACAATCAATGCAAGTTCTGTTTTCTTACTATATTCTTACGTTAATTGATATAGCTTTTTAAATATCAGAAATATAGATTACATATTATTGAATCCAGGAAAAGGGCCAAGGTAAAGTTCAGGTCTGGTTATAATACTGCTGTACATCATAAACTGTTAATTATTATTTACTTTTATTTGATACAGGTATTCTTTAGTATAACAAATTTTATTTGTTTAACATATGATACTTCTAAAAATAGTATTTTATTTAAAAGCTACTTATCCTAAAATTTGCGTATTTTTCGACTTTATTTTAAAATCATTGTGAATTTGAATTATATCTCCTTTTACATTACATTACAATTTCTCACATTTTATCTTCATAACAAAGATTAGTAAAAATATACAAAAAATATATTAAATAATATACATAATATTATATTATAATATTATTACATGATATAATATGACATTAGAAAAAATCTATAGGGTCAGTATTTTACTTTTACTTTACCTTTGTTATTTCTGCTTACTTGTACTTTAGATTATCACAATAAAATATTTTATTTACATTTTCAGCATAAAATAAAATACTTTATTTATCAAAATATTTCATTTGATATTTCAGTACTATTTTAATTCAATTTCGAGAAATCTACATTTTAAAATAGTATTTGAAATATCATTTTCAGATATATTGTCTAGCTCTTTCTGATTTATTTTTTGTTTTCTATCTATGTATAGAGAGTCTTTTTATATTCTTTGTTTTCAATAAGTATTGTAGTTTTTCTAATTTATAAAAACTACCTACTTTACGAAAATTATAATCAAAAACTTCAAAACGAACATTGTCGATTCAAATAAACAAAATAATACATTACAATTAAATAACAATAAATATGAGATAATAATGTGTATTTGTAAAAGTGATAATGAAATATATAAAATAATTCACATTAAATGTTAGATATGACGTAGTAAAATTACGGGTTTTTAAAGCAGTTTTTAATGTTCTTAAAGTTATTAGTCTCTAATATTATATATGAAAAAGTAACAACACTAAACAATTATTATCTTATATTAGTTTGAAATATTTTTATGATTAAAACGAAGACAAATATTATTTTTCTGATGAAGTATACTATACTTTTAATGTACAATATAAGACTGATAAGATAAAAGGTAAACGAAGGAACCAGTAATCTTCATATTATACTTTCTCTTTTAGATCCAAGTCAATCACGGATACATAGAAGAAAAGGGATAAAGGATCACTAAGACGACATTTGAAATTCGTTAAAGAATTAGTAGGATTGATTTGGTTATTAATTAGTAATACTTAAGACACAGTGTTTTTCAAAGAACGATAAATAATATCATTAAAACTAAAACGTACGAATTCTTTTAGAACTGCAAGACCAAAAGTCGATAGTAAATAAGATGAACACAATTCGTTTATGCTCATTTGATGCATAGGAAGAAGCGTGTCCTCACATGTTAAATTATCTAGATCTTTATAATAAGCTCGATGTGATTGAACGAAATTAATTAAACCTCCATTATTGCAATCACATATAATTGGGTTTCCACTTAAAGTGAATTTTTTCCAATATATAGATTTCAAATAATTCAATTCGTAAACAGAAATTCTTGAAATATTATTATTATGTAATTCCAATAACTAAAAACAAATAAGAATAATAAATAAAAATTTTGTATATATCTCTAACGAATGAAATAAAAAATATTAAAATATTAAGCAACATACTTTGAGGCTATATGGTAATTTATCAATCGTTATTGAAGATATTTTGTTATTGGATAAGAGTAAACCTGTGATGTTTACTGTCTCTTATACACATCTAGATGTGTATAAGAGACAGGTAACATTTATTGGATATAAAGGTTCCGTTGATGGTATCTCCGTTAAAAAATTTCCTGTCAGATTTAATATAATAGGATTGTCTCTCTGAAAAATCACTCTTGTCTCATCGATTAAAAATTCTGACATGTTTTTATACGAGCAATCTAAAATGCGAGTATTATCTGACGGTCTTATACTACAAGTACAATCATTTTGACATTTTTTTTCAGTTTTAAAATATTCGTGCTCGAGACATTCATAAGTGCTTGATTTCAGTTTACTAATTTCTATTTCGTTCGTTCCATCAGGTTGTACACACGTTAAATTTCCCATTATAATATTATAATAATTGTAAACAAGATTAGACATCTTTCTTTCATGATAACGCAAAAGATCATATAAGGGACAATCACATAATAAGGGATTGTGTTCCAAGTTGATAGCAATATTTCGGTTCTCCCAACGCCATGATACCATTTCCTCGATCTTATCAAAATGAATATTTCTTATTTTATTGTAACTCAAATTGATTGTAATTTCGATTGACGGTAAAATGAATGAAGACAACTGCAGAAGAAAAAAATAAATATTACTAAATGTAGAAGATTATAAAAAGAAAATGTATTAACTTTCAATTTTGATTTTATCTTGTTTATTTATGCAAATAATATAATTTAAAAGTATGACTGAATAGTAGTATTTGTTATTTACCGTTACGTTTGTAATGGAGTTGTGACTCAAATCTAATAATCTTAAATGGATGTTACCACTCGACCAATCATTAAAGAAATTATTTATGCTACAGTTCGATAAATACAATTCTTCGAGATATTGATTTGTATAAAAAACTGATAATCTTCCATTTACGTAAGTTAATGTTAGGGGATTATGAGAAAACTTAGCAATGCTAAGTTTTGTAAGGGGAAATAAAGACTGTCTATCAATAACATTTAATTGATTTCTTTCCATATTTAATTCATTCAAAGAACGCAAGCCGAGTAGAAGATCTCTAAAAAATATCACTTTTAAAAAAAAATATAATAAAAATATATTCTCCATAAATATTTTATTTATTTACCTTGATACCTTTACAATTAGGTTGTTGGACAAATCGAGTACTCTTAATTCTTTCATATCTTCAAAGATTTTATCGGGAAGAGTTTTAATTTTGTTGTTATTTATTGACAGTTTTCTAACTTGGTTTAGACCACGGAAGAAATTCTCGGGTAAAGTAACAAGAGAGTTATCGTTTAAGAAGATATACTGTAAAGATGATGAACCCCAGAAAAGATTTTTTGGTAAAAATAAAAATCCATTATTGTTCAAATGGACTTCTGTAAGCTTCGTCATATTCGCCAAAAAATTATCTGGCAAGGTGCTCATTTCATTTCTATTATTATGTAGATATAATTCTCGCAATTTTTTATTTTGATCGAAAAGGTTTGCTGGTAGAGAAGTAAAATAATTCATAGAAATATCAAGCATCTTCAAATTCTTTAACCCACGAAAAGTGTAATACGAAAGAACCGATAATAAATTCCTTGCAAGATTAAGACTTTTTAAAGATGCTAAATGACTAATTGTGTCACCGTCGATTTTTTCCAAACGGTTTGACATAATATTTAGAAACTCAAGATTTCGTAACGTAGAAAATGTTTCAAGAGATATCGTGTCTATTCCACTTGAAACTAATATAATTCGTCTTAGATTCGGAGTTTTTTTAAAAATATTATCAGGTAGGTCAAAATTATTATTTGATAAGTCAATATACTCCAGTTCGGGAAAATCGAAAAGAAGATCATTAGAAATATCATATAAACCATTACCGGATAAAACTAGTGATTTCACACTTTCGAATCCTTGAAGATGCTGTCTTTTCAGGCTTGAGAAAAGGTTTTTAAAAGATTTAAAGATAAGGGTGTGTGTTCCCGTTATTCCTAATTGTTTTGCTATGCCTTTTAAACTACATTCATTTGGTAATCCACATTGTTCGAAGCTCAGAGATTGAAGTATCATTTCGGATAGACATCCCTTAATATAAAAATTTTCCCATGTTCTCCAATTTTTACAAACGATCTGTAATTTTATCATTTTATTTTACTCGAACAAATTGATTAATTTAATTTTTATAAGATGATAGTGATATTGAGAAAAAATCTATATCTAATATAAAACTATTTTTGTAGTTTATAATACGTAAACATTTTGAAGAAAACTGGTTGAATAAGAAATCTTCCTTGTATATACCGTTATATTATTCCTTGATTTAATGTTGACGGTGTACCCTGTACTATTATCAACATCGCAAACAATATTTAATTCCTCTGATTTCTTTGACGGGCATTCGCAAGTTGAATTCTCCTTGCAAGATGTAGTGTTGATTGGTGTGAACGTTATTAAAAATATGACAAAGATTTGAAAAATCATCTTCTCTTATTTGTCCACTAGAAGAAGAAAAAACAATTAAGATACATATTTAAAGTTTCTCGCGAATATTTCAATTTTTACAATGGAGCTAAAACCGGAAAAATATTGTAATGCAAATTTGCAATGTAGAACAATGTTTGATGTATTGCCCTAACTATCTATTCTTTCAGTGGTGTTTAAACTGTTTTTTATGGGTTGCTGGAGTTTTATGTTATCCGAAAACTTTTAAGGATTTCTGCTTTATATCAACTTTTCGCATTTCAATAGTATATTGCAAATTAAATAAAGCTATAATATTATTTTTCCTCCCTAATATGTATCATTTATTCGATAAAAAAGGATACTGTAACAAAGTTTCAATAGCCAAATTTTAACCTGTGATATCCACACTTTCTCGAAGTACCGGGCAGGATAAATCCTATACAATTTCCAGAAACTTTTTATAATGTGCGAAATACAATAAAACTCTTTTGGTAAAGAAAAAGAAAAAAATAATAACTAACTTTAATAATAATAATTTTATAGAATTTAAGTAATATTAATAAGAAAAATCTATTACTACAGATTTTCATTAAAGCATATTTAACAGATAGCCACAAAAAATCATCCCGTAGTTATTCCAAATCAAATTTATTTCGCCTTTAAGATTCTATTTAAATTAAATGTATTTATTTCTAATAGTTTATTTATTTAAATTCAATCTAAATCGAGAAAGTTATATAGGGCGTATACACAAGGTATTTAAAAGATGAAAACTAAACAAGGAACTTTTATATATAAAATAGGCTGGTCAACTTCTAATGTAAATAGTTTATATTAGATATTATCACTTTTATGTGTCTTTCCTTATATTTACTTTACTTTTTTCTTCACCTATATATATAATATGATATTTATAATTTAATTAATTTTTAGGTTAGTGAATCATTGGTTTACTACAACAATTGATATACTTATTATTATTTCTTTTTTCTTCATTTATTCTCGTATTGTTTTCTCTTGATTACTTATATTTTTAAATTTTATTATAAAAGCATAATTTCTATATTTTGAATATATTTCTATATTTCTTTTTTGACTAGCCGTTTGCTGGTAAAAGATAAATAATTTAAATGCTTACCTATAATTTTAGGTGATCAAGGACTTAATAAACGATTTTTTAACGTTATCTATATTATGATGTAGCTTCCATATCCTGACTCAGTGATATTATACGTTTCAAGATGATGAGATGTTCTCGACGAGTGTAATTAATAGACTGTAATAATATTTCAAATTTTATACGTTTTTGAATAAGAAACAAAACAAAAATATATTCATCCAGACGAAAGACAATTATAGTTTTACAGAGAAAAAAAAAAAAACATAAAAAAAGTCACAAACATCAGAAGTCGGTATTAGATTTGGAAATAATCTTATAAAATAATTTAGTCAGTAATGAATTGAAAAAATTAATAATATTGTTAAAAGTAATTGTACATATACTAAAAATAAAAAGATAATAAAATAACATATTCATAATACATTTGTATCATCTCGATAATGAATAGATTATTATTTAAATACCTATATATAATTACTATTCTTATATTATTTCATGTTATTTTCATTATGTGTTAATTTATTATTAATAATAAATATAAGTTTCTTACTTTTAAATAGAAACGGAACATACGAAGTTAAACA
Source organism: Polistes fuscatus (assembly GCF_010416935.1). Lineage (NCBI taxonomy): Eukaryota > Metazoa > Arthropoda > Insecta > Hymenoptera > Vespidae > Polistes > Polistes fuscatus. The sequence continues at coordinate 1,710,720 of NW_025113107.1, read as the reverse complement.
ATATTACACTATTCAAATTGAAGAACAATTAACGTATTTTTGTTCAATTCGATTTTAATTGTAAGATCAAAGTAAAACTTGCTAGCACAAACGTACTTACTTCTGTGTTAACCCGAAGCATAATGAAATAACAACAACAACAAAATTTATATTTATATATAAAGGTAAGAGTACATTCGCAAGAGAGAAACCTAAATTAACGAATTATTATTAGATCAATCGATATGAACTATATCTATTATAACTCTACTATTTGCAGTGGTTTCTCATCTGGTTAAATTAGTTTTAAGTATATGTGCCATGCTGAATAATTAAAATAATTTGATAATATTCCTTGTACAACATATTTATTTTAAATGTTTTAAAATTTATTTCTTTATTCTTTTAGTTGTGTACATAATATTCAGTATATATTATCATATTTTAAAACTACAAAGATTATCGCGCGCTTTGGAAATGGACCTGATTGTTTAAGATGTTATGATTTAATATCATTATTATTATTATTGTCATACATTTTTCACTATATATTTCAATTTTATTCCTGAAAGGACGCATTTTGGATTTTTATCTAATGCAATTTTTATTATATTCCAAACATTATAAATAAATTTTTTTCGCTTTTAGTCAATGCTTTAGAGAAAAATAAACAATTAAAATCCTTTTTACAATCAATGCAAGTTCTGTTTTCTTACTATATTCTTACGTTAATTGATATAGCTTTTTAAATATCAGAAATATAGATTACATATTATTGAATCCAGGAAAAGGGCCAAGGTAAAGTTCAGGTCTGGTTATAATACTGCTGTACATCATAAACTGTTAATTATTATTTACTTTTATTTGATACAGGTATTCTTTAGTATAACAAATTTTATTTGTTTAACATATGATACTTCTAAAAATAGTATTTTATTTAAAAGCTACTTATCCTAAAATTTGCGTATTTTTCGACTTTATTTTAAAATCATTGTGAATTTGAATTATATCTCCTTTACATTACATTAAAATTTCTCAAATTTTATCTTCATAACAAAGATTAGTAAAAATATACAAAAAATATATTACATAATATACATAATATTATATTATAATATTATTACATGATATAATATGACATTAGAAAAAATCTATAGGGTCAGTATTTTACTTTTACTTTACCTTTGTTATTTCTGCTTACTTGTACTTTAGATTATCACAATAAAATATTTTATTTACATTTTCAGCATAAAATAAAATACTTTATTTATCAAAATATTTCATTTGATATTTCAGTACTATTTTAATTCAATTTCGAGAAATCTACATTTTAAAATAGTATTTGAAATATCATTTTCAGATATATTGTCTAGCTCTTTCTGATTTATTTTTTGTTTTCTATCTATGTATAGAGAGTCTTTTTATATTCTTTGTTTTCAATAAGTATTGTAGTTTTTCTAATTTATAAAAACTACCTACTTTACGAAAATTATAATCAAAAACTTCAAAACGAACATTGTCGATTCAAATATAACAAAATAATACATTACAATTAAATAACAATAAATATGAGATAATAAATGTGTATTTGTAAAAGTGATAATGAAATATATAAAATAATTCACATTAAATGTTAGATATGACGTAGTAAATATTACGGGTTTTTAAAGCAGTTTTTAATGTTCTTAAAGTTATTAGTCTCTAATATTATATATGAAAAAGTAACAACACTAAACAATTATTATCTTATATTAGTTTGAAATATTTTTATGATTAAAACGAAGACAAATATTATTTTTCTGATGAAGTATACTATACTTTCAATGTACAATATAAGACTGATAAGATAAAAGGTAAACGAAGGAACCAGTAATCTTCATATTATACTTTCTCTTTTAGATCCAAGTCAATCACGGATACATAGAAGAAAAGGGATAAAGGATCACTAAGACGACATTTGAAATTCGTTAAAGAATTAGTAGGATTGATTTGGTTATTAATTAGTAATACTTAAGACACAGTGTTTTTCAAAGAACGATAAATAATATCATTAAAACTAAAACGTACGATTACTTATTACAAAAAGCCTTTAAATAGTAGAAACAAAATGTTTACGATAAGGATTACTTGTTTTCAAAGTCCATCCCGTGACGTACGTTTTTCTTTTTATTTACTCCTCGGTATCACTTAGATCAAAATCAACGCTATGTTCGGGTATATGACGTAAATACCATGATTTGATATTTTTTCTTCTAAAAAATATAAAAATTACAACAAAGACTAGAATCGTTGTCGAATACGCAAGAATTATAGACGGTGGTAAATAAAATGTACACAATTCGTTTATGCTCATTTGATGCATAGGAATATGCGTGTCCTCACATATTAAATTATCTAGATCTTTATAATAAATTCGATGTGATTGAACGAATTCAATAAAATTTCGACTTTTGCAATCACATATAATAGGGTTCCCACTTAAAGTGAATTTTTTCCAATATATAGATTTCAAGTAATTCAATTCGTGAGTAAAAATTCTTGATATATGATTATTATGTAATTCCAATATCTAAAAACAAATAAGAATAATAAATAAAAATTTTGTAAATATCTCTAACGAATGAAATAAAAAATATTAAAATATTAAGCAACATACTTTGAGGCTATATGGTAATTTATCAATCGTTATTGAAGATATTTTGTTATTGGATAAGAGTAAACCTGTGATGTTTATTGGATATAAAGGTTCCGTTGATGGTATCTCCGTTAAAAAATTTCCTGTCAGATTTAATATAAAAGGAGGATCTTTCTGAAAAATAACTCTTGTCTCATTGATTAAAAATTCTGACATGTTTTTATACGAGCAATCTAAAATGCGAGTATTATCTGACGGTCTTATACTACAAGTACAATCATTTGGACATTTTTTTTTAATTTTTAAAAATTTATGTTCGAGACATTCATAAGTGCTTGAATTAAGATTACTAATTTCTATTTCGTTCGTTCCATCAGGTTGTACGCACGTTAAATTTCCCATTATAAAATTATAGTAATTGTAGACAAGATTGGACATCTTTCCTTCACGATAACGCAAAAGATCATATAGGGTACAATCACATAATAAGGGATTGTGTTCCAAGTTGATGACAATGTTTCGTTTCTCCCAACGCGATGCTTCCATTTCCTCTATCTTATCAAAATGAATATTTCTTATTTTATTACAACTCAGATCGAGTGTAATTTCGAGTGACGGTAAAATGAATGATGACAACTGCAGAAGAAAAAAATAAATATTACTAAATGTAGAAGATTATAAAAAGAAAATGTATTAACTTTCAATTTTGATTTTTTCTTATTTATTTATGCAAATAATATAATTTAAAAGTATGACTGAATAGTAGTATTTGTTATTTACCGTTACGTTTGTAATGGAGTTGTGACTCAAATCTAATAATCTTAAATTGATGTTACCAATCAACCAATCATCAAATAAATTGTTTATGCTACTGTTCGATAAATGCAATTCTTCGAGATATTGATTAGTATGAAAAACTGATAATCTTCCACTTACGTAAGGTAATTGTAGAGGATTATGAGAAAACTTAGCAACGCTAAGTTTTGTAAGGGGAAATAAAGACTGCATATCGATATCATTTAATTGATTTCTTTCCATATTTAATTCATTCAAAGAACGCAAGCCGAGTAGAAGATCTCTAAAAAATATCACTTTTTAAAAAAATATAATAAAAAAATATTCTCCATAAATTTTTTATTTTTTTACCTTGATACCTGAACAATTTGGTTGTTGGACAAATCGAGTACTCTTAATTCTTTCATATCTTCAAAGATTTTATCAGGAAGTGTTTCAATTTTATTGTTATTTATTGACAGTTTTTTAACTTGGTTTAGACCACGGAAGATATTCTTGGGTAAAGTAACAAGAGAGTTATCGTTTAAGAAGATATACTGTAAAAATGATGAACCCCAAAAAAGATTTTCTGGTAAAAATAAAAATCCATTATTGTTCAAATGGACTTCTGTAAGCTTCGTCAAATTCGCCAAAAGATTATCTGGCAAGGTGCTCATTTCATTTCTATTATTATGTAGATATAATTCTCGCAATTCTTTATTTTGATCGAAAAGGTTTGCTGGTAGAGAAGTAAAATAATTCATAGAAATATCAAGCATATTCAAATTCTTTAACCCATGAAAAGTGGAAGACGGTAGAACCGAAAATAAATTCATTGCTAGATTCAGACTTGTTAAAGATACTAAATGATTAAATGTGCCATCTTCGATTTTTTCCAAACGATTTGACATAATATTTAGAAATTCAAGATTTGTTACCATAAAAAATGTCCTAAAAGGTATCGTGTCTATTCCACTTGAAACTAATATAATTCGTCTTAAATTTGGAGTCGCATCAAAAATATTAGCAGGTGGGTCAAAATTATTATTTGATAAATCAATGTACTCCAGTTCGAGAAAATCCAAAAGCAAATCATTAGAAATATTAAATATACCGTTATTAGACAAAACTAATGATTTCACACTTTGGAATCCTTGAAAATGCTCTCTTTTTAGGCTTGAAAGTAAGTTTTTGTAAGATTTAAAGATGAGGGTGTGTGTTTCCGTTACTCCTAATTGTTTTGCTATTGCTTTTAAACTAATTCCATTTGGTAATCCACATTGTTCGAAGCTCAGAGATTGAATTCTCTTTTCGGATAGACATCCATTGATATAAAAATTTTCCCATGTTTTCCAATTTTTACAAACGATCTGTAATTTTATTAACTTATTTTACTCGAAGAAAGTAAGAAATTGATTAATTTAACTTTTACAAGTTGATAGATATTGAGAATAAATCTATATCTTATATAAAACTATTTTTGTGGTTTATAATACATAAAGATTTTGAAGAAAACGAGTTGAATAAGAAATCTTCCTTGTATATACCGTTATATCATTCCTTGATTTAATGTTAACGGTGTACCCTGTACTATTATCAACATCGCAAACAATATTTAATTCATTTGATTTCTTTGACGAGCATTCGCAAATTGGATTCTCCTTGCAAGGAGTAGTGTTGATTGGTGTGAACGTAATTAAAAATATGACAAAGATTTTAAAAATCATCTTCTCTTATTTGTCCACTAGAAGAAGAAAAAACAATTAAGATACATATCTAAAGTTTCTCGAGAATATTTCAATGCATACAATGCAGCCAAAACCGGAAAAATATTGTAATGCAAATTTGCAATGTAGAACAACGTTTGATGTATTGCCCTAACAATCTATTCTTTCAGTGGTGTTTAAACTGTTTTTTATGGGTTGCTGGGGTTTTACGTTATCCGAAAAATTTTAAGGATTTATGTTTTATATCAACTTTTCGCATTTCAATAGTGTATTGCAAATTGAATAAAGCTATAATATTATTATTCCTCGCTGATATGTATCATTTATTCGATAAAAAACGATACTGTAACAAAGTTTCATTAGCCATATTATAACCTGTGATATCGACACTTTCTCGAAGTACCGGGCAGGATAAATCCTATACAATTTCCAGAAACTTTTTATAATGTGCGAAATACAATAAAACTCTTTTGGTAAAAAAAAAGAAAAAAATAATAACTAACTTTAATAATAATAATTTTATAGAACTTAAGTAATATTAATAAGCAAAATCTATTATTACAGATTTTCATTAAAGCATACCTAACAGATAGCCACAAATAATCATTCCGTAGTTATTTTAAATCAAATTTATTTCGCCGTTAAGATTCTATGTAAATTAAATGTCCTTATTCCCAATAGTTTATTCATTTAAATTCGCTCTAAATTGAGATAGCAATATCGGGCATATATAAAACGAATTTGAAAGATGAAAAGTAAACAAGAAATTTGTAATGTAATGTAAATAGCTTACATTACATATTATTACTTCCTTATATTTACTTTCCTTTTTTCTCCACCTATATATATAATATGATATTTATATTTTAATTTATTTTTATTTTAGGCAATCATTGTTTTTTTATTACAACAATTATTATATTTATTATTATTTCTTTTTTCTTAATTTATTAAGGTATTGTTTTTTCTTGATTACTTATATTTTTAAATTTTAATCAAAAAAATTAATTTCCGATATAATCAGTTTTGACTAGCCGTTTGCTTGTAAAAGATTAATAATTTAAATGCTTACCTATAATTTTAGGTGACCAAGGACTTATCAAACGATTCTTTAACGTTATCTATATTATGATGTAGCTTCTATCTCCTGACTCATTGATATTATTCGTTTTAAAATGATGAGATGTTCTCGACGAGTGTAATTAATAGACTATAATAATATTTCAAATTTTATACGTTTTTGAATAAGAAACAAAACAAAAATATATTCATCCAGACGAAAGACAATTATGGTTTTAAAGAGAAAAAATAAAAACAGATAAAAATAGTCACAAACATCAGAAGCCGGTATAAGGTTTGGAAATAATCTTATATAATAATTTAGTCAGTAATGAATTGAAAAAATTAATAATATTGTTAAAAGTAATTGTATATATACTAAAAATAAAAAGATAATAAAATAACATATTCATAATATATTTGTATCATCTCGATAGTGAATAGATTATTATTTAAATACTTATATATAATTACTATTCTTATTATTTCATGTTATTTTCATTATGTGTTAATTTATTATTAATAATAAGTATAAGTTTCTAACTTTTAAATAGATATGGAATATACGAAGTTACACAATAATAAACAATAATCAAACTAAAAGACAAATAACGTATTTTTGTTAGTTTTGATTTAAATTGTAAGATCAAAGTAAAAAATTAGCTAGTACAAACGTACTTACTTCTGTGTAAACCTTAAGTATAATGTAACTACGGAAAGATTTTATATTTATATATAAAGGTAAGTAAACTGGCAAGAGAGAGAGAGAGAGAGTAACCTAAACTAACGAATTATTATTATATATATCGATATAAACTATATCTATTATAACTTTACTATTTGAAGCAATTTCTCATCTGGTTAAATTAGTTTTAAGTATATTTGCCATGCTGAATTAATGATATAATTAGATAATATTCCTTGTAATACATATTAATTGTAAATATTTTAAAATTTATTTCTTTATTCTTAGTTGTACATAATGTTCGATATTTATTATTATATTTTCAAACTACAAAGATTTTCGCGCGCTTTTGAACTGAACTTAAATGTTTAAGGTGTTCTGGATTTAATATCATTATTATTATTATTGTCATACATTTTTCATTATATATTTCAAATTTATTCCTAAAAGGACGCATTTTACATTGTTATAGAATGCAATTTTGATTACATTCAAAACATCATAAATAAATAATTTTCGTTGGAAGTTAATGCTTTAGCCAATAATAAACAATTAAAATCTTCTTTATAATCAAAAAGAGTTTTGTTTTATTACTATATTTTTACATTAATTTATATAGCTCTGTATATAATAGAAATCAGGATTATATCTTTAATGAATGAAGAAAAAAGGCGAGAGTAAAGTTCAAATCAGGTTATAATGCTGTTATACATCATAAACTGTTAATTAATATTTTTTTATTTAAAAGCTACTTACCCTAAAATTTGCATATTTTTCGACTTTATTTTAAAATCATTGTGAATTTGAATATCTCCTTTTACATAACATTACAATTTCTCACATTTTATTGTCATTCTGAGGATTAGTAAAAATATACAAAATATATTACGTAATATATATTATTATATAATATAATATAAATTAAATAATAATATATATTAATAATATTATTAATAATAAATATTAATATAAATATTATATTACTGTTTAATATTATTATATGATATAATATAACATTAGAAAAAATCTATAGTTATAGTATTTTATTTTTACTTTACTTTTGTTTTTTCTAATTACTTTTACTTTAGATTATCTCAATAAAATATCTTTTTTAATGTTGTTGTATAAAATAAAATAAAATTTATTTATTAGAATTTCATTTGATATTTTAGTACTATTTTATTTCAATTTTGAAGAATCTACTTTTTAAAATATAATTTGAAATACCATTCTTAGATATATTGTCTTGCTATTTATGATTTATTTTTTTTTACTTTCTATAAATAATTATAAATATAACAAATAACAATAAATAATAAGATATATAATAAATAGAATGACAATAAATAATAGGAAACTATAAATGTTATGTAAAAGTGATATTAATATATGAAACAAATTCACATTGAACGTATGATATGATATAGAACAAATTAAGGGTTTTTAACACAGTTTTCAATATTGCTATACTTATTAGTCTTTAATATTATAGATGTAAAAATGACAACATTCAACACTTATTATCTTATATTAGTTTGATATGTTTTTTAGTATAATATACTCCTGATTAAAACTAACACAAAAATTATTTTTCTGATTAAGTATACTATACTTGTAATGTATATTATATAAGACTGATCAGGTAAAAGATAAACAAAGGAACCAACAAGCTTCGTATTATAACTACTCCTTTGGATCCAAAGCAATCGCAGATGGATATAGGAAATGGGAAATAACATTAACAGGACAACATTTAAATCTCGTTAAAAACATAGTTGGATACTTTAGTTATTAATTACTTATATATGACACACAGTTTTTTTAAGGAACGATAAATAATATCATTAAAACTAAAACTTACGGCTACTTATTAAAAAAGGCTTCAAATAATAGAAACAAAGTCTTTATAACAAGGATTACTTTTTTTAAAAATCCAACACGTGACGTACGTGTTCCTTTTTATTTTTTCTGCTAAAATCCTCCGAAGTAAAATAAACGCTATATTGTGCTACAAGACGTAAAACGATGATCTGATAATTTTTCTACTATAGACTATAGAAATTACAATAGCGCTTAGGATCACTGCAGAGAATAGGAAAAATGTATAAGATTCTAGATAAGATGGACACAATTTGTCTATGCTCATCTGATACAAAGAAAGATGCGTGTCCTCACATATTAAATTATCTAGATCTTTATAATAAACCCGATGTGATTGAACGAAATTAATTAAATTTCGATTATGGCAATCACATATAATTGGGTTTCCACTTAAAGTGAATTTTTTCCAATATATAGATTTCGAGTAATTCAATTCGTAAAAAAATTCTTAATATATGATTATTATGTAATTCCAATATCTAAAAACAAATAAGAATAATGAATAATGCCTGAAGGTACCATTGTTTGCAATTTGGAAGAGGAAACTGGTGACAGAGGCCGTTTAGCTAGAGCTTCTGGAAATTACGCTACTATTATTGCTCATAACCCTGATACTAAAAAAACTAGGGTAAAATTGCCTTCTGGGGCTAAAAAGGTTATTCCTTCGAATAACAGAGCAATGGTTGGTATTGTCGCTGGTGGTGGACGTATCGACAAACCGATTTTGAAAGCTGGTCGTGCCTACCATAAATATAAGGTCAAGAGGAACTGCTGGCCTAAGGTACGATACTTCATAATATTTGTGTATATCTCAACATGCATGTATTATATATTCCAATGATGCTGTTTAGACATTTGAAACCTGAATTATTAATATCATGTGGATAAATTTTAACTGAGTTATATCGATTAATGAAAACAATAATCGATATTTAATTTAAACATTTCTATATTAAACATTTATATGTTTAGGTTCGTGGTGTTGCTATGAATCCTGTAGAGCATCCTCATGGTGGTGGTAATCACCAGCATATAGGAAAAGCTTCTACTGTTAAACGTGGAACCAGTGCTGGTCGCAAGATCAGTCTCATTGCAGCTCGTCGTACTGGTAGAATAAGGGGAGGAAAAACAGATACCAAGAAAGACGATTAAATTAACAAGCAAATCATTAAAAATATTAAATATACCGTTATTAGACAAAACTAATGATTTCACACTTTGGAATCCTTGAAAATGCTCTCTTTTTAGGCTTGAAAGTAAGTTTTTGCAAGATTTAAAGATGAGGGTGTGTGTTTCCGTTACTCCTAATTGTTTTGCTATTGCTTTTAAACTAATTCCATTTGGTAATCCACATTGTTTAAAGCTCAGTGATTGAATTCTCTTTTCGGATAGACATCCATTGATATAAATATTTTCCCATGTTTTCCAATTTTTACAAACGATCTGTAATTTTATTATTATTTATTATATTATTCTAATATAAAACTATTTTTGTAGTTTATAATACATAAAGATTTTGAAGAAAACGAGTTGAATAAGAAATCTTCCTTGTATATACAGTTATATTATTCCTTGATTTAATGTTGACGGTGTACCCTGTACTATTATCAACATCGCAAACAATATTTAATTCATTTGATTTCTTTGTCGAGCATTCGCAAATTGGATTCTCCTTGCAAGGAGTAGTGTTGATTGGTGTGAACGAAATTAAAAATATGACAAAGATTTGAAAAATCATCTTCTCTTATTTGTCCACTAGGAGAAGAAAAAACAATTAAGATACATATTTAAGGTTTCTCGAGAATATTTCAATTTTTACAATGGAACTAAAACCGGAAAAATATTGTAATGCAAATTTTCAATGTAGAATAACGTTTGATATATTGTCCTAACAATCTATTCTTTCAGTGGTGTTTAAACTGTTTTTTATGGGTTCCTGGGGTCTTACATTATCCGAAAAATTTTAAGGATTACTGCTTTATATCAATTTTTCGCATTTCAATAGTATATTGCAAATTGAATAAAGCTATAATATTGTTTTTCCTTGCTGATATGTATCATTTATTCGATAAAAAAGGATACTGTAATAAAATTTCATTAGCCAAATTTTAACCTGTGATATCCACACTAAATTTTTTTATTATCTTTATTTTTTAAATTTTAATCAAAAACCATAATTTCTGATATAATCAGTTTTGACTAGCCATTTGCTGGTTAAAGATTTATAATTTCAATACTTACCTATATATAATTTTAGCTAACCAAGTACTTTTTAAACGATTATGTAACTTTATTTATATCATAATGTAGCATCTATCTCTTGACTCAGCGAAAAGTCACATGGCCAAGCTCAAGGCTCAACAATCCATAATCCTACGTAAAATCGTAAATACTCCATGGCACTCCATGGTACGTCCGTAATGAAGAAATAAGGAAGAAATTAAACATTCCCACGATAGAAGAAGAAATAACCAAACAACCTGCAAATACAAAAAAAGAATTGATACGCACATTAACCCGCTAGCTAAGGATAACTGCTACCAATATATTCCTAGAATGATCAAAAAAATCCAACCAGAAGATCCTGTAAGACAATAAATCAAAATGAAATAAATGACATTAGCGACGTCATCTTGTAGCGTGTTCGTCGGTATGCAATAATAATTAATTCACTAAGGAAAAATGTTATTAGAATATTTTTATATTTTTAACGTATCAAAAAGGATTTTACAAAAATATATATTATAAACTTAACAAATGTAATAAAGAGAAAACGGAAGTAGTGATTAGAGTTCAGTCTTTTGTCGCTGCTAGTAAGACGCGTGTGTCTCGCTCGGTGGTTGTAACGGAAGATCGAGTAGCAGTGATTATTCATATACTTGTTGTTTTCTTAATTCTTTGGTTTCGTCACTAGAGGCGTGACGGTAAGAGTGCCGGTGGCGCCAAGCTTTGGCGTGACGGCCACAATCTCATTGGAGAATGCGCTATCTCGTGCTATCTTTTTTCACTTATAAAATAATTTACCAAATATCTACGGACAAATTGTAAAGAAGTATGGAGTTGATAAAAAAAAAGAAAAAAAAAGTAGGACAAGTTAAAAAACAGGCAAAAATTGTCACTAACATCAGAAGCCGGCATAAGATTTGGAAATAATTTTATATAATAATTGACTTAATAATGAATCTAAGGATTTGATAATATTGACAAAAGCAATAAATTCTAAAAAAAAATAACATATTTATAATATATATGTAACATCTCGATTATTAATAGATTATTATTTAAATACTTATATATAATTATATATTATTCTTATTATATTACACGTAATTATAATTATGTACTAATTTAATATTATTAATAATAATTAAAAGTGTTTCTTACTGTTAAATAAAAACGGAATATACGAAGTTAAACAATATTACACTATTCAAATTACAGAACAGTTAACGTATTTTTGTTCGTTTCGATTTAAATTTTAGATCAAAGTAACTATCTAGCACAAGCGTACTTACTTCTGTGTAAACCTGAAGTATAATGTAACTACGAAAAGATTTTATATTTATATATGAGTAAGAGTACACTCGCAAGAGAAAGAGAGAAGAACCTAAACTAACGGATTATTATTATATATATCGATATGAACTATATCTATTATAACTTTACTATTTGAAGCAATTTCTCATCTGGTTAAATTAGTTTCAAGTATATTTGCTATGCTGAATTATTAGAATAGTTAGATAATATGTATCTTAATACATATTTATTGTAAATATTTTAAAATTATGAAAATTTTCGCGCGCTTTTGAATTTGACTCGAATGTTTGGTTGGTACGCATGCTTCCTTCTACTGCTTCCTTCATTAGTGATTGACTTTGGTATGTGGTTGATTTTATTTCTCTTACGAAATCGATTTTGATTCTTTAAATTAATATAAATCCGGTTATAAATAAGTAAAATTCGATCATATTTAAATATTATACATGTTTTCTATGTAATATTTTTCTTCTTAATATATCTAAAAAAAAGTTTAATTTAAGTATGGAGTGATTTGAGGTTAAGTCGTTCATTAACGAGTATAGCGTGATACTTGTATACGTATGCTTTTATCTAAAATTTAATAACATTGAATTCTTTTTGTTTAGACCTATAAACAATGGGTCGAGTAATTCGTGCTCAACGTAAAGGAGCGGGATCTGTGTTCAGATCCCATACGAAAAGGAGGAAAGGAGCACCAAAACTTCGTTCCTTGGATTTTTCTGAAAGGCATGGATATATTAAGGGTGTAGTTAAAGTTAGTATTTAATTTTTTACGCGAATTATTTTTCCCATATATTCTATACTATAATTATCAATAAATGTGTGTTTTATTTGATTGAATATTATCATGATGATTTCTAGTATTCCTACTTCTGAATGTGAATGTAGATTTCAAACTAGAGGCTCTTTCTGAAGATATTTTTACCTGCATATTTATAAATAATAAAAGTTTTTTGTTAGAGATTGTTTCATATTCAATTTTGCATTATAGGACATTATTCATGATCCTGGCCGTGGTGCTCCTCTGGCTGTTGTTCACTTCCGTGATCCTTATAAATTTAAGACTCGCAAGGAATTATTTATTGCACCAGAAGGGATGTATACAGGACAATTCTTGTATTGCGGAAAGAAAGGTATAAAATCTGATTATCCGATTTTGTATTTGTTATAGTATAAAATACTTTATTTACATTTTACAGCTACATTGCAAATTGGTAATGTTATGCCTGTTGGCACAATGCCTGAAGGTACCATTGTTTGCAATTTGGAAGAGAAAACTGGTGACAGAGGCCGTTTAGCTAGAGCTTCTGGAAATTACGCTACTGTTATTGCTCATAACCCTGATACTAAAAAAACTAGGGTAAAATTGCCTTCTGGGGCTAAAAAGGTTATTCCTTCGAATAACAGAGCAATGGTTGGTATTGTCGCTGGTGGTGGACGTATCGACAAACCGATTTTGAAAGCTGGTCGTGCCTACCATAAATATAAGGTCAAGAGGAACTGCTGGCCTAAGGTACGATACTTCATAATATTTGTGTATATCTCAACATGCATGTATTATATATTCCAATGATGCTGTTTAGACATTTGAAACCTGAATTATTAATATCATGTGGATAAATTTTAACTGAGTTATATCGATTAATGAAAACAATAATCGATATTTAATTTAAACATTTCTATATTAAACATTTATATGTTTAGGTTCGTGGTGTTGCTATGAACCCTGTAGAGCATCCTCATGGTGGTGGTAATCACCAGCATATAGGAAAAGCTTCTACTGTTAAACGTGGAACCAGTGCTGGTCGCAAGATCGGTCTCATTGCAGCTCGTCGTACTGGTAGAATAAGGGGAGGAAAAACAGATACCAAGAAAGACGATTAAATTAACAATTCATTACGTCTTGATATATGTTATACAATAAAAAACTAAAAAACAAACAAGGCTAACTGTTAATTATTTTTTATTGATATATTTTTACTTTATTATATACATACAGATATATTTATTATTCCATACAAAGATAAAATTAATATAATTCTTCTATCCTTTAATTCTATTTTATTTGAATTTTGATTAACTAGTCTAAGTACTTGTATAAATTTTAAAGTTTAAGTTATATGTAGCTTTTAATAAATGAATTCTTATTAGATGATAAAAGCAACTACAATTAATAATTAGTTCACATAGTAGAAGTCTAAAAATCAAAATACATACGTATTTATTTATTATTTCATCAAATTATTAAATTTAATTTAAATTCATTGCAATCGAATATATAAATACGATAATAATAGTCATTAAAATGATAAGAAACACGTGGAATTGGAATGTTCCCTATTCAGGAATGGTGTATTTCCGGCGGATATAGAGAGGACGCCATGTTATTATCTATATCGCGTTTCTCTGCCATTTTTGTTGCGTCGACGTTAAGTGTGGCCAGGGGCCTCTCTCTCTCTTCATAGCATTCAGTCATCAAGCTTCGTTTGTATCTGATAATAGCGTCAGAAGAACACCGGTATTACGACTGTTCTGACAGACGACTGAAGTTTTGTTCGTATATTGGCGTATACAATAAGTAAGAAAAAGAATATACAAATATAAGGAAACGGGAACGTTGAACTTTTTTGGCACGGTGAGAGAGTTACGATTTGGGGAGAGTGAGCTACACGAGAATCTACGGCAGAGCTACGAAAACTACGCACAGAGGCGGAGTAATATGAGTAATGCAGCCAACCAGAATGGATCAGGTCTAGAGCAGCAGGTAAGAACGAGTGATATTATAAGAAGTGTATTTCTAATAAGTTCTGCTGACAATTTTCTCTTTTGAGTCGCTTTGTCTCTCTTTCTCCTCTCTCTCTCTCCCCCTCTCCTTTCTCTATTCTTTCTTTTATCTCTTCTTCTCTCTTATACATACTTCCATTTCATGCACGTTGCATTTATCCGTTGCATTATTCCGACCCTCCTTCCCCTTCCTTTTTCTCTCTCTCTCTTTCTCTCTTCATTTTATTACTCCTTGTGATATTATTATTACAAAATTAGAATGTAGGCGTAAGGGAATATCAAAAGGCATGCGCAAAAACCTTAGCTTTGTATCCCTTTGTTCGGTCAGATATTCAGGAACGCTGATGGCTCGACTATGAACCAGTTCGTGACGTATGGTTTTATAATGGCGGCAAGCAATTCCGGGAACGGCATGCCTCGTGCCATGACGCACATAACGTATCGCCTTATTCATGTTCATTATATTTTTTTCTTCTTTCCTTTTTTTCTATCCCTAGTAAAATCCCACGCTTGGACGTATTGTAAACTTTGTGATTTTTTTTAAATCGATACCGTTCCACTGATACAAACTATTTATCTATCTATCTATCTATCGCTTTCTACCTTGATTATCTGTAGAGTAAATAAAAGCAATACGAAATAGCGAGTTCACTTATTAGATACTTCACCGAGTAGTCACGAGGCTGTTGCGCGTGTTACATTAATCGCTCGAATTAACTTGATATCGCGGGAAAATGTCGATATTCATATATACTTGCCCTTTTCTTTTTTTTTCTTTCCTTTTTTTTTTAAATGTCGTTAACATTGATCCATAATCTTGTAGTGAATATCATAACATGATGTACTATTAAAAAATTTCGAATTAAAAGTAATATTATCAAATAGATCAAGATTGTTTGTATTTATAACATATATTGTATAATATATGTTAAGACTATTAACTATCTAATAAGAATATTCGATGATGATCTTTTCTTTTGCAACAGTTAGCTGGTCTGGACTTGCAGGGCTCCCGCCAACCAAGCGAGGGTCGCTACGTTCCACCACATCTACGTAATAAATCTGCAAGTAAGTATTGAAACTTTTTGTTGTTTAAATAACTTTATGATTAAGTTTGCTTTAGAGAATAAAGATTAGTTATAATATTTTGTAGAATTTCAAGTATCGTGATTGTTAATAACATTGAATATTATAATTGTAGGTAGCACACCGTCAGCCGGTGACCAACATTCCAATTCTAATTCTCGGTCGCTGTATTCTGATAGAGACAGGGGCGGAGATCGGGATAGAGACCGTGAAAGAGAGAGGGATAGGGGCAGAGCAGCAGGTCCAGGATTCAGGGACACCCGTAGTGGTGGACGCGACGTCGATTTTGGAAATTTCGGCAACTTTGGTGGACGCAGTAGACGTGCTCCTAATCAGGAAAATGGCAGAGATTTTAGATATGCAGGTTCCGAACGTGATCGGCCAATTAGTTCCGGTAATGATCGATGGCAGGAGCAACCTAGAAATGATCGTTGGCAAGAGAGTAGAAATGATCACAGAATGGGAAGCGGTGGTGGCAGATGGAAGGACGACAGGGAAGGTGGTAGAGGAGGAGGAAGAGGAGAAATCGATTGGACGATTCCCACAACCAGAGATGAGCGATTGGAGGTGGAACTATTTGGTACTGGTAATACTGGTATCAATTTTAGTAAATACGAGGATATACCAGTTGAGGCTACTGGCGATGACATACCACCACACATCACATCGGTTGGTATAATCATGCATAGACACTTTTAACATAGATTTTTAAGCATCAATAACAATGTCTAATAATATTGTTTTATAACGTATTTTTCTTTTATATTATTTCAGTTTGATGAAGTCAAGCTGACCGAAATCATAAAAAACAGCATTAGCTTGGCAGGTTATGATAAGCCTACACCAGTTCAAAAGTACGCCATTCCGATCATCATCGGACGGCGCGATGTGATGGCCTGTGCCCAAACAGGGTCTGGTAAAACAGCGGCCTTCTTAGTGCCAATATTAAATCAGATTTATGAGAGTGGACCCCGTGCGCCACCACCGCAGGGCAGTTCTGGAAGACGTAAGCAATATCCATTAGGTCTTGTGTTAGCACCTACGAGAGAACTTGCTACTCAAATTTATGACGAGGCGCGTAAGTTTGCGTATAGATCGCGCATGCGACCTGCTGTAGTTTATGGTGGCTCCAATATAGTGGATCAAATGCGAGAATTAGATCGAGGTTGTCATTTACTAGTTGCAACTCCTGGTCGTCTTGCTGATATGCTTGGCCGTGGTAAAATTGGCTTAAACAATTGCAGGTATATACTTATTTTTGTACAATTTGATTAGAAAATCTTTACAATTATGTTATCAAAAATGTTAACATTTTGTAGATATTTGGTATTGGACGAAGCCGATCGTATGCTTGACATGGGTTTTGAACCTCAAATAAGAAAGATCGTCGAAGAGGATACCATGCCACCGACTGGAGAAAGACAAACACTTATGTTCTCTGCTACGTTCCCAAAGGAGATACAGATGTTAGCTCGGGACTTTTTAAGCAACTATATATTTTTAGCAGTTGGCCGTGTTGGTTCTACGTCCGAAAATATTACACAAAAGATTGTATGGGTCGAGGAACAAGATAAACGTTCATATTTACTCGATCTTTTGCAAGCTAGTAGATTTTCAGATCCTTGTAAGTTTTTCCTTTTAAAACACGTTTATCAGAATTTATTGTAGCGAATTTAAAAAATAATTTCTATCTTACGGTTTTTTCGTTTTAAAATATTTTAGCCGCGCTAACGTTGGTATTTGTCGAAACAAAAAAAGGAGCAGACATGCTCGAAGAATATTTACATAATATGGGTTATCCAGTAACCAGCATTCATGGTGATAGAACTCAGCGAGAACGAGAAGAAGCATTACGTCGATTCCGTGCAGGAAAAGCGCCGATACTTGTTGCTACTGCTGTTGCTGCTCGTGGTCTTGATATTCCTCACGTTAAGCACGTTATTAATTTTGATTTGCCAGGTGACGTTGAGGAGTATGTTCATCGTATCGGTCGTACAGGACGTATGGGGAACTTAGGTTTGTTTTTAATATTTATTTCTCTTATATCGAAATATAAATTAATATAAATTTTGTAATAAATACAATCTATATATCACGGTGTATAATTATTAATTTATTTGCTACGTTTCTAGGCTTAGCAACATCTTTCTTCAATAACAAGAACCATAATCTTGTACGGGATTTGGTATCTCTTCTCGTCGAGGCTAATCAAGAGCTTCCACCTTGGCTCGAAGATTTGTTCACGGATGCACGTTATTCCGGTGGTTGTTCTCGTCGTGCAGGTAGTACCAAAGGAGGTGGAGGTGGTGGCGGCGGTGGTGGTGGCGGCGGAGGAGGAGGCGGAGGAGGTGGAGGACGTTTCAGCGGTGGTTTTGGTGCACGTGATTATCGTCAACAACCAAGTGGTGGATCTACTCGTAATAATGGTCCATCAAGTAGACCAGGTAGTTACGGAGGTAAGATTTATTTATTATCTTTCACCCGAAACTTATATTCTCCTATTTTATTTAAAAATAAGTGTTTTTGTTCACACACACGAGTAATAAAGAAAGACTAGTTGGTACCGATCGTTTCCATACGAATAATTTACAAAATTAGATTCGTTTGATTCGACGGGTCTTCGCGTGCACGGCACAGTTCGTATATACGTACACACTTCAATGAAATATTATTTACGATACGATTAAATTTTCCAGGCGGTTACGGAGGAGGTTATGGAGGGAATTATAATTCATCATACAACAATACCGCTAACAACAGTAGTGGTGGCATACACCCTGATTGGTGGGAAGGATGGGACAAGTAAATCCTTATCGCCATCTCTATTTCCACTTCTACCATTATTAATCTACACGAAAATTCAATTATATGTAAGGAAGACACGTACGACATACACATCCAATATAATGAGCACACGTAACGATGGACGCGTGCGTATATTCTCGCGTATGTTATATATGTATATACACATATACATATATATATAATATGTATATACATATGTATACATATATACACATATATCAATGGACAGACAGTATCACGTATAATCCATTCACGTTTGCTAACTGCCTGAGCACTCCAGTTTCCGAAGGAAAAAAACAAAGAAAAAAAAACCCCCGAGCAAACTATCTTGATTGAATTCCACATACAACTATTACACACATACACACATGTACACACATTTATTCGTGCGCGTTTTTTGAGTCTTAACAAATCCTCGGTTAACCGATGTGAGAAGATTATATTTTGTTATCGGATATCAAAAAGAAATAAAAAGGGTCGCTAGAGGTGCGCATAAATAATTTCTAGAAATAATTAGAAGGAACTTGGAATAATAATTTCGGACGATATAAAAATAATATATTATAATATATATATATCAAGATATCCGCAAACAAAATGTGTAGGATTTGTTAAGCGTTAGTTAGAAATCCAACCAACGTCTCGTTGCTATTGCGCGCCGACGAATACAAGTAGTATCTAATCAATAACAAATCAAATCGATTGATCGTTAATGCCTGTTCCGAAGGTAACAATGTAATACTACATAGTAGATGAAGAAACTTAGTAAAATTTTTTAGAACTCCTGTCGAGACTACGGGGCTCATTGTAGCTTTATTATTTCAATTCTTTGAGAAAAAGAGAGAAAAAGAGAGAGAGAGAGAGAGAGAGAGCAAGAAAAGAAAGAAAGAAAGGGGAGAGAGAGAGAGAGAGAGAGAGAAAGAGAAAGAGAGACAGTGTGAGAGGCTCTTTGTTAATAGACTCAGAAACGATACGAGCGCTATTGATCGTTTAGATATGCTTAGAATGAATGAAGATGACGTTTCTCAAAGATCAACTATTCGTATCATTTGGTTTCAGTGTACTGCTGGTGTTATTTTCAATTATCAAAACACATTTATCTCTGGCGCCCGTGGTACGTCCCGCCATTATCGCCATATATTTTATGACTATATCACTTTATTACTCTTTTTCCTGTATGTATGTACATACATAAGTATACATCATATATACGCATACTTTCATACATACATACACATATGTATCTATGATACATATATACATTTTGTTTTCTTTTTTTTTTTTTTAAAACATAATATAACTCAGCAACGAATGGTACTTTGTTGTTTTGCCGTCCCCAGAGACAGACTACGTTGTACGCCGGCAATATCACGGTTTTACTCGAATAGGCCACGTGAAGTTTTTCTGGGAATCGAATATAAACTCGAGCCCAGAAAAGAATAAATAAATAATAGGCTACGTCTTAAGGTACCTTTAGAAATCTCATTTCTAGATCTACGTATCAATATTTTGTCATACAACTTTTTCGTTTAATTGTATCTATTCTCGCGTAGAAGAGGTATTATATATAGGAAAGGGATGTGTTTTGCAAAATGAGCTTATTGATCTGTAAAGTATTTTCTTTTTATTTCTTTTTATTTCTTTTTTTTTTCTTTTTATATAATTTCATTTTGTTATCTTTTTCTTCTTCTTTTGTATCCCGTTTCATGTTAGTTTAAATGAGCGACATTAATCGCATGTGCGCTGGTGTTAGGGGATAACAAAAAAGAATACGAAAAAAATCCCACTCTCCTATAAAAGATAAATAAGAAAACAACAGATGCATCAATTGCGCGTATACATGAATTTTAACATATTCCTATAAATCATTTCTAAACGTAACAAAGACGTTGCCCCTAAGTGACAAAACTAGTACGGTGTGTTATACAAAGTATTCAAACTATAATGTGGTCTGGTTGCGAGAGAGAAAACGAGTGAACATGAGCGAGAGAGAGAGAGATAAGTAGAAAGAGAGGAAGAGGGAGAGAGAGAGTGCTTTATACGAGAAAAATAATAAACACTCTTAAGCGGACAAAATATAAATTACGGTTGCAGTTACAGGAAGAAGGGGTTTAGAGATAAAGATAGAAAGAAAGAAAGAAAGAGAGGAAAAAGGGAATAAGAGCATAAAAAAGTGAATGCATTACTGGTTTAGCAAAGGTCGAGAGAGAAATAAAGGAGCAGCAAGCCTCTTGACTTAAAAGGAGCCACAAGAGACGCACTCATAATACCTATTTTATAACTATATTTATCAGTACGATAACGCGCTATATATATACATACTAAGTACTATTCGTAAATACATAACATTATAAAATAATTGAAAAACGACTGTGATACCGAACGATCTTGTGACATTCAATTTCCAAGCAAATTGAAAGAAAATAAAAATGATAAACGTGAGTAAGAGAGAAGAGAGAGAGAAAGAAAGAGAGAGAGAGAGAAAAGAAAGAAAGAGAGAGAGAGAGAGAGAAACGAACCATTAAATGAAAATACAAATATTAAATGTATTAATTTATCGGTATTGAATGTCGGGAAATGTATAGCTCGATGGTGTTCGAGCTGTAAAAAGTTGGAATATTAAGTCGTTACAAAATAATAACATGAAGAATAACAAATGGCTGTTGTCCGATTGAGGGGAGGGCTAAACGCTAGCTCTTACGGGTTCCAAAGAGGAAACGTATTTTGGGACATTGTTTCTACTTAAAGTAAATCGCGCAATTAATATGGTAGATAATCGATGATTATACGACGTGTGTCATGTCGTGTCGCGTCATTATTCAACGTGAATGAGGACGATTACGATGAAGTTGACAATTA
Source organism: Polistes fuscatus (assembly GCF_010416935.1). Lineage (NCBI taxonomy): Eukaryota > Metazoa > Arthropoda > Insecta > Hymenoptera > Vespidae > Polistes > Polistes fuscatus. Next base: position 1,688,906 of record NW_025113107.1, on the reverse strand, counting down.
CGACGGATATAATATGATCGTTGGTAGGGCTTTATAGATTATCGATATCTTTTGTGCAAACACGTCGGATTCTTACCTAATCCATGTAAGAAAAAGTACAAATTCAATTTGCGTGACAACTGACAGGATTTTTAGACATGTCATACTTATACTTGTTATATTAATAGAATTATATAGTGCAATCGCGTGCGTGAATCGTATGCCGTGTGATCGTGGACCAAGGTGTGAATGCCTCAATCGCGAGGAACGATGATTATTTCAAACTAGAACTCTTTCACATAGTTTTTATGAATAATTCTTGGCTTCCGACTATATGGTGCAAGTGGTTTCAAACTTTTCTAATAAGATTCGTCTCATCGAGTATACATATATATATATATATATATATTATGTATATATATACATATTGTATATACATTTGTGTATGTAATATACATATATATATATATAATATTATGTATTATATTTGTCAGTTCTGATACCCTGCCAAGAACATTTTAAAAGAGGAGAAGATAATCCTCGCGTTAAAAAAAGAAAAAAGTGATCTATACGTATATCATATGTCGATGTAGAATTATTTTTACAACCCGATAAAGGGTTTGGCGTTTTGATTTAAGTTTTGTCTTTTTTTTTTGTTTTTTCTTTCTTTTATATATATATATTTCTTTTTTCTTTCTTTTTTTTTTCTTTTTTAATTTTAACAATCGTAGATTTTATCACTATCTTGTAGGAGTAACGTAATCGTTAGCTTCTTAATTATTTTTTTTTTTTTATTGCTTTTGCAGACGTTATCACGCAAGATCGCGTATACCTAAAAATTAAATGAAGAAAATATTCATATATTTAACAGTACGTTGTTTTACTTGGTGAGGGAAGGAATCCCATTGGATTTTATTATCCTGAATGTGTGTAACGTACGTAAAAATACGTAATTTTACGTTGAGAGTACTAGAAATATTTCGTATTACATATATGTTTACGTATTTATTTGGTTAAAAGGTATACTTGTTAATCGGTATTAGATTAAATTAAATACCGATTATATACTAAATATTAGATTAAATTAAATAATAATCTTAAAGAAGATAAAAGAAAGAAAGAAAGAGAGAGAGAAAGAGAGAGAGAGAATAAAAATATGTATATTGAACAATTACTCTTGAATTTTTTAACTGCCATATATCCAAATAATCAAGCGCAAATCTTCTAAAGATACTTATTGTACAATCTCTTGATGTTTAATTATTATGCGCTTTGTAATCGTTATCTCTGTCAAATAACAAATTCAGGATTATAAAATCCAATTCCATTCCTTAAATACGTAAGGAACGCGTAAATCTGTATTATTTATTGTATATTGTAATTAGCTCCTAGGCGGATCTTAACAAAAAGAACAAAAACTTCATCATTATCTCGCGCTTACACATTCAAGTTTATGGACGGAAATTATATATATAAAGAGAGAGACATATAATATTTGGAATAATTTTAAATCTGATTCTGGACAACCTTTTGTATTTTTTCTATATTATAAATATCATCGTTTCGTATTCGCTTTTATATAATAATTTTATTTAGAATATCGTACCGTTATATTTTGTTTATACAATCACGAACACAGCACTTTGTAGCTCGTAATTCATAGAGAAAAAGAAATAGAGAGAGAAAAGAAGAAGTCATAGTTGCTATATCCGTTGCGTAAAAGGAACGGTAAATATTTTATGGAATGGTCAAATATATCTACAGTTTTGTAACATACGATGTATACAAGTATAAAAAACAAAAAAAAAACGAAATAACCAACAACAGCAAGAAAAAGAAAAAATCAACAAGCAAACAAACAAAATCGAAACCATATACGGTATTATGATTTATAGATACGTATTAGCATATTTAGAGAGAACATAGGCGAGCGATAAAGTATAGTAATATTAAACAATACTATTTATTAATCTAGTATTTATTTAAATGAGTTTAAAGTGTTTTCTCGAAAGGGCAGTTGTCTTCAAACTGTTTATTTTTTCTCTCTCTTAATTTTTTTTTATATTCTTTAACAAGTACCTTTTGTCATGTTTGGTCCTCTAAAGTATATCGGACGAGCAGCCCTTGGAAATATTTCATGGATTTCTGTGCTGAAAGGAACTTTATACATATAGTTGACAATGATGATGATTATGATGATAATGCTAATAATAATTATGATGATGATGATGATGATGATGATGCTGCTGCTGCTGCTGCTACTACTACTGATGATGATGATGATGATGATGATGATGATGATGATGATGATGATGATGATGATGATGGTGATGATGATGATGATGATGGTGATGATGATGATGATGAGTGGAACGAAGAAAGGGTTGCGTGACCAGCTCATTCATATTCTACTTTGAAATAAGTATGAAAAGAAAAAGGAAAGGGGCTACAAATTAATAATGATCGTATATTACACGTGTTTCAATGAAACAATGTTTAAACTGTGACTGCAATCATTGCTAAGAGAACAAAATAGTGCGTTTTAAAGCGCACACACACACATACATAGATACGTTTAAACTTAAATTTATTACATATACATATACACGCTATAAAGATATGATTGCAAGATACATTATATACTTATATATACGTACATTTTACACACACGAACACATACACGCAATACACATACTTGGCCACACACACACTTAAGAGAGTGCAAGTAGTATCAATGAGATTATGAAAGAATTGTGACGTTGTGTCGTTAACTAGAAAATTTCTTCACGTGTGAATCTTTCATTTTTTGCTTTTTTTTCCAACATGTTATTCTATTAGTGATTTATATATATATATATGTATATTTTTTTTCTTATCTATTTTTCTTTCTCTATGTACGCACATTCATTTTCGAATATTAGCGTTTACGTCATATCGATCTTAAGTTTTTAATGTTGCGATCGTTTCTAGAATATCCTCGGTATTATTTTGTGTATATCATCTAATCTTTGATCATACGCTAGGTATTTTTTTTTTAATTATTAATTTTTCTTTTCTTTTTTTTTTCTTTTTTTCTTCCTCAGAAGAAATTATAAATATAGTGCTGATTGAGTGGATGATGAGTAAACGAACGAATAAAAATTAACGATGCATTATAACTTAAGCCTGCCATTCGAAAGTTAAGCATGCGCTTAGGTGAAAAATGACGATGATAATAATGATGATGATGATGATAGTGATGGTGGGTGGTGGTAATGATAACGATACGTGGACATAAAAACGAAACGGGATGGCAAAAGATAATGTCTGTTTAACTTTAACGAATGTTTCAATTGGAAAGCGTCGTTCGTCGTCGTGTAGAATTAAGCGAATGTGAAAAAGTGAAAAAAATGAATGAAAGATTGAGAGAGAGAAAGAGAGAAAGAGAAGAGATACATAGAAAATTGTTTAAAAAAGAAAAAAGAGGATAAAAAATCCATGATCGTGTTGCGTTGCGTATCGAGATGAACGGCGCTCGTTACATTTTCTTTTTGTAACTGTAATGATACTTCTATAGATCTTACTTCACTGACGGCGAATAACTGGCAAATTGTAAGAATTTCATAGTAAAGATGAACGTACCATTCTGTCGGTTGGTCTCTTATTAGTAATATTGCACATATACGCACGTTTATGCCTAGATAAGGAGAGAAAGAGAGAAAGAAAGCAAATATAAAGAGCGAAAGTGAATGAGAGTAAACGAATGAAAGAGTGTGAAAAAGAAAGAAAGAAGAAAGGGTGGATAAGCAACATGAAAAATTGCAACAACAACAGCAACAAGAAGAAAAATTTAACTGTACGTCGTACGGCTATCGAAAGAAATAATAAATAAAAGAAAGTGTCTCAAGTAAATTAAAAAAAAAAAAAAAATAAAAATAAAAAAAAAAGAATAAACAACCAGCCTTAAAGTAATACAAGTGTGTGTATATAACTATATAAAAGTATACACATCTCGTTCATTAGCGATAAGTTCGCGACACGGTTCACCGAAATAAATGCGTGCTCGTGCTCCCAAAAGAAGAAGACTCGGGTGAAGAATGATTTTATTAGTGTCAATATTGTTACAAAATATACTACTTCATACGGGTCGATGTATCGCGCATGTTCAGTAACTGTTTATTCGTTCGGTGATTCTTTCGTTTATTTATAGTATTATACAGGAAGTGACAGGAGACTTCTACGAAATGAATCGATATAATAATAAAGGTGCGAAAAGGATTGAAATCTTGTGAAATATTTTACATTTTTATTATTTATATCCCTCGTTATTAATATTTGTATTATTTCCTCGGTGTGTTTTTAATGCACCATTTGGTAAAAACATGATATCAATTTCGTTTCTATATTAAACAACAAAGAAAGAAAGACGTAAGATTTGAATAGAACATATCGAAACATAATGATTAAATAATATATGTTTTATTTGTAGCATCGAAGATCCATCGATAATTTATTTAGAAGTCGAAAATTGAGAATATTAATTTCAAGTATTGATCGTAATACTTTTCAAATTTGTATGTAAAGCCCGCTACACGGAGCGTTAAATTACCACAAACTTTCATTGGTGGCGAAAAGTCGTGTGTGCTGGACCAATCACATAAGACCACGATCGCAATGGCGGTTTGGTTGGATAGTTTTATGTTATCGGCTGGATGAGTATATCTTTTTGGAGACAGACTGTTTCTTTACTTATTTATAAAATTACACCGAAGATTGTGAATCAATTTAATACCCAGTCATGTATAACTACTGCTTGTTATTGGTTTTATTGGATTTATCTTTTGATTGTAAGTAATCCTAACCTAGGTCGTTAAGTAAATTAAGTTAGATAAATAACATAATAGATATTTGAATGTTAATTTTAGTGGTCGGCAGTGTTTCACAATTAGAAATTGATAAGCATTTGGAGTTAGGTAGAGAATTCCTTGTACATGGACAATTACAGGATGCATTGTCACATTATCATGTGGCTATTGGTAAGTTTGTTGGTTATATTTGTGTAGATATATCATTCTTCATATTTATCCATATTCTTCATATTTATTTTAGAGGGAAATCCTAATAATTATTTAGCATATTATAATAGGGGAATGGTATATTTGGCATTAGGAAAAGCAAAATTTGCTATTCTTGACCTTGATAAGGTCTTGGAATTGAAACCAGATTTTACAGGAGCTAAAATGCAACGTGGAAATGTATTATTTAAACAAGCTAAGTTTGACTTAGCGGAAAGAAACTATAAAGAAGTTGTATGTACCTGTTAATATATAATTTATTTGGTGCGTTGATTTATATAAATTAGAATATATGTTGTATCGGCAGCTTGAAGTGGAACCGGATAATGAGGAAGCTGCAACTATGTTATTTACAATATCAAATCTTGAAACGGATATGCAATATGTAGAAGATATGGTTAAAAATAGAGATTGCAAGACTGCGATCCAACAAATAACACGACTTATAGAAACTTGTCCATGGTCGCTTGAACTTAGAGAATTAAGAGCAGAATGTCATGATGCATTAGGAGATTATATGAGTGCTATTAGTGATATACGTTCTACTACTAAGTTACTATCTGACAATACAGAAGGTTATTATAAGCTATCCGCAATGCACTATCGTGTTGGCCAAGTAGAAGAATCACTGAGGTGAGATGTGTGTACTTTTTGTTGTGAAATTGATTACTTACAGATTCATAATAACGGATTTTAATGTACTATCAATATTTAGGGAAATTCGAGAGTGTTTAAAATTAGATCCAGAACATAAAAAGTGTTTCCCATTTTATAAAAAGGTTAAAGAAGTATCTAAATTTCTTGGAAAAGCAGAATCCTTAGAGGAATCCAATCCTCAAGGTTGTATAGAATCTGCCGAACGCGTACTCCATATAGAACAAACTGTAAAGTATGTTAGATATCCTGCCTTACAGTTCCTCTGCAGATGTTACACTGCTAACTCGGAACCAAACCGTGCAGTTAAAAGTTGTCAAGAAGCATTAAAAATACGAGAAGAGCCATCTACTTTGTGCGACAGTGCAGAAGCATATCTTGCTAATGAATTATACGACGATGGTAATGTTGATTTGTCTATTACGATACGGTTATTTTTATGTAATTATAATTCATTTAATAACTTTGTCATATTTTTTTATTTTTTGATACAGCAATAAGAGATTATAAAAGAGCATTAGACATTGATCCTTATTTACAAAAAGCAAAACGAGGATTACAGAAAGCTCAACAACGGCAGAAGATTTCAGAAACGCGGGATTATTACAAAATATTAGGAGTACCTAGGACAGCTTCGAAACGCGAAATTACAAAAGCGTACAGAAAAGCGGCACAAAAATGGCATCCCGATAACTTCCAAGAAGGCGAAGAGAAGAAACAAGCGGAGAAGAAATTTATTGATATCGCTGCTGCCAAAGAAGTACTAACTGATGACGAAAAAAGAGCTAAATTTGATCAAGGGGAAGATCCATTAGATCCTGAATCTGGAAAGCATCAGCAAGGCTTCAATCCCTTCCAAGAATTTCATCATTTTCATGGTTCACCTTTCCAATTTAAATTCCATTTCAATTAGTTATGCATATGGAACTTAACATGCATTTCGATTTTTAGCGCAGCACAACTGAAATCTTTTGTTTCTGTGCTATATTCGCGTGTAATTTCGAATTTGGCTAACTTTATTTTTAAATATGATTTCGCTAAATCTACTTCGTTGGTATTCTCGCATTTGAAATATTTTCCAGATCGAAGGACCACATTCGAGAGAACGATTTTACGAATCGTATATGAGATATTATTAGAAGACGTAATCGTATTACTAAAAACACTGCATAACGGAAGTGCGTGAATACTTTAAGATCATAGATTGGCTAATGAAAGCCAATATATATATATATACACACACACATTGATTAAATATTAACGTATTTTCTATACGCAGACTGAATCAATAAATATCATCGATTGTACATCAAGTAAATACGCGTTATGTTTAAAATTAATTATTTGAGTTATGGTATTGATATAACCAACGAAGTCTATTGTTTTAGGAGAATCATTTTACGATGATCCTATTGTCGATTGTAGATACTTTTTATCGAATATCTATTGTATGGGTTTTTCGAGATGTATTTTTACTCGATGCCATTGATTAATCAGCGATAAATAAGACAATGCTGTGCGCGTGTGATGTTTGGATGAGCGTGAGTCTGAATTTTATGTAAATATTTTATCTCTAATCATTGTTTGAAAGTATATTTGAATAATTTATACAGATAAATACAGACAAACATCGAATTGTGTGGTAGTATATCCTTTTATAATCCTCCGAAACAACGTTGAATTCATAGTTTATCTTGTTCTCTCTCACTCTCTCTCTTTCTCTCTCTCTCCCTTTCTTTATATAATTCATTTAATTTTATTTCTCTTTGACCTATTTTCTTCAAATTTCTTTCCTCGATCTTTCAATTTCTTCCTTCTCGCCGCTGCCAATTTCTTTCTCTTACGTAATCGTACTTGAAGATCTTTGTACTCACCCAGTTGATATCTTACCATATATCCTCTCCATACTGATTGAATGATCGTAGCGGCACGATCCAGAATCGCTTGATATTTAGCTTCATCTTCCAATCTCTTAATTTCAGCTAGATTTGCATCGATTATTGCCTCCCTTTCATCTTTCATAGCACGCAAATCTTGAATTTCGATTTTCTGTTCCTCAACCTTAACCTTTTGAACCAGCATAAGAAAAAAGTAATATTTAAGAAACTCGATGGACTATATTAATAAGAAAAGGAAAAAGAAAGACCTTTAAATCGTCTATCTCTCGTTGTCGTCGTTCGATCTCATTATTATATCGATTGGTCCATGCAAGCATTTCATCCTCCATATCTTGGATATTCTCTTCATAGTATGCACAAAGTTTTCCAGTAACTATTTCCTCCAAGCTTTGTTCCTTTCGATATTCATTCAGTTCATTCAAAAGATCTTGCTCTTCCACGTCGTGTTTCAATTTTTGCTGAGTTAATCTCGCCTTTTCCCAATTTTCAACGTAACCTGTAAGAACAAATATTTCTATATTTATTATTTGATTAACATTTCTAGGAAAAGCTTGAAAGATGAAAAGAGAGTGATTTGTATATTAAATTAAATATATTTTAATTTAAAAATATTTGTACGATTATATCGTTTTATTGTCTTTTTCTTTGTTGTCGTCTGTGATCACAAATTGGATTATGTTCATTTTCTTTTTGATTGATGCAATATATTACAAACACGAATAATATCATTTACCCATTTTCAATGATATCTCGTAAACAGTATCGTCGACTTTCCCGTTTGTTATTTGAGCCAATTCCAGCAACTCTCTTTTCTCGCGTTCCTTTCTACTAGTTTCGTCTTCGATTAATTTTCGTAATTGATTAACTTGATTCTCCCAAATCGTACAATTTTCTTCGAGATTATGTTCGTCCTCGAACATCCTCGCGATATTATTCACTTCCTGTTCGAGTCTTTCGAATTTTCGGAATTGTTTGATCTCATCAAGTGTCTCATTTAAAATCTTGTGCACGTATGTTCTAAAATATTACTAAAATATTAAATTTATTTAACAATTCGAACTTGGAACAAGTAATAATTATTTCAAAACATTTCACACATTTTGAGATAATATTATTTATATATAATTTATAAACATTTTTATAAAAGAAAATAATAAAAATTTGATCAAACCGTTCTCCCTCCTCTTTGCGTATACAAATTCGTTCTTCGAAATTTGTTAATATTTGTTAATAATAACAAAAAAAAAAAAGAAAGAAAAATATATTACTATTAATTCACAATCGGTGGACACGAACCTGTCTCTCTGAAGTTTTTCTGCCACCGTCAACGTCAACGGTGGCAAATTAGCTTCCTTTCTGAATATTCTATGAGGTTCCCTCGAGACACCGTATTTCTCATTTATGGGTTTTACAATGTCGTCCCAAAGATCATTGATCTCCGATGGTATAGCATATCTTAAGACAGCCAAATGATTAACGCATTCCTCAAGGACGCAGGCTATCACTTTTGCTTCATAAAATGATAAAATTGATGTAGGATACACGTCGATTTGCATACTCAATACACCTATAACATCTTCTGATTTTTCGTATCTTCTTTTAAGTAGTGACACTTCCGAGATTGACGTTTGTTTATCTTCGATCGGCTGCATTTATTACAAATATTATACAATAGGATCATTTATCGATCAGCCATTTTGTTTTTTAATTCTTTATTTGATTTTGTTAGCTTCCATTTACTTTTGTCGATATTTTTTTTTATTTTTTTTTTTATTTTACTTGCGTATTACGTATCATCATTTGAAAGTGTTACGGGTTGATCAAAAAGTTCGTGCAGATTTAAAAAAAAAAAAATGGATTCGAAGATACAATCCAAAAATATTTTATATTTTATTAAATAGAAATGAGAAATGAGATATATTAATAATTAGAAATAACGTAAGCTCAAAACTTCTCAATCAATTTTCGTAGATATTATTAAATCGTCAAAAAATTTTGGCTCAAGTAACCAAAGACATACTTTTTTCCGGCTGTCGATCGTGGTAGTTTCCGTCTCGATTGATGTTTTTGGTAATCGAAATATACTTGGTCTAGGCTGCAAAATGGTTCCACGTTTTTTATATCTTATTAAATCTTCTCCTTGTAAAAATCTTTTCGGTTCAACGTCAGAATTGGGTGTAGCCGTATCTTCTTCTTGTTTTATCTTTTCTTCCTTCATCCTTTCTGTTACCTGAACATATGCTTTTTTTTATATAAATAGAATTTTTCAGATTTTTAAAATAAAATATTATATACAGGGTATTTCACCTAATTCGGCCACCTAAAAAATCTCGTTTATTTCGTACGATAGAAAAAAAATATCAAAGGAAAAAAATATTCTGTTCGAAGACGCCGATATAGTGATGGGCCGAATTTTTTTTCAAAGGCCTATATTAAATTTATATCGAAACTCGTTTTATGTTGGAAAAAAGTCCTATGTGATGTACACTGAGGTATACTACGGTGTACCATAAGTTTACATGGTTTTAACTTTTGGTATGATGGAAAAAACCTACTAAATAATAAACAATTAATGAATTATTAATAAAGATTGTCTCTTCTACACGAAAAGATTTTTTGCTTGTATAAGTGTCTATATATATATGCGTACTTATTTAGTGTGAAAGTTTAAAATTTGTTGCATCGCTCTTACCATCGTTTCTGTATCGATATTTGAAATCTTGTTTAAATTCATAGCCAAGGAAATAGCACTTTTTTTCGTTATAATATCGATCGCGGTATTTTCTGTAGATATATCACGAATGTCGATCGTATCTATTCGGTTTTGATCCAACACAATCGACGAAATTGTGGTTAAAAGATTTTCATTCACGAAATTTCGCACGTTTCCTTCCCTATTCGTTTCTATATCCTCTGCCATGTTTTTATTCAATGTTTTTTCTATGGTATATATTAAAAAAGGTTATTTATTAATGTTATAGAAGAAATTAGTTTTCTTCTGTTTTTCTTTTTTCCTTTGCTTTGCAACGAGCAGAAATTAAAAAGTTTACGCACATGTGAACGTTTCGTTTGAAAGCTACGTTTATTCATTTCATTCGATCATCATTCGTTCTCTCACATCAATCATCTGTAATTAATTAAGCATTTTGATTTGTTTGTCATACCCCTTTCTTTTTATTTTTGCATAAGATAAGATCGATTATGTCAATTCTATAATACACTGCAATTATTCGCCTCTCGTGAATTCTTATATTATCTAGTTAAAGTATGTAATACTCCTTTCTTTCATACTTCAATAAGGTTGTAATAATTATTTCGTGATTTGACTAGTTATTTTTTGAGTTAATGTATATTTAGCGTTTCAACGATAACACATACACACACATCTATATTTTACATATACACATAAGAGAAATATTTCAAAACAACGTATCCGTTTTGAGATAATATTACGTAATAATAACTCATTCTATGGGATAAGTATGTACGTAGTAGAAAATCGTAAAGAGTATATTACCAAATCGGGTATCTCAAATGTTCAGTCACATCGTTATCTTGTTCAGTTGCCATGATCGCGTCGCAACACTAATCTAATTCGGCGTGAAAATCGGTTTACGATACGTATGTATCTGCGTAATTCTTGTCTCGAAAGAAAAAAAGAAAGAGGATTTGTTTTTCGAATAGGATGAACATTTTCTTGATATATTTTTTGGGGTGGTAGGAGTGGAAAAAGTGGAATTAGTGGGGGAAATCTGTGCAAAGTTATATATATAAGAAGAAAACGCTTTTACTTTCGACATTAGTCACTAAGAAATTACCAAGATAAATCTGCCCACTGTAATTGTAGAGACAGAATATATAATATTATACCTATTAATTTAGTTCAATTAAAATTGATAAATATTCTGGTAAATTTACGTTGGCACACTCTACGTGTTATCTAAATCTCGTTTAAAACTCGCGTATCCGCGTGCTTTACGACCTATGGTCGATTTGAAATTAATTTACGCGGAAGTTTTGGTTCAACAGCCAGAGAGGTTTCACTTTGTATGATTTTATAATGCAATTCGACGCGGTTAGTTGAAAAAGATTTTTCTTTTTGTTTGTTTCTTTGTCCATTAGAAGATTGTATGTCGTTCGAAAGACGGTACTCGCGGATAATTCTTTACGAGAAAATCATTAAAAAGACTATATAATAAAACGTCGTCGAAAAGTTAACGCGTTTTAGCGTTACAAAGTAAACACATCGTTGTTGAAAGCATCGAGAATGATTTCCTAGTAACTAGTAAAAAGATTAATGGCTTTCGAAAGTTTCCTTCTTAAATAGAAGAAGAAGAAGAAGAAAAATACATCGGCGAAATAAGAATCGATGAATTATAGTGGACTCAATTGATTACGCCCTTACGAATACGTTAATTAAAGCATCTTTCTATGTATCACAGAAAGATTATGTGTTATCTATAATTATCCTATGTATATAAGTACAAGTAATCATTCGTAAATTAAATTTTTTACGGAACCGCGTTGCATTTCTACAACGTAGTAAAATAAAAAAAAATATATATATAATATAAATTTTTATATTAATATATATAAAATTATATTAATTATTCATAATAATTACATATAATAATATAGTAATATATATTTTTTCTTTTTTACAAAAAACTAATATAATAATATAGTTTTATATATATATATGAGATGAAATAATAATATATAAATAATTAAATGTGTAGATAAATTTGAAACAAACGTTTATTTTTCGCGAGATGATATTTTTAATGAATAAAATCTATTGGCCCTAAATCGATATTTATTTGTAGCAAAAGTTAAGTTAAATAAAAAATTCTATCGAAGTATAGATGATGCTTATATTGTGACATGCAATTGATGTATGATTTCTTCTTCTTTTTCTTCTTCTTCTTCTTTTATATAACGAAAAACAGGAAATATCAGTCTATCTATCTCGTGCGTTGCAATTATATCCGTGACACTTGATAAGTCCGTATTCGATGGACGTATGATGTTAGTTTATCTCTGTCTTTTTTTCTCTTTCTTGATCGATAAATCGGCATCCCTTGTTCTTTCGCACTCCACACTGTACGTACCGGACATTGGAATGCGAGAAAAAAGTCATTATCCAAACGAAACTATTTGTCTTTTTCGAAAAGTCTGAAAACGCGTTGATAGTCTGCTTATAAATATTTCGGTCTTATTATCTGAAGTTAAACAAAAGTATCCCTTTTGAAAAAAAATATTTAATACGTACCATTGATATTTCATGATTCACGTTTGAAATTGGTATATCAAAAATATATTTATAAATGTAATATAATAATCGAATATATCGATTATGTTCAGTCAAAAGAATAATCTGGGTTTATTGCTCGTAAAATAAATTTTTAACAAGACAAAAATATCAGATTTGAGAAAAGTGTGATTCTCGTTAATATATTTTTTCATACACGTTATTATAAATTCGAAGAAATAATTTTTTCATAAAAAAGAAAAACAAAAGGAGATATAAAATAAAAATGTAGTTATTATAGACGATAAATTTATAAATCGAGTATGAACTTTCCCAGGTAAAACCGAATACATGTAGTTTTCGAATGAATGTTATACCTTTCGATAATATTATTATTCTAGTTAGATACACCGGCACAATTATTATTACGTTTGTCTCTTTCTTTCTATGAGAATATCCCTGGAGACAAAAGTTAAAAATCGAACGTTTGGAAATTCTTAATAGCGATTAAATAGCCATTTAATTATGGCACTCGTTGTCAGCTTTTGTACGACTTTCTCCGTCAATTAAATACCTGAATTACATTTAACCATTAGGAATCGAGTATTCCATTGCGTATGTGTTTTTTTACGTATAATTAGAATAATAAAGATACTTTCAATAATCTGTCTTGTTCTCTAATCAATATATTAAGTCATCCTTATAATTAATTAAATATAATTTTATATAGTAAATAAAACAGTTAATTGGAAAAAAAAATGACAAGCCTATTTTAATTCGAAGGTATTAATTGAATCGCACAAAAAATATATAATATATATTTTCATATTTTTCTTCTCCTTATACAATTAGATACTGTGATTTTATTCGTTAGTTAATATAATTAAATATTAATTTTGCAAAATATTCGTCTTAATAATTTGTGCTTTTTAAAGTATTGGTTTCTTTTCTAATTAGATACCTTGTAGTATACATTAATCATAATGAACGAACTAATGGATAATGATTTCCTATATTATCGAACAGGTGTTCTGATTAATGAATCAGAAAGTTCCGAAAATTGAAAGTTTCATATAAACGTTCCATACATATTCGTTTGCGATTAGCAAGATGTTATGAGTTTCTAACAAATGAAATACATATCATTCGATTGAAGTCACACTAATTCTGACTGTTACCCTACTTCTATGGAAAACTTTGTCGTAGAAACTATTTTCTGTTCCGTTCTGAAGCAATTATTACTTATTATAGGCAGGATAGCCGGTTTGTGCAATGTAATCGTTTGGGTGCCGCTTTTTCACATCGAGTACTAGTTTCCTGCTGATCACTTTCTTACCAAATATCTGTATCACTTTTCCTAATTGTGTTCTGCACATTCCATCTGGTAGTTTTATACGGTTACATAAGTATCAGCATAATTCGTACGATCTGTTGTTTAATTTTTTTTTCGGCTGAAATTCGAGTAAAGAACTTTACTAATGAGAGGTATATCCGTTCTAATAAATAACACGAAGTTTTAATTAATCCGAGTATCGTCAATTATTAATCGTATATATATGCCCGTAATTATGAAAGTGGTCTGATAAGTCAAAATTGAAAAAAAAATGAGTTTATTAGTTATTTCATAATACATTATTTTAATTGTAAGAAAAACAACAAAGTATAAGAAATTGTTGACAGAATAAAGTAATTTAAGTTTGACGATCAAATGACAAAAGATCGGATCGAAATCTTTAGCCATTATTTTCTTTTTTCCTTTATTATTTATTTCAAGAGTTTGATATCGTCCCCTCTTCGTATCAAATTTAAAACTAAGACCCTACAGTTGTCGTTGTTAAGGAACACATCATCGGCCTACGTAGGAGAAAGTGGGTGAAGGCTAGAAACGAATGATTTACCACAATTACTTGCAATCCTTAGAACGTTGTTAGAACTTTGTTAACGAAGCAAGTAGCGTTACGAGAAAGTATATATACAAGTTGAACGATATATTCGAGTTATACTATTTATCTATATATATATATACTATGCCGAAGCCACGCGAATATTGTCAAGGATTTTTTTTGATCTATCGATCTACCGATCGTAATCGTTTAAATGATTCTCACGTTAAACCTATATCGTTGTAAGATTATAATTGAGAAAAATCTATTATCCGTTTGGGGTAATTTAATCGTCGATACACAAAGGGTAATAATAAATGTTTTTTTTCTTTTTTTTTTTTTTAATGTTATCGAACTATTATCCATTAATTTCTAACCGCATTGTGTGTCGTGCTGAATTTATTCTGAAGTATTATCTACATTTACGAGCAAAGAAGAAGAAGAAAAAAAAGAAACAGTTACGGTATAATGCGTTTTTATTTGTATAGTAAATATCCGATTCTTTTTTATTTTTTATTTTTTTTTTTAATATATACAACATGTTACACATACGCGAAGTTTCTCTTTATATTTCTCAACCTTATGCAAGTGCATGTAGAATTATTACATAATATTTGTTAATAGACGGTATTACAAACTATAAACTTGGCTGCATTCTATCGATATCATGACCTTGATCGCATTTCTTTGTCATATGTGTTTCATTTGAAAAGACGCGTAAAAAAAAAATGTGTAACAAGAGAAAGAAAAAGAAATAACTCGTGTTATAAATATAGATAAACATCTTTTTGTCAGAATTATCAATGGTCTTTTATAATTTGATTGATAGCAAGATTAATCCTAGGATTAAGATTCTACATTTATCTTTTTATTGTATTGCGCATCATTATTCGTACGCATATTTGCGAAAGAAAAGACGTTCGAAAAAAATCCATTCATCAGTTAAAAAAAAAAATTAACTAGGATGAAATTTTATTATTACATTATTTACGCGTTCATTTTTTTGTGTGTATAAATAAATAGAAAAGAAATTTTTCATTATAAAAATTATTTATTCAGTGGTAAGAAATATCTGTCTGCGTGTATAAAAAACAAGAAATACAAAATTGTTTTTTAAATGCCATAACAACGACAAATTAAAGTGGGATAAAACGGTTAAAATTTATGATATATAAGAATACTTACGAGTATATTTAATCTGATTTCATTCCAATGAGAATTCTTTCAAATCCTTGCTCATAATTTATGTATAATACAACACGCTTATATTAGTCAGTCACGTAATTATTTTTTTTATCTGATAACATTTTTTTTATCTCTCTCATTACGTTGATCTTGTTAGACGTTACTCAAATAGCAGAATACTACTAATTCATTTTATTGTAATAATTTATGACGAAAATTTTACCATCCCTCCCCGCCCCCTCAAAAAAACTCAACGAGCGTTGAACAAAAATTATTTATTAAGCTTACCAAAGAATACCAAATAGATTAATTTGTGACCAAGAATTTCTAATTAAAAAAAGTATAAATTATTATCGAAAAATATATGAATTGTTATAACGCGTAGCACGTAACAAACGAGGTTGAGAAATCCGACGGGGAGTATCCTAAATCGCTTGAAAAGAATCTTTTGAAAAAAGTTTACAGCAAAATTACTTTAATTATATAGTTAATATCGGTGGCCTTGATATAGATTTCGCACGCGTATTATTATTTCTACGAAGGTGATTTCGTATTCGCGTGATGATCGAATCATTCTGAATAATAGAAAAATCGTCTAGAGATTATAATGATCGAGACGCTATAATAAATGAACGCGAATCGCCAAAGGTAACAGATAATTATTAACTTTCTCTTTTTTCTTTTTTTAACTCGACGAAATTGACGTGAAACCAAAAAAGAAAAGAAAGTAAAATAGATTGCAAACTAGAAAGACAAAAAAAAAAGAAAGATAGAATTATATCCGAGTAAAAATAAACTTTTGCCTTGACCACGAATGATTGATCAAAATAAATGAGAATAGGAATACATAGAAAAAATTGATATTTGATCCTGAATCATCGTTGACCTAATCGGAATGTAACGATGATTTCACTTTCGATCAATGAACGTAAGATCCTCGCGCATACACACACACACACACACACACACACACACACATTTATATAATTACTATTTATAATATTATATATACAAGTTTAATAATTTATTTCGTATCTTGTAATCATGATCACTTGGTTTCCGAGATATTTTAATACAGATAAAACGATTAACGTTTCAATAAATCCTGTATCTAATCGCTTAAGGCAATCAAATGGTAGTTGTAATAATATGTACTATAATAAATATATATAATATGTATAATACATGTATAAAATATATTATAGTGTAAAAATCGCGATATAAAACAGGTGATACTGTCACCTTATTTTTAATTGTAAGGTGATCATTAAAACGATCTTGGAGAGAAACTATGACAACAACTAGTAATATTAGGACGAATTATCTAGTTTCTATAGACAACTAACGTTAACTAACCAATCACATATCACATTTTACGTTTCAAAACCCGGAAACTATATATACATATTGCTGAACCAAAGGATCTTAGAAAAAAATAAAAAGAAATAAAAATGAAAAAGAAGGGGGGAAAAGAAAGAAGACAATTTATAGTCCAGTCAACGCGGGCCTTTTCCTCCATGTCTCAGGAAAGAGGGTAAGAACTTGATATAAGGGTAAATAGACGACGCTGAATCGAATGGTGCTAATTTTTTTGCGGTAAGAAGTGCCGTTTTGAGTAAAAGGGTAAAAAAGGATAAAATTGGTAAAAAATGGCTTTATCTTAGAATCTAGGCATTTAATCGAAAAAAGTTTCAAACAAAGTTGTAGAGAATTAAAATATACAAAAAATGTTCTATGAGTTATCTTCGTATTTTCAAAAATAAGCGAATAGAATTGGATTGAAGATGGGAAAATAATTGTAAGAGTGGGAAGCAAGTCCCGCCTCTCAGTCGGCTTTTACACGCGAGCGGGCTAGTGTGCGTGCGAGCGTCCGTGTGCACTAATACACAAACGAAGGATCTTCGGCAATCTTCGGGACTCTCGGTCTTGAATGAAAGTGCGAGTGAGAGAACAAACCAATATTTCTCTCTTTTTATTTATCATGCGATAACGAGTATTATTGTCCTTGGCCATCGATTGTTGAGCGTTCTGATATTTCTCTTTTTATATTCTTTCTTTCGGTAGCAAGAATTTTACGTCTTGGCCATCGAGCGTCGAGCGTTTTGTATACGAGTGCGAGTGAGAAAGAAAACCGATATTTCTCTCTTTCTATTTTTTCACTCGGTAGCCAGAATTTTACGTCTTGACCATCGTGCGTCGAGCGTTTTGTATATCTATATATATCGGCGTATAAGCGCGGCATTTTTAAATCGAATCTTGATGCTTATGGCACGCCGTTTCTTTATTTATTGTCAAAAATAATGAACCTTGAGTAAAAAAAAAAATAATTCGTTTTAACAGAAACTATTATTATTTAGTTGAGAGTAAAAATAATGATTAATTTTGTGTCTCGCCATAAAATTAATTAGAATAATTAATTGATAAATTCTTTGCCTCACAAAAATTTATTGTATATCAAATTGAATACGTATTCTCTTTAAGACGAAATTTAAAATTTAAATATTTTTCCTATTAAATTATGTATTTTATAAAATTTTAAATTACTGACTTTTTGTCTCGTAAAAATTTATTAGTGTATCAAATTAAATACATATTTGAAAAAGAAGAATTTTATATCCACACATAAAATTAATTCAAGATATATATGAAAGGATATTCTAAAAACGTGGAACTTATTTTTTGTCTATACATAATTTTAATTCATTTTATTATGTTATAAGAAAACAGTAATGCATTCTGATTCATCTTCGAAGTCTGAAGAATTGTACGAAAAAAATTGAGCAATTATCGAGTGGTGCGTTAGCCTAAGTAGTAACGTCTTCGCTTCTCGCGCTGGGTATTAACGTTCGATTCTTCGTGGGGGAATTATTTTTTTTATAAGTTTTTCTATCCTTAGGTTATATAAATTATTTTTACATTTCCTAATTTCTAATTATATATAGAAAAAAATTAAAATTATTACAAAAAAATTAAAAGCAGTAAATTTTTTTACATCCTGCACAAATAAAGGAAGTTTATTACTTAAATTACAAATTCATCCTGTAAATATCATCCTAAAAATGTATCGTTTCGGCACGTTAAAAATTAATTTTTGTTATTTATTGGATATATTTTATTTATAATTGGTAATTTTATTACTCGCGTAATAATGTTGATTTCTTAATAAAATTTATATCGTTAGTGCAAAATTTGAAAAAATCTGAGGTGAGACTCACTGATTCTCGTCTCCTTGTTAAGGATAGAAAAACTTATAAAAAAAATAATTCCCCCACGAAGAATCGAACGTTAATACCCAGCGCGAGAAGCGAAGACGTTACTACTTAGGCTAACGCACCATCGATAATTGCTCAATTTTTTCGTACAATTCTTCAGACTTCGAAGATGAATCAGAATGCATTACTGTTTTCTTATAACATAATAAAAATGAATTAAAATTATGTATAGACAAAAAATAGTTCCACGTTTTTAGAATATCCTTTCATATATATCTTGAATTAATTTTATGTGTGGATATAAAATTCTTCTTTTTCAAATATGTATTTAATTTGATACACTAATAAATTTTTACGAGACAAAAAGTCAGTAATTTAAAATTTTATAAAATACATAATTTAATAGGAAAATATTTAAATTTTAAATTTCGTCTAAAGAGAATACGTATTCAATTTGATATACAAATAAATTTTTGTGAGGCAAGAATTTATATCAATTAATTATTCTAATTAATTTTATGGCGAGACACAAAATTAATTCATTATTTTTACTCTCAACTAAATATAATAGTTTCTGTTAAAACGAATTATTTTTTTTTTACTCAAGGTTCATTATTTTTGACAATAATAAAGAAACGGCGTGCCATAAGCATCAAGATTCGATTTAAAAATGCCGCGCTTATACGCCGATATATATAGATATACAAAACGCTCGACGCACGATGGTCAAGACGTAAAATTCTGGCTACCGAGTGAAAAAATAGAAAGAGAGAAATATCGGTTTTCTTTCTCACTCGCACTCGTATACAAAACGCTCGACGCTCGATGGCCAAGACGTAAAATTCTTGCTACCGAAAGAAAGAATATAAAAAGAGAAATATCAGAACGCTCAACAATCGATGGCCAAGGACAATAATACTCGTTATCGCATGATAAATAAAAAGAGAGAAATATTGGTTTGTTCTCTCACTCGCACTTTCATTCAAGACCGAGAGTCCCGAAGATTGCCGAAGATCCTTCGTTTGTGTATTAGTGCACACGGACGCTCGCACGCACACTAGCCCGCTCGCGTGTAAAAGCCGACTGAGAGGCGGGACTTGCTTCCCCACTCTTACAATTATTTTCCCATCTTCAATCCAATTCTATTCGCTTATTTTTGAAAATACGAAGATAACTCATAGAACATTTTTTATGTATATTTTAATTCTCTACAACTTTTGTTTGAAACTTTTTTCGATTAAATGCCTAGATTCTAAGATAAAGCCATTTTTTACCAATTTTTATCCTTTTTTACCCTTTTACTCAAAAACGGCACTTCTTACCGCAAAAAAATTAGCACCATTCGATTCAGCGTCGTCTATTTACCCTATATCAAGTTCTTACCCTCTTTCCTGAGACATGGAGGAAAAGGCCCGCGTTGACTGGACTATTACGAGGACGTAAAAGCAAAAACCTTTAACGTATAGGAGAGTAGTAGTTTCTCGTTTCACTAGCTTCCAATTACATGGACACGACAATCCGATTAGATCTTTTCCAAGTCATAGAATAAACATCCTCTTTGAAATGATATCGTGGAAAGGAATTTATTTTTTTCTCTCTCTCTTTCTTTTTCTTTTTTGTTTTTATTTCTATTTCTTTTTGATTACCTAACCGACTAAAGGATTTATATTAATACGTAATTATTATTCGAATCAATATAGTAGTATACATAATTTTAATTCATTGGTCTAGATTTGGGCAAAAAGTTAAAATAGATTTTTCGTTTAAATACATTAGTTAGTATGAAATAAAATATTTAATAAATTAATTTACAATCGAAAATAGGAAGAGTTATTTCTTTGATAGTAATGAAATTATAAATAATTTTTAGATTATCCTTATTTTAATCGATTCAATGGTATCATTGACTTGTTTAAGAATTGAATTGATTTTGTAAATATTGAATTTTCACAAATCTTCGATTTTTTAAGGAACAATGAATGAGTCAGAAAGAGAATGGAAGAAAGTGACATACAATTTACTATATATATATATATATATATTATATAATACATATGTATATACTTACGCGAGAGAGAGGTGAAAAAGATTTATTTAGTATGATTTGAAAAACTCATTTACACCACACCTTTATCGTATTCGTCAATTGCATTTGCGAAGGCGTTGCGAACGGAAAAGGGTTTAAGGGGGTTGAAAGGGTGGGAGGAAGGAAAATAAATTACCCTCTTATTAGACACGTATTTGTGCAAGAAAGTTTCAACAAGTGTTAGAGTACAGAAAGAGATATTTTTCTTTTATTTATCATTTGTATTCGCAAGAAAATACTTGCGAATTAATCGAAATGCAGTTTGTTGCGTACTTTGAAAGATTACGCTTTTTTTACTTATTTTATTTTTTTTTTTTAATACAAGAATATAGCGTATAGCCAATAAGGTAAAGATGAAGTGATTAATTTTTCGTTGAAAAATTAAACTATCTATATCGATGATTTGATCGACATATCTAGTAATGATTTTTAATGAAATGCGGTAGAGTTAATGGTAAATTATCCGAAACAAATTTAATGAACTATGATTAAACGCAGTTTGTGTATACGGGTAACGTCAAACTCTCGGAATAAAATTACACGGTTAAATGCGTTCGTTCTGATCGATTTGAAAATTGAAATGGCACGGTTATTTACGTAGGATTTCCATTAAATTTCATGATCCAATCGTTTGCAATTTCGAACGAACGATAATTCGTCAAAAAATCTGTCGGCCGGGATAAGATCAAATATTTGGTATACGTTTGAAATGGTGGTGGTGGTGTAGGGGAAGGAAAAAAAGAAAAAAAACCGCCAATTTAATATCGAAAATAACAACGGGACGACAATAATTGATGCAAAATGAACAAGAAAAAATACATTCCATTCGAGCGAGTTATAATTCTTCGAGCGTTTTTTTTTTTGGAGTTTTATTTTTTTTTATACTAGCACCGCGACACCTGTTACACACACCGTTCTCCGAGGCAAGAAGTAGAAGAAGAAAAAGAAGTAGAAAAAAAAGAAAGAAAGAAATAGTAAACAGTTGATTAATCTCACAGGTGTTACACCTTCTTAAAAGCGAAAATAGAAAGGGAAAATCCGACACGACGTTAGATCAACGAATAAACTTATTCGGTAATAATCCCTTCTTGCGTTTAATGCACTACGTGAAAGTGACAAAAAAAAAAAGCAAAACCAATCGATTTGACGTTTTTTTTAGTCGGGATACGAAAATGATCTTGTCAATTAGAAATTACATTGCTTGATCATTTAATTCCTAACATAGAAATCGACACTTTAGAATCGAGATATGTCACTTTAGGATGTTTGAGTTAGCTTAGTAACGAGCAATAGTATCAAACTTGATTTTCGACAACTAACCAAGAAAATTGAACTAAACGGGAGGGAGGGAGGAGGAGGAGGAGGAAAGAGGAGAGGGAAAGAGGCAGAAGAAGAGATGATAGAAGAGATAGAAGGAGGGTATCCGGCTTGGTGATAGGTTCGTTATAGTTACACATTTAGAATGTTGTGTCCTTCGAAAAACGGCAACTGCACTTAACCGGCACGAATCGTAACGATTACGCGATAATATTATGCGCATACATATATAAACAGGTAAATACACGATAGATAGGAACGTGCAGGATTCGTGGGGAAGGGCTGGGATGGGAAGGGAGGAGATTTGGTTAGGATGAAGTTTTCCCTTTTACTTTTCTTTTTTTTTTCTTTTTTTTTTTAGAAGTAAGAAGTGGACTTCAGTTGCTGCTGGTCGAGAATCCATTCCTATTGGAGGAATGAAAAAATTCGTTTGAAACGAAACGGAATGGAACGTGCGGGCGTTAAAAGCCACACGATATACACCTTTCACCACAAGCAAGCAAGTAAGCAAGCACGCGGCATGCCGTTGGCATATTAAAACGGTCCAACTATAAGCTTTAGGATCAACCGACACAGGATCAACGGAGCATGCTAAATCGTGTGCTTACAACACAGCAAAACGGGACTACCTTCTTTGAGTTCGGCCTCGTGAAACTCGCGTTCGAATGACCAACTTCCCTCCCTTTCCCCTCATCGCCATTCCCATTCTCATTCTCGAATGTGATTCACGATCGAGTCAGGCCTCCGGGTGTTGTTGAACCTTGAAATTGGATCCACTCTGTTAGAGATTGATCCTAAGATATATCTATTTCTCTTCTTATTTCGTTTAAATATTCGTAGATGAGATAGGAACGAACACTATTAGACATTACTTTGTATTGCAATTAGTGAGAAAAATTCTTTCATATGTATATATATATATATATTTCCTGTTTTCACTTTTTTTTTGGTTGGTTTTTGTGTTGTTGTTGTTAAAACTGTCGTAGAAATGTGGTATTAATTTATTTTTTTTTGTTTACAAACGATTATACATTCTCGTTTCGTTTACTTATTATTACGCGTAAAATACGTATAAAATTGTTTTTAATAATATTTTATAAAGTTTCTCGTATTACGATCAAACGTATGATGGGTGCGTATGTACGGTGATTTTTTTTTAACACTTTCGCATTTCGAAACGATTCTATAGAAAAGTAATAAGGTATCACGAAAGCTTTGCTTTGGCATATTAATCGTTACCTTATTATAAGTTCCTAGCATTAACTTTACGCACGCATTAACTTCTCGCTCGTAAAGTTTTGCGTGTTTTTTTTTTTTTTTTTTATTCCGCACTGAAAATCATAACTCTCTGTTGGTTCCACACATATATATACGAACTGAACAAAAAAAAAATGATCAGGAATTATTAATACAGGAAGAAAAAGTTGAAAGGTCATTTTGGATGGTAGAAATGATCTCGGTTAAGAGTTATAGTGATAGGTTGTAATCTTACAAATGGGATCCAGTTGAAAGGTGAGATTTCAAGTGTCGTAAAAAGAGAAAGAAAGAAAGAAAGAGAAAGAAACAGGAAATGATCTAAAAGAAATCAGGTATCCTGTCTTCTACGGATTATTTAAACGTTTCACAAATCATTCATGACAGTCCGCGTGTGTTAACACAAATATCTGAATATATTAAATCAACCAAATGACACGGGGGAATCATAAAAAGGTGTCAAGTTTAGACGGGAGTCAAACATCTTTTGCCGGCTTCAAGAATTAAACTTAGATATGAATCAGTATGGCATAATGATGCCTGGGGTGATCCTTTCTCCATCGGCATATTTGATTCTTTCTCCTTGTCATAGAATAGTTGATACGATTTCGTTTATTACGTTATTACAGTATTTATAATCTCAAATGAGATTATGTACTTGTTGGATTTAGTTATGATTAAGCATAATTATATAATAATTATGATATGATTAATAACTCATACGATACGACAGGAATAGAAATCTATCGTGTTGGTAATTGACAGATTGTTTCTGTTTATTATTATAAGTTATAATGAAAAAGAGAAAATGAAACACTGATAGAAATAATCTTATTTTTTAGATATCAATTAAAAACTATTCGGCAATAACACTAAATTTACGGACTGACCCAATTTGACTCATTAACAATTTTATTACTATATATATATATAGATATATAAAAAACTTAAATATTATTTTTTTTAAATATCTGTTGGTTTTTAGTTGCGTAATGAAATATACGTAAATATTAATTCCTCTCCTCTACTCAACCCTCCATTCAAACAATGTTTCTAAGTCATTAAAAAATAATGAACGAAACACTCGTAAATCTAGTGTTAATTGAAAACGTAATTTTTGTTATAAAATGTTGATTTAATTACGATAGTTATTCAAAGAGTTCTGACGATCTAGATCCATTAAACGTAATTTTTCTCGATGCCGTTAAGACGTTAAAGTTTAAAACAAGGAGGATTGTTAAAAGATAACGAGGATCAATTCTTTGACTCCGAGCTTGGAAGAAATTTCCGTTTATATTCGCATCACGTTCGGGCACGCGTACTTTGCCCAATTATTCTGAAACGTGGCCATTGTGTTACATGACGTTTCCACTTAAAACACGTTTTAATGATCCTCGTAAATTGTATTCGTTATATCTTTCCATTAATAAGAGTACAGTTAACTTTCATCTGGTCGAACGCTTGCTTTTTTTTTCGTTTGACGAATCAGATATCGTTGTGGTTTGAATTGAGAAAGAAAGAAAAAAAAGAAAGAAAGAGAGAGAGAGAGAGAGAGAGAGAGCGGCATTTAAGGGATGACAAATCAAGAAGCATGATTATTCTGCTTTCCAGGAAAGCTATGCCAAGTGGCGAGAAAGTAAAAAATTTATTTCCTGTATCGCGCGTCAAGCCCACTTGGTTGTTGTGCCATGATCGATGAGAAGAAGAAACAAATTTTTGCAAACTACTAAGTATGTATTTTTCGAATTATTATAACCATAAATCTACAGAGAGTTCTATGAGTTTTTGTTGGAAAAAAACATATACATCTGTGTTATACCACGTATAGAAAGTTCAAGTTCATATCAAGCTAACTTTCATATTAATTAGAATTTTTCATAAAGAAAAGAAAATATGATACACCGTGACATCGATGGATGAGCGTTAACGTAATATCGATAATTGTATTATGGTTAATAAATGGTGTTTTTTAGAAGCAAACGTATAATCGTACTTGCAATAACCGGTAATTGCGACCTTTATGTAAGAAGCAAGAGAAATAGTTACTTTAAGTAGTTTAATTGCTTTTACTATACTTTATGTTATACAGTAAGGTAAGACTCGCTTCCGGTAAACTATTAACAAATGTTGAAGAACAACTCGTTCATTTAGTGTAGGAAATTCAATTCACCAATAATGAATTTAAATGCACCTGTTTAAATGAAACGTATGTATGTACGTATGTGTAATACTTGAGCACGTATTATAATACGTAAAATTTTGTTAATCTTTCGATGAAAAGACCTCATTATGCTTCGCGAATCTTTTATCGTTTACATTCCTGACGCAATGTTTTTATTTCTCAATTAAATTCCCAAATGAAATTATTATTTTTACACGTGGAAATCGAACACCGAATAAAACCTTAATTAACGTCAAGAAATCGTGTCGAATTTAACGATAATTAGTTTGATCAAATATCTACATATTTTTATCTTCGATTATTTTAATCGAATTAATTACAAATGGGACACGTGGAAAGTTGTTGTTTCTTATTGTAAACGAGTCATGTCAATTTTATACTCTAGTGTCATTTACCTCGTATAATACATAGTATGCAAGCGACCAATAATTTGATACACTGTTTTGATATTTTTATTCTCGGTTAAGTATCCATTTACATTTGGAACTGGAGACTCAGATTATGGATAAAGGTGAATGGATAAGTTTAAGATTGAAAATTGTTAGTTACCTTTTTTATTTACATATTCTGTTTAATCTTATTTTATATTAAGGAAATGAGAAGATTAATTATTTCTCTTTGTAAAGCATGAAATTTAAAAGATCATCGTGAATTGACGTTTCATACGAGAAAGTTATTTTAATCGAACATAACTTTCGAAAGGTTTGAATATCTTATCATGACAGGTATATATAAACATCCTAACGATTTTATAAAAACATCGTGTTAATATACGAATATTGTATAATAAATATGTATATATATAAAATATAGAACAGTATAAGTAAAACAAACGCGTATCTTTTTATTGTACAACTAGACGCTATATAAATCATCAGACAATAATGGTTTTCACGATTACGAAATATAGTTCGTTAAATAAAATTTACGATACATTGAGGGAACGGTTTTGCGTATGTTTAGTTTGAAATGTTTCTAAAGAAAAGAAACGGATTAACATTTTCCAATTAGCCATTGAAATACATGTTTCTGTTGGGATAGCAATTAAAAAGTTCCATAATGCTTATTTAAATTCACGTAATTGTAATAATACTCGTTGCGTATATCCTTAAGATCGAATTAAATCATATGCCAAATACAATAGTGGAAAAGAATATAAGTATAAAAAATAAAAAATAAGGAATATATAATTCACTTCTTATTTACATTTCTTTCTCACGTATTAATGGTACATATATAAATAAAAAAAAAGAAAGAGTAATCTTGGGACTTTCTTCTCGCGTAAATAATGTTACCACATGCAAAATTGCAAGGGAGAAAAAAGTAAAAAAAAATAAGAATAAAAGAACATTTTAAATACGACGAAGAAAATTCATGAAACATTATCTAAGTTTTTGCGACATTTGCTAATTATCTTTGTTTTATTTTTATATTATTTGGTTATACTTATTAAGAAACGTGTTCGTTCAATTAAAGATTATTCTTATCTTTCATAATAGTTCTTAATTGAAATTTATCTAAACGTTCTCGATATATTCAAGAATATCCAAGTGTCACGAATATCCAAACGATTCATTTCTCTACGATAGGTGAACGAAATAAATAATTTTCTACAATATTTTTTCTTCTGATTATATTATTTCCATCGTCATGGATAAGCGTATGTTTAGATAATATTCATTAGAGAATTCATAATGCGGATTGATTTATATGCGATTTAATAGAGGCGGATGTTGTTGTTACAGTTTGAAAAGTAGCACGCTTTAAATTGTATTTCTACGATATATTTTTTTACTATAGTCTTTTCTTGCGTCAGACACGATTCATCCCACGCATAATTATACCGTACACACGCACGCAACACGCATGTAACACGCACGTATTCCGATTTCGCATCCTCCCTCTTCAACTCGTTAAATTCACTTCGATTGGAAATCAAATTAATTAAAAAGTCGATGGGTTTTAATTAAGGTTTTTCAATGATAAGGATCTGAACAACGAACAGCATTTCGGTTAAACGTACAATGGAGAAAGGACGTGTTTGTATAATAATCAGGAAAGCTATCGATATGTTGTACCTCATTAACCCATTGAACCCCCCATTGGAATTTTAGATAATTAAAAGACAAGGTGTTGCGGAGGAATTGTATTTCTTTTTTTTTATTTTTTTTTAAATTGCACAAAGTCGATTAAAATATAAATAATAATTAAGTATGTTTTTTTGTTATTAGGATGGGACTCAAATAATCCGAAATAAGTAGGACACTTTTAATACCAACGTGTTTCAAAGGATTAAACCAAATATTTCTATTTTATATTGGAAAAATGATTTCTTACGCGTTTTTATGAGCTTTCTAAGATTTCTATGATCGCAGAATCATGTCGATCGGTGAATCGAACGATCAGTTACAAACTAACGATCACTTTTGAAATCGTCATTATTGGTCTGATTTGTTAAACAGCCTCTTTACCCTTTTTGAACTTTTCTAAACGTTTATGCGATAATCCTATACGAATGGCTGACGAGGTAAACGTCGTTGTAACAGGTCGGAGTAAATAAAACGTTTATCGACTATTTTATTTATTATTGCAATCCAATCAGGATATTCGACTGGACAACTGTCAAAGTTTCAGGTGTTTGTTTTTTTTTTTTTTTTATTATCATCATAATCGTCATTCGTTAGAAATGATTTCGAATAAACCGTTTATATCTTTTCATTAAATTCATATTTCGAGATTATTGTACACTTGTGTTAATGTACGTAAGTGTATTTGTACGTTTGCAAAAGTTTCTCGATATCTTGATGTTATGATCATTATTATAGAAAAAGTAATATCTTTGAATGATTTGTTAGAAGCAACGTTCTTGTGTGTTGCATATATACATATATGTATATATTTATATTTTTTCTTCTTTTTTTTTTATCATTGCATTTAAATTAAAAAAGATAAATATTCATGATTTTGAGATAGATATGATATTAAGTGGAAGTCCTATTATCGGTCTCTTGACATTATCTTATAATCTCTATCATTATCTCGTTTTAATATCATACTTAATAATTAAGCTGATCGTAAGATAATTGTGTAAATGTATGTACAAATTGTTTTCTTTGTTTCTTATTACGCATTATAGAATAATACAAAAAAAAAAAAATTCAATAAAGAAAATTCAAAAGAATAATTAAAAAAGGATCAAAAGAGAAAAGTAGAAGAGATTACAATATAAAGAAGAGAAAGAAGATGAGAATTAAACGTATTTGCATCTCATTGTTCTCTCTAGTAACTTTCACTTAATTGCAACTTCGTTTTCCGAACTTGATGCATGTCGAAACGGGTGCCAGAAAGTAACATCTTAATCTTTCTTTTGAAAGTTAATTAACCATCAAAACGAGCCGTCATCCTGACATCTTCATTTTCTTTCTTGAAGAGAAAAAAAAATAAAAGAAAACAAAAAAATAAATAAAAGGGTCGATAAAATTTGCGATATTCAAAATGAAAAAAAGATAAAAACAAATATGAGGCCTAATATTTTTTTTTAACCTCAAATCGTTCGAATTCAACGTATTATTATATATATTATACTTTTCCCGTAAAACCCGTTATCATTTCTGTAAGAAAATAATTCATATAATAAGATCGTTCGTCGTATTGGTACAAAAAGGAAAAGAAAAAAGAAAAAAGAAAAAATATAAAATAGTAAACAAGAAAAACGTCGTGCTCCGCGCGTGCGTTCGCAAGTTTAAAATTTCATTAATTGAATCTAATAAGCCGAATAAGAACCTATTTAATATTTTTCTTAGCTAACAGTATATTCTATTCTCAATCGTATTTACGTGAAATTTACAACGATATCGCAGTACAAATGAATTATAATGGATTATAATTAAACGCGTATTAAGAAATTATATGTTTCAATCGAAGATTGAGGGTTCTTCCCCCCCCCCTTCCCCTGCCCCTGCCCCTTTCCTCCCTGATTGATCGTGAAAGATTCACGAGTAATCTGGAAGTTAGAAAAAGTAGTTCGATTCGAGGTTGTTGATTCTCGAAGAAACAACTACTTTGCTCGTAGAATCAACTTGTAATATAATACGATCACGTACAACGTCTCGTTTACGGTCTAGAGGAGGATGACTCAGGTGAAATGTTGAATGAAGTGCGCGCGCGCGCGCGCGTGTTTCAGAGAAGAGGTGGAAAAAGACGAGGACGATACGGGAAAGGAGAATAGGAAGAAGAAAAAGAAAAAGAAGAAGAAGAAGAAGAAGAAGAAGAAAGGAAGGAAGGAAGGTTGCTGATCCATCTAGTGTCGAGGACGATTCGTGATCTTGCCCGAACGAGGACGGCCAGTTTACGGTGCAACGATCTTCAAATGACGTAATAATCTTACCTCCGAACGAATCGAAGGTAAAATACCTTACCTGATTGCATTTATCGTTGTCGTACGACGACGACGACGATGCAACGAGGCAGTGGTTCTTAATCTTCGCGTATACTTTTTTTCTATTGTTTTTTTTTTTTTTATTCACTTTGTATATCTGCTTAATCGAGTTAAAAAATAATTAGTTAAATTATTTAACAGGAATTTTTTGTTGTGTAGGGAATTTTTGTTAGTTAACGGTTACGATCAAATTTTACGATGGTAGGATATAAAGGATTAAGATTATGGTAATGATAATATTAGGATTAATCAAAATGTTCGTGCGTTTTAATTAAAATTAATATTTCACTTGTATATATTAAGTAATTTTATTGATTTCAAAAAATTGCAATATCTGAAACAACACAATGAACGAATGAACTTTTGGATCACCCTAATAGTAGTAGTAGTAGTAGTGTGTATCTGTGTGTGTTTGCATTTTTGAGATACGTTGATCGATAGTTATTGCTAGATACGTTTTTGTTTATGAAATGGATTAGTTGAAATTAATCATAGAAAGATTTGAATTTATGCCAAATAGAGACAAACATTAGATTAACAAACGTAATATCCAATTTTTGTATGTTCATTAAAGTTTGATTTAATTATAATACATCGATGAAATTTATTTATGAGATATATTTCTCCTAAAAGATGTATATAGGTGAATGTTAAATGAAGAATCATTGATCAAAGAATCCTATCGTGAACTTGAAACTCAAGGAAACCCTTTTCTTGTTGAGTTGATGCTTATTTTGTCGCTATCTTCCTTTTTCTTTATCTCTCTTTCTGTCGTTGACTTTAAGTGGTGTCGTCCTTATTAAGATTTATGGTAATAAACAAGTTACAAGTGGTAACATCATTTGTTAATAATCCTCTCTAATCCTACTTGTTATAAATCACGAATGAAACATATAATAAATCGTTAAAAGAGTGAATTAATTTAAATATCTTTGTAAATCCAATATATATCTTTCTTTCTTCTCTTATCATTCTAACACCACGCAGTTAAAATATTACACGAAAGAATAATAACTTACATTAGTAAGAAAGCAATCGATGTTATTTCGGAAACACGGGAATATTAAATATTACTCGATCGTTCATTTATTATTCTACATACATATATAAATTTATTACGAATATTTATAGATAGTAAAAAAAAAACATGACATTCCAACGTGATTTACGTAGATATATTAATTTAATTATACCCTTAAATCCCATTTCTGACAATAATTAGAATCTAATTATGCATACAATCAATAAGACTATTCATATTCGTTCTATGAATTATCCGTTTAATTAGTATAGAACCATACATAATAAATGTATTCTAGCAATTGTCGGAGATTCGATTAAAGTCCGATGTATTATATATTATAATATATCGAAGTATGGTGAAAAGAAAGAAAAAAGAAAAAAATAAGAGATAGGTAATATAAAATGATAAATACGAGAAACCAATGTTGAACGAACGTTGGATTGGAATGATCGTTGGCACGTAAGTAATTATTACTTTGTCAATGTTTTTCAAATCGGATCAAGTCATGTTCATTATTAAACTAAAGTCATGCAAAGTAATTCATTCGGCTTTTCCATGCGAGCGAACTAGCAGAGATAATAAATAACCACGCACTATGGTGTTGTAATAAAGTACTTTCAACCGTGTGCTTAGTGGTGTTAATGGTGGTGGTGGTGGTAGTAGCGGTAGTGGTGGTGGTGGTGGTGGTGGTGGTGCACGCAAAATACGTTAGAGTAGCATAAGAAGCCACACCCACAGAGAATGAAAGATACTTCAATGACAAGAATGCAGTGTAAAAGTGTCCCGTTTCGTTCCAATTAGAACATGATTAGAAACTTTTCAACATTGCTTTTTCTAACGCAACTTTACAGATCTTAGGAAAGAAAACGCAAATAAACTGTAAACACGTTACTTTTTTTTCTTTCTATGGTTAATACTTTAAACGTTAAGACAACACCATTAGCCAAACTTAATCGCGAAACTTAACTGATTAACCCCCCTCCCCTCCCCTGTTCACCCATACTCGCAAATGGGTTCCACTGATTGTAAAAGTTTCTAAGTTTCTCGTGTAATATAGTTGTATATTTTTTATTACAGATTAATTGTTAACCCTGATCACGAACGTGTAAACATTTATCTTATTGTCGTAATGCCACCACGTTCCCGCGCTAAATTCTATTGAGATTACTCGCTAGCATGATTGATCTTGCACCACCTTAGATATACACCAGCGAAGATACTTTTCTCCCCCTTCATCCACATCCACCCTAATTAAGGACAAATATGATCGATCAAACAGAAGGCGATGGAAATTCTTTAACAAATGATTTTATCTTTTTCTCTTTTATCTCGTTCCTTTTTATCAACTCCGCATTAAATATAAGATTTATTTATCGATTATATAGATTATCCTGAAAATTTGATCGCATATGGTTTTTATTCTTTATTGTTAAGAAATAAATTATAAATGAGTCGTAGGGAAATTTTTAATCGTTCAAGGAGAAAGTTAATTGTATAAAGTACGAAATAGGATATATCGGGTTTTATATTTTTTCTATTTTCTTTTCCTTCCGGATTCAATTAGTAACGTTTTCTTCGAATTAATAAGAAATAAATGTTATTTCTATGAGTACTGTAAAACCATTCATTAACTACTGTTTAACTGCAAATTGGTAGTTTTGATTGTTGCGTGCGGTCTGGGCTGATCTTAAAGATAAATTATAAGTTTTGCAAATGGATGGTTTTAGTTCCACCATCTTTTCTCTTCTTTTCTTTTCCTTTTGTTTCGTTGTTGTTTAAAGAAAGAAAAAGAGTTACGAGTTATCGAACGAAGAATCTTACCAAAGTAAAACACAATTTATAGGTAATTGAGTAATACTAGAACAATTAAATAAAAAAAAAGAAAAATATAATTAAACATTCGATCGATCAATACGAATACCAACAATTTGAAAAGAGTTGTAAGTAAAGTAGTCAATCAAGGAAGCATGATCTGGAAACGATTACTCAAGTTCCGGAAAAAAAGCGTAAATATGTAAAATACTGGCTTTTATTTCAAAGAGTAAACAGGAAGATAAAAATGCCAATTGAAAGTAGTCACCAATCGTTTCCTCACTTTAAATCCACATTTTTTTTTTTTTTTTTTTTTAAGTCCCGTATTTATCTATACCTATTTATGTACGGGGATCCCCATACTGTCTTTCCACTATACGTTTTTCTAAGAAATATTTCGTACCGAGTATCGTTGTTCGCGTAACCGATCTTTTCTCACAATCAATTATAGTACTTAACACACACTAACTTACGTACAAGTATGAGTATTTCGAGAAAACGATTTGCAATCTATACGATAATGTTGTTGATCAAAGTTCAATAGAAAAGTAAAGTTGAACTGTAGCAAATAATTTGTTTGTCTTATTATCTTATTTTTATCTATATTCATATCTTATTTTTATCTATATTCATATCTTATTTCTTATTGCATTTTAAAAAGTTCGTTATACGAATTTGATATATAAACGTAGAATTTATTTATATTAAATACGATAGGACGTTATATGATTGGGTTGCCAATTTAATGACACTTATAATTAGTATAAATATATTAATAATAATGGTAAAATTTTTATTTAACATTTGTTACACTTACGTGACCCTATATCGGATATATTTTACATTTATTCAAATGTTGTTTAATATTAAATATATATATATAATATTTAAGATTACGTATTGCAACACATACAACTTGTGCTGATAGAAGTTACGTAAATTCCAGGCTTGCTTTCCGTGTGTTTTCTTGTTTTCCATGATTGTGATTGTTAGAAATATATATATATATACTATGATTCTGTTTACCTGATGGACATACCTTGAACTCGACTTAAAGTTCATGGACAATAAGCGTTTGGATTACTTGAGAATGTAATTGCAGGTTATAACGAAGAATAAATGTATCATGAAATTGATTTTAATAAAATCTTTTCATCAGGAGAGATAAATTCTCTATAATTAATAATAATTAATTATTAAATATTATGAAATATATTGTAGTTGACGGCCTAGTCACGTTGGATTAATAGTTAAATTAATAGTTAAAAGACAGAAACTGTGTGCTGTTGATTTCAGAGAGGGTGTAAAAAGGGTGTAAAAAACAAGAACAAAGCCAAGAAGTTTAGTTTACAATGCAAATAAGTTTCTTTAATAATGCGTCATTGCGATTAGCGTGAAAAATTGTAATAGTTTATTAAAAATTTGTATTAACTTGTTTATCGATGAAATGATAAATAATTCATTGGTGTATTAAAAATTGATTAAAAGTTGAAAATGATGATATATGTACATTAAATTGTTCGTGATCAGATTTAATTATTAAGTCATATATTCTCTCTTTGCTTTTACGTAAAGCAAGAAAATACAAGTATCGTGTAGTAAGATGTACAGATATCAGTTATAATTTGCGGAAAACATGGTCGTATGCGACATTTGTTACAATGTAAGTGAGAGTATAGAATAGTTGGCAAAGAAATAACTGGAAGAATCCTACCACACGTCTCTGATTTGCGGAAAAGAATCGTTGAGAGAATCTTCTCTTATAGCAAACTATTTTCTTGTCTAACATTGAGAAAGCTGTCAGTCTGCAATAGGTCAGTCTCATTAGTTGGAAATTCAAAAGGATGATAAGTTCGATTTATCTTCTTCCTTGATGATTCTTAATTACAGATTTCACGATGTTATAAAAGGAAGGTACGTCAATTGTCGTCTTAATTGTTAGTCATTATTTAGTCTTCCGTAGTTCCTTTAATGGCAAATCGTTAGAGAAATTTTTACGAATGATAAAACGTAACGTGTTATGATAAAATTCGATCTATTGTATAATAATTCTTGAAAAAATTAGATATAAAATCAAATAGGTGTTTGTTTTGATTTTTATTTTAATATTCGTAGTACAAATTTACTCGTTGAATCGAAATAAAATAACAAGAAAGAAAGAAACGATTTCATTGTCTCTTAACAATATTTTTTTCGAAATCGATAGGAATGAAATAATATTGGGTTGGCAACTAAGTTATTGCGCGGATTTTGTCGATAGATTATTATTAAAATAACCGTAAATAGTAAAAAAATATATATTAGAATGAACCAAAAGTTCATGGGTTTTTAAATGAATATTTCCAAAGTAAATTTTACAAAAATAATTCATTATGCAGTTTATAACACAAATAATACGCATGAATTTTTGATTCACACCCTAATATATGGATATATATATATATATATATTTATAAAGAAAGAATAATTAAAAAAGGAGAATAATAAAATGGAAAAATTAATTTGTTTCCTAGCGTATAATCTTATCGAACTTTTATCGATAATAACCGAAACAATACGGGATATAGTGGTGAAATTAACTAACGGAACAACGGCTCATTCTTCGCATCAAGTAATTTTCGAATGTAGTATATTTCGTTCATGCGCCGTAACGATTTTAATTGCAGATCCGCCCAGACGATTAGAATTTCCTGCGACTTCCCTAACTCCCCCTGGTTATAATTCAATCGCATTTTCTTGGATATCATCATCTCGGTGTTGCAGAAGTGAAAACGTGAAATACAATGCAAAAGAAGATTCCTTCGTATTATTTTTCTCTTCTGACTTTACTACTACTATTACTACTATTATTTTTTTGTATCTTCTTCTTTCTTTCTTTATCAAAACATCTGCTATTGTATTCGTTCCTCCTTTCTCCCCGTTCATAAAACTTTCAGTCTTGGTTCTTGGATATTTAATCGGTATTAGATCGGTACCGATCTCATGACATGAAATCGGTTTCTCCTGTTCTTCATAATAATGAATCCACGAGAAATTGAAGACTCCCATTCTATTAGGATAATGAATATAATGATCGTGTTTAAAATCTTAAGAAATAAACTCTCCCTTTTTCTTCTTCTCTTTTTTTCTTCTTCTCCTATTTTCTTTTTCCAACCACCGACAGTTTGTAATTAAAGACACGTTGTATGTTACGTGATACGACAAAGTGAAACGTTTTCTAATCAGCCGGAAGATCCGAGGGAAAAACGTTTCTCACTTCTCAATATCTCGTAGATGGGTACCTTTAACGTTCGTATAAATAACAGATAACTTCTTGGTCAATCGTAAATAGTAGTAGTAACTCGTCTTCTTCTTTGAGAAGAAGAAATCGAAACATTCAATTTCTTTATTACGTATATCGATTATAACTCTCACCAATAAACTATTGGTTATTTCTAATTTAACACTTTTAATATAATATTTCATAATTTGGCAATGAGAGAAATATTTGTCAGCGATGAAATTGTTGTTAAATCATCCCAATTGTTCGAACGAATGAATAATACGAATTCCTGTAATGAACAAACGTGTTTTACTTTGTTTGTTGCGAAATACGGAAACGATTAAAGTGTAACGTGAATAATGGAACGAATGCTAAACGGTTTTAAATAATTAATGATACCAGCTGATTTAGTCGACGTTCAAATATCTAACGATTAAACGTGACTCAGTCGCAATTGAAACAGACGTAATAATACGGAATACGGATTCGTTTAGGTGAACGAAAATTATTAATCAAAATGATAGCAAGAATTCATTCGAATGTTTCATCTTTTATCAAGACCGGCAATTAATATTTATTCTTACGTAAGAAATTTATTATTCGGTTTTATCTCTTTTACCAAATATTATATAATAAGTGTTAAGCATAAATATATCTTGTTAGTTTTGAAGTTATCGTTAAGAAAATATTGACTTATTTCACTGGTCGTTCTTTTATCAAAATATATATTATACATTAATACAATAATTCATTGAGTTAGTGACAACAACAATTGCGTATGACATTTTTACATCTTTACGAGAATTTATATGTACTTGTCAAAAATGATAAATTGATCATCTCGAGAGATTACTTCCACTGAAGGTCACTTTTTATTCCTTTTTTATTTTTTTTCAGATAAGAATACACCACGTACAAATTTGTATACTCTTACCAACAAATCTGGAATATTTGAACTGTGAGATTTGTCGAGATAATTACGACGAATCGGACACGTTGGCGAAGGTCTCTTTTTTTTTATTATTATATTATACTTAATCTTATATTATTAGGATAAACTGATTGCAAGTAAACGTCTCGTTGTAATATAATTATTGTCTTCTCTTAGTCATTGTGCTCTCAATACGATGCTTTTAAATGCAAATCAATACGTGCGTTAATATACGATTTCTGGAATAATTCTCGTACGTTTTCTAACAAAAAAAAATTTCTTTTCTCACACAAACGTAAGATCTGAAATAAAGGTCATTACGAATGATCGTATTATATAGATTGTTGCAATGTTCGGTAATGATATGGTCGTTGGTTGCGTCTTTCATCGGAGAAGGTTACTGCATTATGCAACGATTACACGTGTATCTGTTACGGTTAATGTATTACTATAGGTATTATATACAATACCCAAAGGGTTTTGATCAATCTATAAAATATGTTTCGTGCTTCGATTGGTACTGTTTAAGGAATATGGGGTGGGGGGGCATAGGGGGATGGGTAGGTCGAAGTGATGGTTCAGTTCGTGTATAAGTGATATTAATCATGGGAAATTGAAATATTCATTCACAATGTCAACAACAAATTTCGTTTAATAACCATCTATTATTTAATCATTGGATAATCATATTGCCAATATCTGCATGATTTGATTTATTGAAAGTAATTGCTAATGACTATCAGTGTTAATGCGATCAACAAAAACAAAAGAAAGAAAAAAATGTTTCGTTAAATCTTTTATCCAATGTTATTTTGTCAGGGTTACGTCCAAATTTTTGCCTTAGTACGATTTATATAAAACCGATAAACAAAATAATTCAATGAATCAATGTAGCCTAATTCGTTATTCGATTTTTCCAACGAACAACAAGTGATACGATAAAACGATCGATAAAAGAACGATTCAAAGGGTATAGAAGAGAAGAGAAAAAAAAGAAAATGAGAGAAGTTTATGTTTTCTCATTAGAATGATCGGAATCGATTTGAAAAAGTATCGAAGAATCCGATAAAAATAATAATATATACTGCGAGGAATAAAAAAATAGAACAACGTTACCGTCCGACGAACTATTATTTCCTTCAACTAATTATCCCGTCTTGATAGATCACTATTTCTATCGAACCGGACTACGATTCAAATGGTCGTATATTGTTTTTATGATACTTAATTGGGACAAGGGAGGTCGGGGTAAGGGATCGTTGGAGATCTCGAAGGTTGATAAAAAGTACGAGAGATAATATAATTGCTGATCCAAATCTAATGCCCGACAAGGGAGGTCGGGGTAGGGATCGTTGGAGATCTCGAAGGTTGATAAAAAGTACGAGAGATAATATAATTGCTGATCCAAATCTAATGCCCGATATTAATCACGTGACTTTTTTTTAGGGCATCGAGAAAGGTAGAAAGATGTAGGGGCGGGAGGTGGGGGGTTTGGGAAGGGGGTGAAAGGGAGAGACGATACGAGAGAAAGAGAGAGAGAGGGGGGGAAGAAAGAAATCGGCGTAAGCTTTTTTGTTTTAATTTTTTTTTTTACTCCATTTTTGGCGGAGAACGACACAAGCTTTCCGATTCGCAGGTGGAGGATACAAAAGAGAAAGAAAAAAGAAAGAAAGAAAAGAAAGGGATGGGAAGGGAAGGGAAGGAAAATATCAG
Source organism: Polistes fuscatus (assembly GCF_010416935.1). Classification (NCBI taxonomy): domain Eukaryota; kingdom Metazoa; phylum Arthropoda; class Insecta; order Hymenoptera; family Vespidae; genus Polistes; species Polistes fuscatus. The sequence goes on along the minus strand of NW_025113107.1, from coordinate 1,649,771 downwards.
GGAGCGGCTGCTCTCGTTTGACTTTTGAATTTTTTTTTCTTTCTTTTTTTTTTTTGGCTTCGGTGATATCCTAGTGAATGTCCAGGGTCTTCCGGTAATTCTTATTGACGTGTGGCCTGATATTCGATCGTCGTTTGCCGTAACCGAAAATATTTCAACGGTAAAATTCTAACACTCGTCGTGATTACCATCGTATATCTTTCTACAAGGATTTAAAAATTTAGGTCACTTTCGATTTTAGGAAAGTGTACATACAAGGAAAGGGTTTGGATTTTGGAAAGGAATGTAACCTCCTTAATGTTTCACTCTTTAACAGTCTCGTATTATTCATTATCTTTTAGACAACCATTTATTACCTACAGCTAATTATATTATTTAAATTGCTAATATCTATATATATATATATATATTTATATATATTTTTTTTTTCTTTTAGGTAGTCAATTCATTTCTACTTCTTTTTTTTTTCTATACTGACATTTCCTATCGGCGCGGTATTTGATGAATTCATGTTTGGAGATTTTTTTTTTCCAAATGATTTTTATAACGTCGATCTAGTTGACCAAAAAAACGTGTTTCGAATCGGTTAGTTATTTTTCTTTTTTTGCAACTTAACAATTCTCCGCTACTTTTTTTATTTATCCTTTTTTATTACTTTTATACGATTCATAATGTACACAAAGTTGTAATACGTTTTACAAATGTACCAACAAAACAGCACGCTTATGCTTAAATCGAAACGTAGCCGCAAGACATGCCGGGTCGCAAATTAAAACACAACACTCGCAGTTATAACCCGAGGTGGTACACCATTGATCGAAAATTGGATAACGACCATAAATTCCGTCCGTGTTCTCGCGCTCACCGTGAACGAATAACGCGGAAATGCGGTTTATATAAATTATCGTCGTCGCTTAGATTTAACGAATACGAAAGTTCAAAAAAAGAAGATAGGATGCAAGGTAGGACATGCATGGTGGGCGCGTGCGTTTTCTCTCTCTCTCTCTCTCTCGTCCTTTTGTTGTTTTCTTACATTTACGGTACGGGTAGAATATCACAGGTATTCTTTTACCTCTCTTCCTTTCTCTCTCTCCCCCCACCCTCCTTTCACAATGTACTTGTCAATTAACCACAACCGATTCTTGTACCAGGAAAGAGGGAAAGTTTGAGCGATAAAAGAAAAAAAAATAAACAAATATAAAAAGCACATATGCGTCTAGATATCGAAGGAACCTAACTGGAGAGTCATTCTGAAGGAAGGGGAGAAAACAAAAATAAAAAAAATATAAAAAGACGAATATTAGGTTATTACTGTTTGATATTGATTAGAAACGTAATGTGCTGATGTAATAAATTATACAATAAATTAAGGATCACGTAAGGAAATAATTTATACGATAATAGTCATAAGTAAATATAAAAACTTATAATAATAATAATAATAATAATAATAATAATAATAATAATAATGAAAAAAGGCAAACATATCTAACGGTTAAAATAGTAGTGGTGAAAGCAAAATTTAATAAACCGATAAAAATCGGTTAACGTAATTTTGTTTTTTTTTTTTTTATTCTTTCACATCAAAAAAGAAATTTCTTCTTTGGATAATATGCGATGCTCTGAAAAGGAAAGTAACGTCGTTGTGGTCCAGCTTCTTTCGATAGTTTCACTCCCTTGAGAGAGGTCGCATGTTTTAAACATCGTAGATGCAAAAAAAGTAAGATTAACAGTCGAAAGGACAAATATTTCGTCGTGTAAATTGTATTTTCACTCTCGCTACTAAAAGTTTTGTTTTCTTTTTCTTTGTGGTTTTGTTTCGTTCTTTAATACTTTTTTCCCTTTTGCTCCATGGGGATTTTCGGAACGACGGCTCTGAAATTTGTACTTTTATCTTTTGACGAATTAACAACGTGTCCGTGAACACTTGTAGGTAAAAAAGATAAAAGATAAAAAGGAAACAAAGTCTAGTTTAATTATGATGTAATTAATGTGCCGTGGTTGATGAGCTTATGTACACGTATATGTAAATATATACGTTCGCGTGTATGTAAAAGTGCGAATGAAGATTGTACGTATATATATATATATATATATTATCGACTAATTAATTAATTAATTAATTCCATTCTAGAGAAGCATAATTATTTCGTACATCTAGGCATAATTTAAGCTAGTACACAGATAGCTGGTGTAGTACATAGATATAATTACTATAATATACCTTTAATTATCATTTTGATTAGATCTAAAGAAAGAAAGAAAACGTAATTATTTATTTCTATGGATACAATTTTGATTTTATTTCTATGACGTTCTTTCTTTTACTTTTCTTACATATTTATACGTACTTCTATATGTGTATATACATGTGTATATGTATGTACAGGCACAGAAATGATCTCGATTAACATTTTTTTGTATCGTTATAACCATTCTCGTAGTGATTCAATTGTCCGCCCTTTGAAATCGAGACGATGATGTCCTTATTTGATGATCACGCTTTCCCCTTCGAAATCTCGAATGCAAAAAAGTGGGTGTGTCGGACGTCACTCTTTTCTCGGTGTGAGGAAATTTTTTTTTTTCACATCTTATCGCTAAGCATCAAGTATTATTATATTATATTATACTTGCCGAGAAAAGATGTCACGTTTTGAATCGCGTCCATTAAAATTTGCGTCTGCTACGTTGGAAGAAGTTGGCAATCGCGAATAAATTGGAGAAAGAAGAAAGAGTGATTTGCAGGGATTGTATTTGGGTTTTGACATTAATCCGATTTCATAACAATATAGGAGAAAAATTGATCAAACTTAATTATTTTCCACCACCCCCACAATTGTCAGATTGACGAGGATCCATCGAAATGATTAATAATGGAACACGTCGAGAGATTTCTTCTACTTAAATTGATATTATTTTTATTTTTTATCTTTGTGAATTCCCATTAGTATAGGGCGTTTTCTTAGAAAAATGTCGGACCGAAGTGGACTCGATTGAAATTATAATATAAAAAAAAATATATATTGGGTTGGCAACTAAGTTTTAAATTTGTTTAAAAGTTTGTTTTATATAAAAATTAATAACTAATCAATAACGTATTTTCCTTTGTTAACATTTAAAAAAAAATGACGAGAACTTAGTTGCCAAACAAATATATCCTAATTGCTAATGTTTTTCTTTTCCATTTTGAAAAATATCGTTCCTAGAAGTAGGTGTATACGTGCAATGATGTTCAAGCAATTTGAAAAGTTTTAGTATTAGTTAGTTAGTTCGTTTCGTTGTTATTGCGATTCCTTTTAGAATCCTGAGCAAACAGCCGAGAAATAGAAGCACGCACATAACAGAAAGAAAGCGAAATAACTTTCGAAGCGATTAGGAATAGGTATGCCGCAGCTATCTATTGACTATGCTAGACTTTGGCTTAGGTTTTAGCTTTGGTTTTAACTGCTCGGTTCCTCGAGCACTAAGAATAAGCGGCAATAGTTGAAGCAACGTGCCGACAACTTCGCTACCCGATTGCTGTTCGGTTGAACCGAGAATGCAACGAGTGGAGGAACGAATTCAGTGAAAGTTGCTGAATGAGATGAAAAATGTGCCGATCTATTTACATATCATTGATTCGAGTGCACAACAACTATGTATAACATTATGCAACAGTTGATACGTCACATGAACGTTATAATCTATGCTAAATAGGATTACTCTCGAGGAATCTGCGAATCCGTTTGAAAATAATTATATTATAATACAATCGTTTTAATATTTATATTTTTTAATACAATTGATTTATATATTACACACCCAGCGTTGTATTCAATCTGTTAAATTAAAATATCAAGAGTATGACATTTAATCATTGACTACTAACTAAAACAACATTCCGTGTAATGCTTTAATAATTTTAATTAATTTTAATTTTTAATATTCGATTATTAATTAATATTTTTAAATATTGCAGATAGTTATATTAGACATTAAAGAAATATGTAATAATAATGTTAAGTTATTGCTTAATTAATAATATCGTTTTAATTAAATTAGTTATAATACAGTAGTCGTGAAAGTGAAATGTTTAACGATTGTCTCAATAATTCCTCGGATATTTTAATTAAAATAATTTCCAATATTTAACAGAAATAATTTCTTGTTTTTCTTTGTTTTCATTTTAAATTTAATAATGACAGCAATCTCATTCCTAGATTAGCGTTATGCAAATGACCAATTTCATTCCGGAATGTTTTCCACTTTAACGATCAATAAAGTTCTTCGATAATTTTTCGCTTGACGGGATCCCGTTGAAATTCACTAATTTTCATTTTAAATATATTTTTCGATTTTTCTATACTCTATTAGTTTAACCGTATCTCGTGATACTTGCTTACGTATGAAATGTTTAAAACGGAAGCGAAATAAATATTAATGTTTCTCTTTAAATGCGATACAGATATTTCACTAATATATTTGCTGTTTAAGCGAAAATAATTGTATATTAGTCGAATACCCTTACCGTATTTTATTTTTAATAGGCTGATACTAAAAGTCACTTAACCTTTATATGCATATTACTTATTTTCAGAAACATTTTGTGATTACTAAAAAATAAGAGCGTTTAAAATTTTCAATATTACAAAGTATACTATTAATCAATAATATTATGATCGTTTACGTTTACATTTACGTTAATATTAATATACTTATTTATCAGTTTGTTAACATTATATCTTTACTCAGTTATACATATAATTAAATTTTTTAATTTTTTGTTTTCTTCTTTTTTTTTTAACTTATTTACAATTTAAATTTTTCTCTTTACTTCAAATCAAATTGAATCCGGTGCAACAAGTTAATATTTTTATAAAAATTATTCCCTGTAAAATAATATCTTTAGAAACGAGTTTTCCAAATGCCACGCAATCCACGCGTGTGCTATAATTATTAATTACCTATGCTGTTGCATAGGAGGGGAGGGGGGAGTATGTTAAAATATGTTAGAATTCTTATAGCTAGATGTTTTAATTGGCGATGCAGCGTTAACAATACGGTAGAAATATTATATCCATTTATTATCTATTGTATAATTTTTGTATAGTTACAATATATTCTATTGTATAGAATCGTGATAGGATTCGAAACAATCGGCTTATCAAATCAACGTATCGAAAGATATTATTCCTAATTTGTTATTTCTTTTTTGTCCAAGAGAATATATTTACAGAAAGAAAAAAAAGATTAGATATTTTCACATTTTTCCGAAACAGAAATGGTGTTTATGGCCAACTTTTCACTGATTCTACAATAATGTTTATACGAATACTGCAAACTACATACCAAAACAAGGTAACTATTTTTATTTTTGTACCCGAAACGAAGATTTTTCTTCAGATAATTTCTAATTTGTTTTGAAAACGATAGAACAATTGATTTATTTTTAATTTGATCAGAATAATATTAAAGTTATCCAAATTATCGAAGAAAATAAAGAAAATTTAACTGAGATACAAACAAAAAAATGAACAGACAGACACATGGTGCATGTAAAAGTATAGTCAGTTTCGTTTCACTTAAACGAAAGATCAACAATGAAACGAGTCACATGGAATCTCTCTCTCGTGTTTATACAATCAGTTGAACTGTATTCTATACGAATACTAGTTTGCGAGACTCGCATAAATACGTGCCAAACCATTTTGCTACAAGGACATTGATTCTTTCACGAGCACGACCATTGACAACCAAGAAACGGTTACTTTCCTATGGAAATAGTTTGATACAATAATAGAACACACTCGTGTGGTATTCGATAGACTTCACTTTTCTTTTCGAAGCTTTCCATAAGAGTTTGAAAATAAACACCTTAAGGAATTTCAACCGGCGTGAACTATTTCAAACTAGTGTCACATTAATGGACAACCATAATTAAAATTAAATTAATGCAGGGGTCTATAGAATTCGAACTATTCTTTTTAAGTTCTCAGATTATTAGACACAAAAAGTTAACTAAGAATATTGAATTTTAGATGATAAAGATATACAATTATTTATGTGTGTGTGTGTGTGTGTGTTTGTGTGTAGATGACAAACATTACCTTTTCCTCTCTTTCGTTATTTCGTTACTAACCTCATTATTTTAGCTAAAAATAATACACGTCCGTTCCAGATCCAAGGTAGAATTTTAATGATTGTATTCGTTTTAATAACTCGCTAATTTTTAGAATTCGTCGAATACTTTTGACGGGAGCTATTAGGTTATTACGGTTCGTGTAAAAGAAGTGACAAAAAGTGATTGCCGGTTGCACTGTCGATGTAATACCTTCGCAGAATGAGAGTAATAGTAGGAATAGAGTGATTACTTTTTCGTTAAGACGTTTTATGACGTAACCTCATGCAAAAGCGAACAAAGATCATAACCGCTTGAGAGGGTGGGAAGGGGAGGGCGATTATTTCGTATTTTATAAATATGTACGAGTTGTACGTATGAACAATTTACTTGTTTTTCATTTGTTTTATTTGATATATTTCTTATTTATCATAGTATTTGTTCGAAAGTATGGAATACCTTGTTATATTTATTTTTCTTTCTCGAATTACAAGGACCGCGCGTGTCTTTAAACAAGAGATTAGGTTTTTAGATAATTGTTAAACATTGTCTATAGGAAAAAGACAGTTAGACGGTAGATCGGATAAACGAATCGGAAACTCGACAAAATCGATTGACAACATTGAAGAACACTAACTTGCGCATGTAACATTGCTTAACTTTTGTAAGTATCAAATACGGTCAGAGTATCTGTTAGTTGACGTTCTAACGAATACCATGAACGAAACGATTGTCTCGAGACATTCGAGACGTTAGGAAGCTGTTTAAAATGGCGGATACTGGTTTTATACGTCCAGAAAGGGTGACATTGAGCGTTACGAGCGTGATAATAAATCATGAAACGATAAAACACTTCGGTAAGATAGCGAAAGGCGACTTACGGGACAACGGCATCCAGGCCGTTACGGTTACGATCGTCTAATTCAAACGGCAACGTCATTGCTAACCTTTGCAGAAAGGAACTTGAAATAACAATGGTCACGAGTTTCTCTCTTTCTCTCTAACGTACTTTCAAAAGTTGTTAACTTTTTATTTTAGCTTTATTTGTCCAAGTTATTTCGACACGTTTATCGTATTATCGCAATCTAATAATTAACGAATAATATTATTTCTTACTTTTGTTTTTATTTTTTTATTTTTTCTTTTTTTGTTGCTAACACAAAATTACGGTAACACGAATTTCGAAAGAAAATTCACAAAATCGTTTTCGCGTGTCTCATGGAGTAATGATAATTTCGATTCATTTGAGAATTAACGCACGGTAGCAGATAGTATATATAATATACTTGATCGATTCGATTTATATGTACGATAAATAAGATACAATTAGTTATAGCAATTCGTATTGGAAATTAACGTGGAAAGTCGTTAGACCTAGCACGTCCTATATATAGGATGTTATATACATTAAACTTTCACTGCTTTTTTTAATTATTGTCAGCAATTAATTCGCGATTTCATTGTAGAATACTACGAAAGTGTCGAATCACATGTGTGTGTGTGTGTGTTTATCCCTAATTTTGAATAATATAATATATCATATGTTTCTCGTATTTTGAATTATAAAATGTTATTAACAAATACTTTCAAATTCGAGAATGATTATGTATAATATCGTAATCATTATATAAAATATATTATTTGTTAACGTTCACGAACGACGTATATTATAATTAATAGGATACTTTCCTATCTTGTTACAACCTACGTAATAAATACTTTTAGTTACTGTGTTACTGATCTGTTACGAAGAAAACGATTAGAGGAGGAGTCTTCTATTCTCTTTTAGTTCACCGCCCATACGGGTCGGCTCATTTAAACAGCCTTTTAATAAACATTATGCCGCTTTTAAACGCCCATGAGATCTATCTCCCCAAACAAACGTGAACGAGGAAGTGCATTGCACGTTTCTATGCATATATCTGTCACTTTAGAAATCTCTTTTCTTGTCTCTATCGTAAATATGCTAACAACGGCAAACGCGTTTCCAAAGGATTTGCATTATGTTCTTTTTTCTTTTCCTTCATTATTTTTGTTTTGTTATTTTTCCTGAAAACTCGTAACTTTCACTCGTTTATTTTCATTTCCAAGCTATTTTTCACCTTCTCTTATTTCAATAAAACCCTCTCTTATGTATCTCACGCGTTTACGTTCGTCACGCAATTTTTCTTACTTCGGTCCAAGCAAATCGGAAAGCTTTTTAAAAAGTCAACGTTCTGCAGGACGCTTACAACCAGGAGAAAGGACATCAAAATTAATTCCATATCTTTTTACAAGATCGTTCGTTAAAGTACACTTTCTTTTCGAATACGCAGATATGCGGCCTCGTGATGGTGCACTCTTTCTTCGAATTGCTCCAGATCCCTTTCCTTAAACGTATTTTCCAGGAATACCTTTCACCGAAAGTTTGAAAACGTTTTCATAATGATCGTGGTTGATGGGACCCGATATTCGCAGCTAAAGTTAAAATATATATATATATATATATATATATATAGAAAAAAAAAAAGAACAAAAAATTGCACGATCGAATGACGATTGTCGTTGTTGTAGGCACAGTTAATTAACGCCAAAAACTTATCTCATGAGTATCCTTTAATGGATGTACCTCATACATCATTTACCAAGATATATTGTATAATTTTAAACATTTATGTAAATAACAAAAGCGTGTGTATATATATCGTAATAATACGAATATTTTTTTATTTATGATTTAAAATGAACTAAAGAAAATCGATTTCATTTATGATTTGACAATCGTTGGTATAAGCAACGAGAGACACACTCTCCTTCTTCTCTACAACAATTTTTCTATCTAATGCAAAAAAATTTAAAAAAAAATACGGAGGAAAAAAGAAATATACAAGATTTACGAGATGAAACGATAAAAAATAAACGAGTAAGTAGTAAGCGGCATTGGACTTGTCGTTCTTATTGTTAGTTTATCTTTTCTACACGCGACAATGACGTAATAGAATCAATTACAGGTTGTGATCTATGATACGTATAACTTTTAAAGTTCTAACAAGTTTGCTAAGTTAAAATACGAAAAAGTAAATGAGAACCTGACAATGAGACACTATTTTATGAACGCGTGCTTTTTTCTTATAAATTAATACGATGGTGTTTTCTTTCATGGTGGTCTTATCGTTAATCCCTATTTAATTCGTAGTTCATTCTTGTCTGCTTATAAATTAATTAATGACCAAAGCGAGTATTGGACGAGATTAAACTACGAGAGTAAACTGATATCACTTGTCCGATCATTTCTTTCCTTTCTTTTCTTTCCGGACAAGAAGACGGATAAACGTTCGTACGTACGTACGTTCGTTCGTTCGTTCGTTCGTTCGTTCAAAGGCAAATTCGCACGCTCGTTTTGCGCAACTTTGCAAAAGAAACACGTTGGAATATATAATAAATAACGAGAAATTGTAAGTGAAACGTGTTAAACTACTCGTCCCGTTGGACTAACATTTGTTTTATACTATACCCTAACCAAACAAAAAAGAAATAATATAATATATCTAATTCACCGAGAGGATAGATAAGAGAGTTCTGAAATACTCTCGAATTCGTTTTCTTTCTTCTCATTCTTACGAGAAAATTATGCAAACAAGGGGATTGTAGTGGCGGAGTGAGGAAGAGGGGGGAGGAGGGTAGGAGAAGAAAGGGAACAAAAATCTAGGACGATCATGATTTTGTCAATCTGTCTTTCTCTTTTCCTTTCCTTACATCGAAGAAATCTCTACATCAGATCAATCCGATGATTCTTCACTGTCTTTTACCGTGAAAGAACACCATGGGTGGAACGAGGACGTGATTTTCGGTGAAAGTTTCCACGAGAAATGAATTATCTCGAGCTGTCTAATGTAAGTACGCTAGATATCTAAAAAGATTTACATTATTCTGTAATGTATACGATTTACGTATATGTTTCTTAAATTTTTTCTTTTTTATTTTTTTCTCTCTCTCTCTCTCTTTATCAAAATAACACATCGATTACAATCGGCCGGTGTTTTTTTCCATATATATTTTTCGTCGGAAAACTTATATCTTCTTTCTAACTGTAATTTCGAAAATGATCGTTTTTAATATTCAATTAACGTAAATTAAGAATAAATATGTATAGGTATATATCTCAAAATCAAACGATAAATAAATAAATAAATGAGAGTAAGCGTAGAAAAGAATAAGGAACGCGTTGAAAATAAAATGGTCTTGAAGGGTGGGTGGAAGGTATTTGGAAGAAGAAGAAGAAGAAGAAGAAGGTATTAAGACAATGAACTCGAAGAATATTTCACAGCATCCGCGTTACAAGCATTAACACTGGCAATAGTTAAAACTCTCTCACGGAATTCTCTTGGCGTTCCTAAGGACACGATAATTATATAACACCGATAGAGATTACTCTAATCGAGATGGTATAAAGACTATGAACGTTTACAAGTCGACGATAGAGAAAGGCAATGAGTTAGAAAGAAAAAGAGACATGAGTGTGAGAGAGAGAGAGAGAGAGTGAGAATGAGATAGTGAAAGAACGAGTACGCACGTAGAAGGCGGATTCTAAGGCGCGCGAGACTGTCACGCGAGATCTGATCAGCAAGTGTTTCGTCAGAAAGTCAACGTGCAAGGTGTGCAATAAATCGTTGCTCTTGCTTTTCCTGAGCAAGGACGCCAAACGATGGTAAACCTGGTGCTATACATCGATCGTTATTCGAAGATAAATTAAAGATCGGAACAAAAGAGGTGAGAGTACACTGGCACGTACGCGCACACACGCATACACACACACACATACACATACGCACGCACACCGCACACGCACATACATATGGAGGAATGGTGGGGGGATTCGAATAAATTGGTTGGTTGGTTGGTTGGTTAGTTTGTTTGTTGGATCGTTTGCTTTCCATACTTTGCTTTTGGTCCATTGTGAGAGAGGATCCAAGTATTATATTTTCTCTAAAAATGGGACGCGATGCTACCTCACCAATTGATCGATCGCGGTATCCCCGGTATTTCATTTTTGCTTCTTTGTTACTCGCCGCATTTGCAACTACCTTTTTGCCAGACCCCCTCCCCCTCCCACCCCCCTCCTCCTCCTCCTCCTCTTCCTCCTCTCTCTTTTCCTGATTTTACCTCATTAATGGAATTTTTTTATTTTTGCGTAAAGTTAAATCAATCGAAGAAGAAGTATTATAAGCGTGCATTGTTTCGTGACATATTTCTTTTTTTTTTCTCCTTTTCTTATTTTTTTTATTTCAATTGCAAAACTTTCACTCGGACGTTTAAGCATTTTTTCGAGTATAATAATAATGATATGCGCGTAATGAGAGTTCTTTGCGAAGATGATGTATATTTAGCGAATTGTGATTAGGAAAAAATGATAGAAAATTTATTCCAAGGTATACCGTTCTTAAAGAAATGCAGAGAATTATCGGGAAAGAAAAAATTTGTTCTTCTTTTTTTTTTATAAGAATCTATTTTGCGTTAATCGAGATTGTCTTAAGATCTGAGAAAAGAACATTTGCATAGAATGTTACTTACCATTAGTTTCTTAGTAATTAGGGTAATACTTAACGATTGGAGTTGACCGTAAGCACGACGGATCCTGTTGCGTCACGAACATGATCGATATCCGTTCTCTTCGTAAGATTTTGCCGCTACGAACGATAACGATCTTATAAGGATTTAATTATGAACAATGTTTTAACTTCAAATGAACATTTCCTATAATAGAATCATTTACGATCAATGAACGTTTACTTATCGAGCATTGACTTGAAAGTTCATTCATGAGTTCATACGTTAGTTACATCTCTGCATTATAATTAATAAAGATTATTAAATTCTCAATTATTAATCTCATTGTTGATACAATTAAAGATACCAAAAAGAAAAAAAAAGAATCGGTAAAAAATAAAGCAAGGGGTGATATCAATTTGAATTACCGATATACTATAATGCATTTGTGCTTGAATTTGAAAATAAAAGAAAATAAAGATCGAATCTAACAATAAGTTTATACTTCATTTGGCAAGTAACTAGCATGATATTGAAAGGTGCAAAGTAGTGTCGTACGATAGTGAAAGTGTTTGATCGGGGTCTCTAGATCCAAAGACCATTATTTAATATCCCAAGTCCGAGCAGTGTGACTCGAGTTTGAAAATAAATATCAAATATAAAAAGGAAAATTTGAAGAACGTTCCGGTTATTTGAGTGTGCAAAGAGGAGAATGTGTGACCCGTTCTTACGAGGTCACGGGCGTCTTTCAATATAATTTTTCTTATTCACCATCCCACCCTTTTTCCTCTAGAACCCTTCCCCCTTGTCCCCTGCCACCCCTATTCATTCTACTAAAAGTATACATTTTCGTTAAGTAAAATCTAATCACGGTTAAATGGTTCATTATTTGAACAATATTACGATATTACCGAGAATTGCACGACTGTTTGCAAATTTCATTTAGAATTGTCTTGTAATAATAATAGAACAAAGGGGGGAAATTCGAAAAACGTTAGGTGGATAGATTTTGATACGATAATATTATAGATCTTTCTATGAATCGTATTTTAATTGTCATCATGTCAATTTACTTTTCTAACAAGTTTCAATATCGCATTTAAGTATAGTCTAACTAGATTATCAAATATTTCATTACGTTATTAGTATTCACGATAATAACGAGCATAGTATAATGAATACTCAAGTATACTTGGTGTATGAAATTGTGGAATGAAAAAGACCCCTTCCCCCCAAGACAGGTAGTTCTTTTATTAATACGATCTCAACGATACGCTAACAACTAGTGATTTCTCTCTTTTCTTTGAAGTATTGCCAAAGGAAAGAAAGAAAGAAAGAAAGAGAGATACGTTTGTCATTTTTATGGTTAAATAATTAATAGTAAAGAGTAATATTTCTAAGAAGCTGATACCACGGGATAGCTCAATATGAAAGATCGATGTCTTTTGTACGTGCAAGAACCTATAATCAGGAGCTGTTCGAACGATGGTGAAATTACTTCACCGAGTCGCCGTACCGGGCTGATATAGCAACATATGTATGTGTTTTTATTGGGCTCTTAAATATATGCGACGAGGTACACATACTATTATATATTATATGTGAGCATAATAGATACGTTAGTAGATATGTACGTATACATGTATGCATGTAAAAATAAAACAAAAAAGTAAAGAACGTTTACGTCCGTTTATATGTAGAGCGAAGCCGCTACGCGGCTTAGGGAAATATCGCAAAAAGGTCAAATGAAAACTCGTATTTCGAGGGTAGGTGGTTGATTGGCTAGAATGAAGTAGGGAAACGGAGAAAGTTAAAGTTGGGAACGCGAATAAGCCGTTCTTGGAGTTCACGTGTCGTAGTTGAAATAGAAGTAAAAGACTTATGTAAAGTTTTAATAAAAAGTTTAAAACAGGGGGGAGGGGAATAATTGTCTCTTTAAACCAAATTAATTGGAAATACGGTTTTAATGAATATTTCGAATGTATTCAAGAATCTAATAAAATTTATCGGATTTTTTACAAATGAGTTAACTTTTGGTTAGTTTTTCATTAAATAATAATAATAATTATTATTATAATTAATTTGATTTTTACATTTAAAAATATCCACTTTAATAAGTACGACGAGCGCGAATCGAACTTTTTATATACCTAATAGAGAAAATATACTATATATAATAGATAAAAAAAAATAAGAACGGCACAAAAGTGGAAAAGCGCATTCGATGTTGTCCAAGTCAGACTGCATGCTTATTTTAAGACCTGTTCTACTCACCGAACGCAATAACTGTGTACAAACGCCTCCATGAACTTCATGTCATCCGTTTTTTGGTTTGTCCAACGTTATAGAAAAGCGGGATTCTTATGCGCATCCAAAGATACAGTCACGACTAACAATTTATCATTTGTATCTATATAAAAATATTGATATAGCAAATAGGTCAGACGGTTAGGGTATGGTCGAGCAGTTAGCCTTAGGAGGAAGAAAATAGTGACGTTATCCGATAGGATAGGTCCAAACATTGATGTTAAGCCGTTCGTTGATAGTACCCGATGAAAATGATTGATTTATCGTAATTTCGAAATAAATATAGACAAGATATATATAATCATGGTCGGGTATCGGAACTTTATTACAGCTTAACTTCGCGGAAAGGCAGGTCGCTTGCGGGTGGTTAAACGATCGATACGCTAAAAATGATTGATTTACGTAATTTCGAAATAAATATAGACAATATATATATAATCATGGTCGGGTATCGGAACTTTATTACAGCTTAACTTCGCGGAAAGGACAGGTCGCTTGCGGGTGTTTTACGATCGATACGCTAAAAAGTATTGAATAAACGTTCGACTTTAGAATTTATCTCGCATCATAATACGTCCATACACGAACCACGGAATAAACACGTTTTGCAACTCGGGTTTTACTTCATCCCGATTTATCGTCGCTTCAACCCAGATTTTTTGATTTTCTTATTGACCGATTTTTCCTTTCTCACATACATATATAAAACTTCTTGTTTGTTTGTTTTTGTTTTTTCTTTTCTTTTTTTTTTTTTTAATCAATTTATTTCGCTAAGTCTTCTTTATATTTCTTATACAGATTTATTTGTATTATCTCCTATTCGATGTTTTTTATTCGTTAGTTATCATAGGTTTTAGATAGAGAATTAATTATAATCGTACAGTTAATCGAATATCGGATTGAAATCATATCGAATTTCTGCACTAATAAGCTATTTCGTTTCAATATCCTATCTCTCTTACAGTGAGAAATAATAATTACTGTTGATGGTTTAGAAAAAATAATAATGTAGAAGGATTAAAAGAAAGAAAGAAATATATATATATATAGATAGAGAGAGAGAGAAGGACAATATTTCTACGATCAACAGGGACGAAAACTTTCACTGACGATATCGTAAAGGAATGAAATACGTACTAAGCTAGTATTTGTAGTCTACGGTATATGTACATTTTACGATCGACTATGCGTTTTCTCGCGTGTAGGAAATCAGAACACGCGTGCTTGGATTAACATAAAAGGGGGATAAGTCTTAGCAGTCGAGAAAGAATTAGGGTGAAAGTTTTTTCGAGAAGACACATGTGAACTTAGATATTCGATCCACAGTTCTTTCTTTCTCTCTCTCTTTTTCTCATTATTTCTATTTACGTTTATGTTTATCTTTTTATCTTCTTTTTCGTGTAGCTACTTTTTTGAATACAAGAAGCGAGGAATGTACATTTATCTAAGAAGGTGTTTACCAACGTCGTCGTCGTCGTCGTCGTCGTTCGTGATAGACGAGCCACATTTTACTTTATTTTCTTTCCGATCATGAAATATATATCGTTCTTACCGTTGATGATGTTTTTGCGTGTTACGCGTTGTTGTTGTTGCTATTTTTCGCGTTTTATTTACGACGTGGAAACGCACGATTTTTTTTTTTTGTATTAGATCGAAGATAAGTTAAAATGAAAAATCTCGCGCAATAATTAATATTAATAATATTTCGAAAGGATGATAATCGATAGGATAATTAAAGGTATTCGTTGTGTATTTATTTGTTCCCCCGTATAGTAGTTGCTGCTTCATCATTACGAACTTCTTTTTTACTTTCCTCCCCCTCCCTCACCGCCATTTTGGTCAATTTTGCCGAAATCGTTTGCTATAATATTTCGTATTTTTATTTTTTTTCTCCTTAATTTTCTTTAAACGTCCTTTTTAATCCAATATATTTATCTACGTGCATATAGGCAACGTTGCACATTTATTCCGGTAGGGTCGTAATCCGTTAGCGTTATTGGAACGTGAGAAAATTGTTCAATTGTGTTCCTCCGTACGCGCGAGCTCGAGTTACACTCTTTTTTCAACGTTTCGCGCTCTCTGGCAGCACTTCGATGGAATTCTTATTGTTAATTTCGAGAGATAAATTGGTAGCGAATAAATCAAGGTTTATATATATATATGCGTGTGTGTGATTTTTTTTCTTTACGAATCAACACAATAAAATCATTGTTCATTCTTTCGAATTATGTTGTTTTTTCTTTTCTTTTTCTTTTAATCAATCTCGTCAATCGGAATTTCGTATACCACCGAAATATATTTAAATACGATCGATCGTATATTATATTCTTCTAACGTTTTGCCAATTACTATATAGAAAACGGTTTGGCAAAATTCCATAGAATTACTAGCTCGAACACGAACGATCTCTAGTAGTTTGCCTTGTCTGCAGAATTTTTTTTATTTGCCATCGGTACAGTGTATTGGTACGTAACATAGAGAGATACATTTATCGAATGCACCTGCGTTACAAACGTAATATCTACGTGCCATTCTGTTAGCGATCTAATGCCGATCCTTATCGAGGAATCGATATCTTATTGAACCACCGTATAGAATCCGAAATCTTCTAATAATATTTATTTTTATTTTTATTATTATTATTATTTTTTATTTATTTTTCTAAATAAAATACGTTGCTCTTACGATTTCTTATGCCATCGAATGAATTTGTTGTCTTTCCTTTTCCTATTTTTCTTTGTTTTAATTTTGAAATAATATTGATCTCTTAACAAATCTTCCCCACACACTCGGAACCACGGCTTTCTCCACTATCGGAACTTTCCATCTCGTTATATTTTGCACGAAATAGAGTTACTATCGATTACGATCATCGATATTCTTTCCTTCCTTTAAAATACTCGATCCTTGTAGTCCATATTATCGTTCGTTATATATTTTATTCCATGTTTGGGAGGGAAGTCAGAAAAGAATTATTGAATTTCGTAAAAGAAAGGCAAACTACCATTGAAGAGAGTCCAAGGGAAGCGGCGTTTTGTTCTCGTATTTCGTGGTTGAAATTATTATACTATGGTGTATTGAAAGGAATACTCGACGATTTTATGGTAAATGGAAAGTGAACGAGTTGCATACAATCGATTCTCACGTTATACATGTCGCAAATAATTTAATAAGAAATACAATGCATGATATTTCAACGAATTACTCATTTTAATCTTATTATTTCGATTTGCTTTAATCGGAAGGTTACTTTGTTAATTAATAATAAGACAAATTTGAAATGTTTTATACTGCAAAATAATATAAAGTTAAACATAACAAAATTGTTACAATAAATTTGCAAATTAATATAATATATATTTGTTCGAACATTTGGCTTTGTTTTTACGAAAGTAAAATCTAAAGAACATAATTAACATATATATAGATTATTTTCTAAATAATAAATAATAAAATCTGTATAATTATAAAATCTAAATAATAAATCTGTATAAACTTAAAGAATACACATTCATTTAAGAATTTGAAACTAAAGTACATTGAACCCTTTAAATTAGATATAATTAACTTAGTGAAAATGAATAATTATATACGGTTAATTTATATAGAATTAACATTTATTCACACTTGCTTTTTTGTTTGAACGGATACTAAAAAAAGTATCGGGAACGTTCGTTCCGCTTGTTTGCATTCTTCTTAATATTTCATAAGTACAAATTAGATAGTCATTTATTTTATAATGCACATATACTCTTATAAATACATGCTTGTATTTTTAATGTCGCGAGAAAAAAAATTACTGCAACAACTGTATTTATGTACAGTCGAGAATAGTTAACAATTATAATGTTCTACTCTGTAGAAATAAATTCTGTCCCTTATTTATTGTTAGTAAAACAAAAAAAACAAAAAAAACAAAAAGTAAATGTAATATTCACTTATAAAGTAATCACAGTATTATTCTGCGAAATGGTTTATCATTATTTTCGACGATACATTCTTAACAGGCAATTTTGATACAACAAATTCGTTCATTTGGCATTGAATTAATTTTTATGCTTAATAATATATATATATATATATATATATATATATATATATATGTAAAGAAAACCACGTCACACATATCAAAATGCTTTTCTTTAATTTATATTTGCCGCATCATTGACAAGCTTATCAGAGGTCGTGATAGATGTAACTGTATAAGTAGATAGATACCTTCCGGGAGAGGGAGATTACAATTCGTTTCGGAAGATAGAAGATACTAAAATAAAGGCTTTAAATGTTGTTTCTTTTGTTGTTATAGAGAAACGCAATTACGTCTTAATTAATTAGTAAAAGAATAAAGATCATTATAAAACAGATCCAAAAAACTAATAGTGTTACCGTTAATAAAAATAAAGTTATTACTAAATGATACCTTGGAAATATCTGGAATTTATGATTCAGGTTCAAATGTATCATTGATTAATTCAAAATTATTGAAAATAAAAGGAAAAGAACATACAAAACGTACGCACTTAGTAAACTTAAGGACTATTAACGGTGAAAAGAAAACGAAGGGTATGGTAACGATGAAAATAAAAATTTTGAATATAGTAGAAGTTATGGATATATTTGTAATAGAAAACGAAAATTTTAATTATGACTTCCTAGTCGGGTTGGATTGTATAAAAAAGTTTAAACTAATACAAAATGAAGAATTAAAAATCATACAGGAAAACAACCCAGGAGTGAAGAGGAAGACCGCAAATGAAAAAAATATAAGAAACGATAATAATTCAAAGAATAACAGTTTAAATTTTGAAAATATTGTGATTCCTGATGTACTAGGTAAGCAAAATGAAAAAAATATAAAAAATAATAATAATTCAAAGAATAACAGTTTTAATTTTGAAAATATTGTGATTCCTGATGTAATAGGTAAACAAAATGAAAAAAATATAAAAAATGATAATAATTCAAAGAATAACAGTTTTAATTTTGAAAATATTGAGATTTCTGATGTAATAGGTAAGCAAAATGAAAAAATATAAAAAAATAATAATAATTCAAAGAATAACAGTTTTAATTTTGAAAATATTGAGATTTCTGATGTAATAGGTAAAAAATGAAAAAAATATAAAAAAATAATAATAATTCAAGAATAACAGTTTAAATTTGAAAATATGTGATTCCTGATGTACTAGGTAAGCAAAATGAAAAAATATAAAAATGATAATAATTCAAAGAATAACAGTTTTAATTTTGAAAATATTGTGATTCCTGATGTAATAGGTAAACAAAATGAAAAAAATAAAAAAAAATGATAATAATTCAAAGAATAACAGTTTTAATTTTGAAAATATTGTGATTATTGATGTACTAGGTAAGCAAAATGAAAAAAATATAAAAAATGATAATAATTCAAAGAATAACAGTTTTAATTTTGAAAATATTGTGATTCCTGATGTAATAGGTAAACAAAATGAAAAAAATATAAAAAATAATAATAATTCAAAGAATAACAGTTTTAATTTTGAAAATATTGAGATTTCTGATGTAATAGGTAAACAAAATGAAAAAAATATAAAAAAATAATAATAATTCAAAGAATAACAGTTTAAATTTTGAAAATATTGTGATTCCTGATGTACTAGGTAAGCAAAATGAAAAAAATATAAAAAATGATAATAATTCAAAGAATAACAGTTTTAATTTTGAAAATATTGAGATTCCTGATGTAATAGGTAAACAAAATAAAGAAAGATTCGACAGACATAGAACAGAATACAAATTTGAAGTGGGAGATTAAGTATACATAGAAAATAAGAACCGATTAAATAGGAAGAAGGTTCTCTAATTCGATATATGAGATTGATACCGGACATAAGAAAGAAGAATCGAAACTATTGCACATTACGAAATAAATAATTACATACACTGTCGCTAGAAATTGTTTCTCTCAAAGGGGGGAGATGTAAAGAAACCACGTCACACATATCAAAATGCTTTTCTTTAATTTATATTTGCCGCATCACTGACATCGCTTCGGAAGATAGAAGATACTAAAATAAAGGCTTTAAATGTTGTTTCTTTTGTTGTTATAGAGAAACGCAATTACGTCTTAATTAATTAATAAAAGAATAAAGATCATTATATATATATATATTGTTTTTTTTTTATCTGGTGGCTTAATCAAACAAACCTTTTACAAATTAACCATTCGTTTATCTTTTGACAAGGCGTGGAAAAAATGAGAGAGGCGATTACAAAACTTTCTTCTTTCTTTCCTTGGCGAATAAACAGCGTGTCAATGTGAAGGATGAAAGTACATATGCAATTACGTGAGCCCTTTCGAATTGTACGAAGAAAAAGTAGTTTGCAAAAAGGCCGACTTAATCGGTCTCGAGGCATCGACCGATTCTTCCGTGTATAATGTACCGTAAAAAAAGATTTATATATATATCGGGTGGCATGATAATGATTATTATTATTACCTTAAAAAATTTTACTTTTTTTTATTTGAATTTTTGGCGTAACATTACGATATATCAAGGACCACACCTGACGAAGTTAATTCCTTTTATGAAATTAACAGGAAATAATAATGAATAAGACTAATTTGTGAGGAATTTACATATTAAAAAAATCCACTTCGGATAAATATATATATATATATATTATATAATTTCGTATATACGATTATCTTGAAAGATGTTTATTTTTCTTACTTTTAACGAACAAAATATTCTATTGGGACTATGTACACAACGTATGAACATATTTATCATTCTTTTTTTATAGAGGGAGTTACGAATAGCGTTAATTAACGTTAGTTGTGGTTACGCAATTACTTTGTTTTTATCTGTTAATATTTGTTAACTGAGGTAGGATTAATTTTTTTGTCTACTAAAGAATTGCTAATTATGCTTCATCGGCATCAAAAAGAAGAAATGCGAAATTTCGTCATTTATTTATCGAACGAAAAATAGGACATGTGGGAGAGATGGAAAGAAAGAAAGAGACAGAAAGAGAGAGAGAAACGTAAAGAGTAAACGCTCGTTACGATCATTTCACGCACTGTTACGATTCCATTTCCCTGTGGACTTTTAATGGACTATTTGAAAGCGAATTGCATTCGTTTCGTTTATTTTGTAGTTTTAACATGCTGCTTACAATTAGATCAATATGTATCTTAACGCAGATTCGAGAGTTTATTTGTTTTTTTGCTTTTCGTTGGGAAAAACGATTCGAATGTTTGAAATTATCACATACTCGATAAGCGTATTATTATGATTTCGAGAAATTGTAAAGCTTTCGCTTCCTGTATTTCTTTTTCTTTTTTTTCATCCGTAAGATTAATCTTAACGTTCCGAGGGAGAAATTAAATCCAGTTGTTGTCGTCGTTGCAGTCATTGTTATATTTTGTTTCTTTTCTTCTCTTTTTTACTCAATATGGATTTTAATGTTAATTCTGAATGACGTGTAAAATAATTGCCACATCATGAGGCAGAACATTATCTCCTTGGTCGTTACGATTACAAAGAAAGTTGATAAAACTTTAAGAACTAATACCAGTAATTTTTAAAATATGTATACATTACGACGTATAAGGAATCTCGTGATACAATTTTTAACGTATTTAATAACGCTCAATGGGTTCCCATTTAATTTCCCACGAGGTAGATAGCCATGCAGCAGTAGACGCAAAGAGTTTGACGGGAAAAAGTAAAAAGAAAAAAAAAAGAAGAAAAAAAATACTGAATTGCGAGTCCCAGAGTATAAGAGAAAGAAAATAATAACGTCGATTAGACGATCTTACTTAAGTAACGTTGCCAATGCGGAACACGATGATAGGGAAAATGTTAACAACGAATGACATTATTTCTTCATTCATCCAATTGATCAGTCAGTCAATCAGTTCATTTAAAATGTTTCGATACACAATTAAAGCATCAAATTCAAAAATTTGGAATTATTATAAATTCTCGTTTACGATTTTGATTTACCATTGAAGTATCGATTAATTCCCACCGAAATTTGACATCACTTGTTATTTGTTTCACGTTCTTACATTATTATTATTCCAGGCTTTTTCCCTTGTTAAATGTTAATGTAAATTTTCATTCGCTTTCGTTTTGAGTATAGCGAACTGAGCGCGAACGCGAGACCCGGGTTTTTGTTCGTTCTTTGGTAACGAGATTAAATCCGATATCTGATTCGAGTCCAAACCTCGTGTTTTTTCTCTTTTTTTGTTTCTTTTTATTTTCCAGACCTCTCTCAGTTACATATTGTTAAAGATATATATATATATATCGTTCGATTGAAATCGCAATAGAGGTATCGTATAATTAACGATAAGATATATAGATGTACGAAAGATAATAATTAATTAAAATTTTTTAAAAAGTTGATCAACCCGTTTTTACGATGTCTTCGTAATGCGGAAGCTATAACGTCACATTTACTTTGTTAGATATTAACTCCTACGTAAACGCGAGGTGGTGGTTGTGATCTAAATTGTTGTCGAACAAATTATGGGAATATGGTCGGGATCGGAAAGAAACCTAATACGTATCTTGTTAATTTAAATCAAGGATCGTTGCGTTGTTGTTTTTCTTTCCTTCTTTTTCATTTACGACGATCCCCTATGGTTTTTAGAAAATCATTGATTAATCAACTTACCGATAATTACAGGTATCTAACGAGAATAACGAATTATAATGAATAAATAATATTACTATAGAAGGAAATATTTAAACGTATTTATTTATACCTATTGGTTAACTTGTCGAGATAGATTTAAAACGAAACTATGACTATTTATTTTTAACTCTGACGATTTAATTAAATTCACCACGTCATGGAACATACGGGAGACTCCCTGCGGTTTTTAGAATTTGAATAACTTAGTTCCACTTGTGTGTGTGTGCTTGTTTGTTACAATGAAGAATCACAGCAAGATGTCGTCGTGGAATAAACTTAACAGCAAGAGACCGATCTGTAAGGTGGACTGATTGAGTTGCTACCAAATAGATTTACCTTCCTTCTCTTTTCCTCTCTTTCTTTTTTTCCTTTTTTTTTCCCCCTAACCTTTTTTCTTTCATTTTTCTTCTTTTTCTTCTTTTTATTTCGTTACTTTTTACGGTTGGAATTAAATGAAATTGCAGATTGTTCGTCGAAATCATTGGTAATTGAAATTGGTAAGAATCGGTAAGGTTCGTATTTATACGATAATCTGGTAAGGTTGAATTAACTAAAATTAAGTAGTATTAGTATTAGCATTAGCTAACATTAGTTAGTAGTAATGACTAGTACTATCGAATATTCGATCAGAGTATAGTGGCTTGTTCGATAACGTACCAAAAACGAAAAGCCTAATTTTATAAAGCCGTTAAATCATGAGATACGCCTTTTAGCGATTGGATAACCGGCTCTTGTAAGAACTTTATAGCTAGCATATTACTCGGCCTTATAGTTTGTAGTTTGCGATAGTTTTAGAAAGTCGCTCAAAAACCATGGGACAGTTCTTCTATCGTTAGTTACTGGACGATCTTACAAATATCTTTGAAACCGCAGGTAGAACCGTGCTGCTATTCATATCTTTATTGTCAAATCGTTAACTTACTTATACGTTTGTTTTCACATTTAGATATAATATTTATATTGAATTTCAATTATTAATCGTTTAAATTCGTTTAAATTTTTTATTCGATTTATAAATTTCTCATCGATCGTCGCGAGTGGATTTTTTTATAGGGTCAGGGAGGGGCTAAGAAAAAAGAAACAAAAAAAGAAGAGGAGGGAAAGAAAGATATGGTAATTATTACTCGATGAATTTTTTCTTTTTTTTCTCATCCGTGATGTAATTCGTTACAAAAGTATGAATAACAAGTACGAAACACGCGAGCGGCTAGTCAAAGGCTACATGCAAACCTTCTTATCCTTTTAAAGTATCTTACGCGATTATAATCTACATTAGAATAGAATGCCATGGAATGTGCAAGTTTCTTAGAGTTAAACTCTGTAAGAGTCAGTCGTTTGTTAAATACACGCGAGATACGTGACAGTGGTCAAGTAGATTTCAAAGTTGCAGTCATTCTTAAAGACCAATCATTACGGAATACTAGAGGAATTTTGATTTGTTTAGTTATTACAATGTTATCTTTTTTTTATTTCTTTTACTACAAATTGTAATAATTACAATATATATACGTGATCAAAGGTTAAGACGTATCAAAATTCCTTCCAAATTCTGGAACAATGTTTTTGATTAAGAATTATCGGGAAGATTATTATTGGCGTAATCGTGAATTTTATTCTCATTCGGATGAATGCGGTCCATATATTAAATAATCGATATTTTTCTATTTTCTATTCACTCACCCCCGTATGCTGCAATCGTTAATTCTCATTACGTCATTGTCCGTGCACCTTCCTTCTCAATTCAGAAGCGATCATAGATTCGATAGTAAATAGTCACGATTCTAAGTCACAATAGTGCCAGGAACAGAGATCGTTCGTTGTATGCGAAACCGAGTATTGATCGAACATTTCCAATGCTTTTACTTTGTAATACCTAGGAGACCGGAACGGCAAAAAAAAATATATTTTACGTGAAACGATTGACATTAAATCTTCTAATAATTAACTGGTACACAGTAAAATTGATGTTATTTATTTTTGATCGATTTTTAATTTATTTCGCGAAATCTTCTTTCCATCGAATATTTTTATCTTCTTATGACAAACGTTTGTCAAAATTAGCCATAAAAACGTGCTGCATTTTGGAACGTTCGTAAGAAAGTGTAAAATTGATTTTAAAACCATGGAATGCCTATAGAACGCGTTGTATTTGTGCAATTTGCATTGATTGTTCTTACGTTGCGCCAGGATGATCAATATCTTGCGTAATAATGATTTTCGGATGTAATCCCGTGTTGTTTCAGCAAACCGAGAAATGCTTCGTTTCTCGTATTTCGTCGGATTAGAAAAGAAAAGAAAAAAGAAAAAAAAGAAAAGATTTTCGATTCGATTCGTGTCCGTTCCGTTTCGTCGAACGGAATAAATAAACGAGATTTAATCTATCGACTTATCGACTGCTTTAGTTTTTTTTTCTTCCCCCCTCTCCTATATATATATATATCTTTTTTGTATTTCTTTTTTGAAAATATTATATTTCTATGAAGAAAATTTAGAACGCCGCTTTGACACCGTTCTATAACGAAACGGTGATAAATATTTTTCGTTGTAGATTCAAAAAAACAACAAGAAAAGAAAAAAGAACGTTTTCATCTAGATAATGACAAATTGCAAAATGGTAATATGAAAAGAAAAAAGAAAAATGAACAAGAAAGAAACAAATGAAAAAAAACGTTCGAAAAGGTTGCTTGTTAAACTAGAATCCAAAGTAGACTAATGAAAATTATAGAAAAAAAAATATTTAAGTTATATTAAGAAAACGGGACTACTCATAAATAAATTTATCCTTTCTATGATAGGATTCGTTGGCGTTTCTTTCGCCAAAGTAAGAACGTCATTAAGTATGAAAAACATTGGCGAGCATGTACGTGAGATTATTGGATTTCCAATTACTAAGCGTTATCTGTCACCTAAAGTGAAAAATGTCACTTGGGATCTAATCGAAAAATTGGAATATGCAGATACAACGAAAATGTAATGAATTTTCTATTCACGTTAACAATGGTATTTTTTTTGTTTTCAAATTTTGAACTTATCATTCACGGGATTTTCGGGTAAGTTGAGATACTTATTTATTTTTTAGAGAGCAATTTTTTTAATCAAATTTTTTTTTCTTAGATATAAAATGATGATTATCTATATGAGTGAAGAGGATAGGTAAAACCATAGAGTTAGGTTATTAGAATGCGTCGCGTGCCAAGACTATAGCATTTCACTGTTGCGCTTGGCAAAAGCCAAGCGTATCGTTCCGCTCGCTTGCTTTTCTCTTCGGAAGAAAAAGAGATTACTGATATTGTCTATATACGTAGGAGAAATACATGCATATATACATATATATATATATATATATATTTATATGTATATATATATATGCATGTATTTCTCTTTCTCCTTCTTCTCAAAGCTACTGGACTTTTCCTTTCAAATTTATTCCATTTGAAATGTGACAATTATTGTTTATTAACGATAAAAACGTTGTCACAATAAACCATTTATTGAATCAATTAAGGTTTCTTTTAATCAAACAAGATGCTATTGCGATCCGTTGGAAAATTTTTAATAACAAAGAAACAAATTGGCGTAGAAATTTTTATCCGATTTTTAATGACGTTGGATCTCATATTGAAAATATTAATATATCTAATATATAATAATAAAGGAGAATAAAAGAAAAATTTAATCTAAAGTTGAATAAAATTGATTATTTTTGAGATAAAAAAATATATAATATATATTATTATATTATTTTTTTTTTTTTAAATTCAACCATGATTTATTTACATTGGATTACTAGTTCTAGACCGATTAAATTAAATTCAAGCAACGTGGGCTACAGTTAGTAAAATGCATGGATGACCCG
Source organism: Polistes fuscatus (assembly GCF_010416935.1). NCBI lineage: Eukaryota > Metazoa > Arthropoda > Insecta > Hymenoptera > Vespidae > Polistes > Polistes fuscatus. Next base: position 1,623,297 of record NW_025113107.1, on the reverse strand, counting down.
TTCAGAAAAAACCGTGTGCTGTCGTTTCCAAATAGTCGTTTGAAAGACGCGACTTCTTTGATAGTATTGTATAAGTATGAAAAGATGTGTTAATAGAGAAATAATTCGAACTCGTAAAAGGGAAAGTAAATAGACAAGAATATTGAAAAATTTGTTAGATATTAAAATAATGAAAATAATGGCAAACAATAAAAAAAAAAAACGTTGCCTCGTTCATACAATGATGATCTTATTACTTTTTTTTTTATTATTATCATACGTAATTACAAAACGTTCGGTAACACCAATATAATAATTGTTTCGTCGTGTTCTTAGAAAATGTTTCCAACAACAATCTTCGTGAATTCATTGTTAATTTACTCTCGCATAGAAAAATTAATAAAAAATGCAAAAAAAATAATAAATAAGAATAGGATATAATGATTGTTGGTCGATAACAATTAGCAGCCAAGCGCGAGTTGCTCATATCTAACACTTTAATTATCGTCCTAATGAATTAGGACTTTAATAGCTTGCTCGGTATTACTATTATTACCGATACGCGATCCAAGAAATATAAATTATGAGATATTTGCAAAGATCGATGCCCTCATCATAAAACGGGATATATGTATGTATACTCGATGTTTTAAATATGTTAGAAGTTTCTCTATCAAGAAAGTGAGAGCTTTTTCCAAGGAGAATATCAAATGAAATAGATCCAACTAAAATGGACGATACGATTAGGGTAAATAAAAATATTCAAGTAAAAAAGGTGTATAAGTATATGATCCGTATTGTTAAAATTACAAACGAAACAGTTTACTCATTGCCAAGGTATCTACTATTAGAAAATCTAAAAATGATACGTATCGTAAAAAATTTCAGTGGGCGTACGAAACGTTTATGGTACGAATCAAATGGGATTATCATCATCATCATCATTATCGAGACAACGTATCGTTCCGTCTCCGTTTATCTCACGATACGGTCGCAAGCATAACGAAAATGAAAGGTGTTGAAAGTCCGATTGGCCGTGCCGTGCCGTGCCGTAACGTGACGTGACGTGATGTGACGTGCGTTTCCACGCGTGTTACACGCGCCACAGTGGTGAGCAAGTGTTATTTTTCCGGTGAACGGTAAAAATAATGCGAAACATCTTAAACCAAGGAAGAACCTAGGGCCTTATTTTTTATTTATACCGGAATAGAAAATCACGATCAAATTCGTGAATAATAACGTTCGACATAGAAACAATTGTTGGTATATCAAAAGTCGTGCAGCTTTTTGCACGAACACGATTAACTACGCGAAGGAGATCGGTTGAAATGAAGTCGAGAGACCGAATGAAAGAAGAATAAAGAGAGAAAGAGAAAGAGAAAGAGTGAGGGAGAAAGAGAACTCGAATGGGAATCGATATATCTCGGTCGTACGATAGAGCCCCACCTCGAAACCCCCTTCACCGTGCCACGAACGTGTCTCCGTTGCTGGCTCATTCTCCTAAAGGGGGAACATCTAGCGTTGGTTTTGCTAAGCCAACCATGAGTATATCGTCAAACTATAACGGGGCGCCGTTCTTCCAAAGATTCACTCTCGATTCTAAGCTCACCAACAACTTCTAGATCGAAACCAACCACTTTACTAAAATTTACCACCTGCCCGATTGCGATTACGTTTTTTTTAGTATCTTTCTGTCTGTCTGTCTCTCTCTCTCTTTCTTTTTATTTCTTTCTCTCTTTTTCTAGCTCGGTTATGCGTGCGACTCCGTTTCTTTTTCCCCGTTAGTTAGGTCTCCCTTTCCCTCCCTCCACTTTCTCTCTCTCTCTCTCTTTCTTTCTATCTATCTCTGTCTGTCATTTGCACGGATAGTGTTCCACCATCTGAAAATAAGGTGAACGTGCTCGAGAGTGTATCATTGGGCAAGAAATTGGGGCAGGAGCCAATGGTAAGGAGCGTGAGGTGGAGCGATAGGTTTTAAATAGGTGTGCAAAAGGCAACCGTAACGAGAGGTGTACCGAGGTTGCGGATAGGACCCCATAGAGGAGAATACATCTATCTCTCCTTGGAAAAAAAGTTGATTTTTGGAATTGACGACCGGTATCGGCCAACGTTCCGAACGCAAGATACAACTTGCTTTCAATAATTTGGTGCTAGTTAACGCGGTGTTGTTTTATTATTCTTCTTCTTCTTTATTTTTTTTATTTTTTTTTTATTTGTTTATTAACGTTATCCACGTTATTGCATAGCCGTTCTCTTTCCCCCTTTCTCTCTCTCTCTCTCTTTCTTCTTCCCTTATTATCTTCGGTTAATTTGGATTTATTTTATTTTGTTTTGTTTGTTGTTGGTTTGTTTCGCAAAGATAAATGATAATATCTTTGTAAAATATCTGAGATAAAAGAAAGATACGCGAATGCGAAAAATAAGCTTGCTTGCTTGTTTGCTTGCTTGCTTGCTTACTTTAGTGTAGTAAAACAAGAAGGTTTGTCTGTTAAGAAACGCCAATTCTCAGGAGGAGAGTGACAGTAGAGTAGTCCCGCTTTTGATATAAGAGCGAACGGCACGAGGCACAAAGTTTATAGTCGACGGTCTCAGTCGGCGCCGAGCCAGTGCCTCAGCGAGTACGAACGAACGCTTTCGAAGGAAGAAAGTCTTCTCGCGCTCATCGGGGGGATTTGCTTCTAACTAAGAGCAAGCAAAAGTACAAGACGTGCGCGCGCGCGTGCACACACACACACACGTCCGCTACTGCCACCGCCGACGACGATCAACAAGCGGAACAGGAAGATCGAACAAAGAAGAGCAATCCGACGATACCTGCTGGATGATAAAATAAGAAGAAGAAAAGGAGAAAGAAGAAGAATAACAACAACAACAACACAACAGCAACAACATAACTAAAATCTATTATTATCTTGAATACTTTGTCCAAAAGGAGACTTTGAAGAATTGGAATTATGGGTTCCCGTCGAGGATTATATATGGTGCTAAGCCTGGCGGCTTTTCTAGCTTTGCTCGGTCCAATGGCCGCTGTACGCATCAAACAGGCCAGCTCGAATAGGAAGGACGGTGAGTAACGAACTCTTCTTATTCGCTTATTTCAATAGTGTTCACTGCCAATTCTTTTTTTTCCTTTTTCTTTTTTTCTTCCTTTTTTTTCTTTTTTAACTCTCACCTAATCATTCTTTTTTCTCTCACCTTGTTTTATCATTATCCTTTGACTTGCTCGAGGACTCATTTCTTCATATTTTCTCGGTTTAACAGATTAATATGATTTGTTCTTTTTTTTTTTTTAACTCATTAGTATTTTTACTTTTCTTCTTTATAACGTTCGGTACACGTTCCTTGATCAAACTTTTAACAATTTCTTTCTTTCTTTTTTTCTTCCTTCTTTTCGTCGTTTACTTTCCTTCCTTTTCTTAAAACGAACGGACAGGTATATTCATATTCTTGCTTACTCTCTTTCGTTTTCTTTGATTTTTTTTCTCTTTGTGACGCTTCTTATTGGTCATACCGAAAGTCCAGTTTCGCAGTTTTTTCCCTTGGCACGTCAAAATGCCCGTGAACCGTACGATTCAGTGAAGTGTTTCCGGTTTGTGTTAAACGCCACGGAGGGACAAGGACAATGTTGAACGGTGTTACTATTCCGTGATGTGCGAGGAAATCAGCTACCTATTTTGGGTGTAGATCGGCAAATTATTTTGGTCCTATTTCTCACCCCCCCTTCCCTATATCTTTGGATATCATCAAGCAAATGTTCCTTCAATTTGTTGAAATACGTTTAAGATGTTAATGAAATTTTTCAAATACGTAATGCATGGAATATTCGATCGTAGAAATATTATTTTCAAAAAAATATCCAATGTGTCAATATGTTATTTAGAATTTCATTTTTTTTTTTTTTGGTAACTTGGTCTCCGGTTTTTTTCTTTTTTTTTCTTTCATCCGGTTCGTAAGTAAGATCGTTAAGAATTTAGTTATAACGGTTTTGGGAATGTTATGGGCAGACCGATCGTGAGCGAAACCGTCATCCTTTCCAAGTATAGATTCCACGTGTTGTAAATTTCTCTCCAAAAACTAGTAAGTTGTCTTGAAGCGAATAGGACGACACGACGACGATGAATAACGGTTTTTGTTCGATTGATCAGTCGACTCAGTCAGTCTGGTTTATAAATATAACAAATCAGCAAAGTCACGTGAGTCTGTAGATTGATCTTTTGAAATAAAATCGATCGTCATTTTCAAATTGCCTTTCGAGTTATTCTAAAACACTCTATCTTATTGATATCACTTAACACGATCTGCAATTAAAGATCGTGAACTTTTTCGATCTAACGATTAATCATATCAAATCTTAATATGTAAAAACATTTTTACGACAAAATAATACGAACGAAATATATTATGCTAATAAAAATCATCATTCGCATAAAATTGAAGGTAAGAAAATCTTATTATATAATCTTATGCTTTGGAAATTATAAATATAAAAAAAATAATGACTTAATTAATCATTTTCTTTCAAAATCTTATGAATGATATTATACAATTTTGTAATTTAAATCATATTAAAAGAAGATCGAAACGAACAAACAAATTTATCGTTCCCATACACACACACATATATATTATAATAATTCAAATCAGCTAATATTGAAAGAAATCATTTGATGTTTACGTTAGATTAATTAGGAAATGAAAAAACGAATATATTATGCCTGAAAGTGAGATGTAAAATACGCGTTCTAATTGACTAATTATAAAAATGATTCTAACAGAGAGAGAGAGAGAGAAAAATTATATTGTAATCAGTAAACTATTGGTACTCGCGCGTGTATCACTCTTATCGTTTCGTTTCTTTCTCTCGCGTAATCGCAAGTAAATTTCTAGTTTTCTAGTCGAGATCGTATATATATGTAATTCACGATAAAAGAAACTTTTATCGGTAAAATAACGAAACTTTATAGACGATCGAACGGCTATGGAAATAATTGCTATAATTATAGCAAGCGCGACTAATTGCCATACGTGTGGCAATCATTTTTATAATCTATGGTCGTTGAGCCTTGATTCGCTCGCGCCATTTCACCTGTCGAACGATTCGCAAACCATTACACATTCTATTCGATAAATATAAGAATTTATCTTATTGTTAATTAGGGATCGCATAAATTTCAAATCATTTCTTTTTTCTTTTTTTCTTTTTCGTTTCCTCGCGACAGGAAAATGTTTTTTTTTCCCTACCTCTAGCTATCGTTTCTTTTCGTAAATTATTTTTTACATTCAAACCTAAAACGAGTTTAAATTAAAGATTTACGGAGAAGGAAGAAAACTCGAGGAGGTAATAAAATAATTTAATCGATCCGGTAGGATCGTAAATTTCTTATTTTTATTTCTTGCCCCTCTGGTGTCACATTTTTGTTCTTTTTTTCTTTTATCGTACATCCTCGTTTGCGAAAATATTTGAAACTGGTGAAAGCGATTGGATCTAATACGATCACGATTGTTGTTCCTCATCTTTCTAGCATAATTGAATTCTCGACAATTCTAAAATTTCGAATCCACGAGATCGAGAGTAGACGTATTTGAATAAAATCTTGTAGAATCTCTTTCCTTCCTTTTCTCTCTCTCTCGATTTCTTTACGAATAAAGATTATCGACCGTTATAACGTTAGAAACCGACTAATAGAATTTCAACGATCGCAGGTATATGATTTCACGTACGTCGACACAAACACCAACGTGAAAACTATTTATGGAAAATGAACTGCATTCGTGCCCTAGTTTGAGGTAGTAGTAAATATCGATGAAGTGACATTGCGTACGTGGTCAATTTCTTTCGATATTTTCATTGCCCGTTACCGTAAAGTAATAATAACAGTAATTGCTTCGTAAAACTACGATCCTAAGATATTAACCGTGTCTGATTAACTATTGTCATGCGTTATTCTTTTGATTTTCCTTCGTAATCGTAATTTAAATTACGACGACATTATTGATCGTAATTCTTTCGCGCGAATCGAATTAATATGAATAATTTATCTGAAATGGTAGGAAAAAGGAAAAAAATCGTAGAACCAGTTTCGATTAGTCAAATTAACTTTTGTTTCGTTGGATTTTTAGGTATAAAAAAATACGATGTTCGATTTGGTAAAAGAAAAATTTGAATGACTTTAACGTATAATATTTAAAAGTATCTCTTAGCAATGTTCTGAGTCATTGGCATTGCAAGGTAGATTATGGTCTTTTCAGTATAGTAGTACAAACCGACCGCGACGCGACAGCATGCCAATGTATATAACAGTTCCCTATAAACAGGCTATGGCGAGTTGTTCACCTAGATGCAGTCGCGATTACCGGTTCACCGATTTTTCTTTATGGATACCATCTTATATACTTTTTGCATTTGCCATTCCTATTCTACATCTTCCTCTTCCTATTCTTGCTTTTGTTTATAAGTAAGAGATTAAACCGAAACCATCAGTCATCAGTCATTGTCCATTATCCTTTTCTATATATCTTTCATTTGTTTTCTATTGTGTGACTGATAGAAAACCAGTCAAGTCAAATCTCTCGTTCTTAACGGTACTTGTTTCCTCGACGAAAAATATGACGAGTAGAGACGACTTCGAGCGTGTCCATTGAATCTCTCTTTCTTTCTTTCTCTCTAAGTACACTAACGCAAAATTTCCACTTTCGTTCGGTTTTATAATATTTGTTTGTTTGTTTGTTTGTTAAATCATTATATTATTTACTTTGATTTTATTTTGTTTTTTTTTCTTGTTTTTTATTTTGCTGTAGTAAAGTTTAACTTTTCGAACTTTCATGATTAGACTTGCAATTGATTGAATTTTAAATAGTTTATTTTCTTTAAAAGTAAAGTTGGATTTATCGAATCGGCAACTTGAGTTGAGAAAATTCCATTCATACCACGTTGTATAAAATCTCTACTTAATTTGTTAATCGCGAAAAGTCCGCCAACCACAAAGTTGCTAGATTACATTCTATTTAGTTCGAGTAGGAGAGTACTTTAAAATCGAGTAACACGAAGTGACACTTACGCCACAGAGATTATACTTTATTCTTTGTTGAATTAAAACGTTAAATAAAGTATATGAAGAAGAAGAGTGATTTATATGTAATGTTATTTAACAGATTATTTAATCAGTATATAAAATTAATAATAAATTAACGTAAACCCTCGATTAGTTCCATAATTTTTTAAACTTACGGCAAGTTGTCAAAACTTTCACTTCGAAGATTTAAACATCCTTTGATATAATTAAATGTAATACGAAGCGAAGGAAGAAGGTACATCTCGTTAACGTTCACTTACATTTACTTCAAAAAGGTACCTACTACTACTACTACTACTATTACTACCAGTTTTACTTTTGAAATGTATCCAAAGCAATTATGGAATTTATGATCAAAAACGTTTTCCTAAACAGCAATAGAATTATTATTGGTAAGCATACACGAGTTACTTAAATAAAGATACACCGATTGAGTCGAAGAAGATTAAAGAGGATAGTTCACGATGTGTATGTAGAAGTATGGAATAATGCGTGTTTTAACGAGTGTTAAACTACTTGCTTATTTTCACACATGCACACACACATACACACACAGAAAATCTCATAAATCTAACGTCATTTCAATTTCTGTTCTTGAAAGTCAACCACGGAGTGAGTTCAAGGGTTAAACGAAACTGCATGAAACTTGTCTAAATCTCTCTCTCTCTCTCTTTCTCTCTTGTACAAGGAAATCGGACTTCACCTTTAGAAACCGGATGGTTGCTATCATCGTAGTAAAAGCAAGGAGTATCCGGATGCGACTGTCGGTGAACTTGATGACCACTTTTTTTCTTTTTTCTTCTCTCTTTCTTTCTCTCTTTCTCTTTTTCTTTTTCTTAATATCTCTTTCCTACTTTTCAAAGCTTCTTCTAGCAAATTACAGAGAGAGAAAAAATGTAGAAATCGTAGCTAACAAGCGGCCGATTTTTCTATCATTTACCGGTCATCTTTACTTTATTCTTCTTTTGCTAGTAGTTCATGGTTAAGTACCACGGATCGTACGGACTACTTATCTAAAGTTAAACTTTGTATTTACCCAGTATTCGTGATCGAGTAATGATCCTAAGCGCATCTCTTTTGCTTCTTGCTATATATATACATCCTCGTGATGTGGTCAACATCTTAAAGGAGGAATCGTAATCACGAAGCGAAACGACCATAAGCTCTAAGCGCCATCGGCTACGTCACGCATCTATCTATTTATCTCTTCCACTCTTATCTATTATCTCTAATCCACGTTTGAGCACAAGCCTTTATAAGAAGAAGAAGAAGAAGAAGAAGAAAAAGAAGAAGAAGAAAAAGAAGATGAAGAAATCGATTCTAATGGATTTCAAATTGCACCGATTGATTTTCACAGACGCATCCAATTATTGATTCTAAATCGTTCTAGATTTATATATATAGATATATATTTCTTGTACTCTAGTATCTAAAGTAAATACGAATCAGAGACACTTTCCTTTCGTATAATAATTTTTTGCTGGGTATTCGAAAGGGAAAAATATAGTAGACGACGGTAAATTGACTGAATTATAAGTAAACACATATCTTGCGGTAATTTAATCTTGTATGTGCAAGCTACAAGACCCTCGCTAAATTTAATTCTAACGACATTAAGAACGGACGAACACTTTGCTAGAGAGGAAACCGCATTAAACACGGCATCGGGAGGAAATATTACTAACAAGTAAACTAGTATTTTTGCCGACAAAGCAAGTAGTATGATTGCCATAGCTCCGCCGGAAATATTCTTATTAAATACTACATTGAAAATTGCATCGAAATTCAATGCGTCCTTCTTACCCCCCTCCTCCAACCCCGCCCTGCAGTCTTGCCCTGTCCGTTGTAACATTTCCGTTCGTTTTTATGACGCACCCTGTTAGTATTGCTTTCTTTTTTTTGTCTTTTTTCCTTTTTCGTTGAAGTCATTAATCAAACGTCTTTCGATATATTATCGTTACAGGAAGTAAATTAATTAAATGGTCTTCATTATGAAATATAAATCATTCGTTTTGTTTTATCGGTTTTAAAGAAATTATTATCAAATTTATATCATATATATTTTGAGCGTAATGGTGTCAACTGGTATTTAAAGTTTGTGATAGATCGGTAATCATTCGTTTTCACGGACACTCGAAGTTCTTTTAAAGGGCCCCTTTTAAAAACTCGTTTCTTCGAGTACGAACGTACTTGAACCATATCTCTTCTTAAAGACGTAACGAACGATTCATCGATTCCTTAAAGATCGGTACAAAAGATAGTGACTTACGTTAAAGAGACCTTAATGATTCATCAAAGCCCATTATTATATCAATCGGGACGTATTATAGAGCAAGAGAGGTATTATACCTTTTACCTTTGTTCGACTCACATGATTTCGTACGAGATTTAATCGAACGACCAACGGCGAACGATTTAATCTTATCGATTGAAGCGTTCCAAGTTATTACACGCGTTTAAGGAAGATAAGAATGAAAAAGAGAATGATAGACAGAGAGAGAGAGAGAGAGAGAGAAAGAGAGAAATTTATCGACGATCTTTCAATCTAATTTTCAAAAGAGGAAAAATTTTCTTCACGGTTATTCTTATTATTATTATTATTATTATTCTTTGTATTTTCTAGACAGAATTACTACTATAGCGTTACGTTAAAGTTCCGTTTCATTATGCGTACTTATTGTATTCTTTCTCATGACATCCAATTTCTAATAATAACAGGAAATCGACGCTAAGAAGCTAAGAAAACTAGGTTACATTTAAATAGCGTATTTAACACGTTTAAATATATAAAGTTTCTATTTTCGTTATATTCGTAATTGTAAAGAAGAAAAAAAAAAGTGTAGATTGTATGTACGGCTTTTAAGTTAGAATTCGCATTGAGTAATTAATTTGTAGAAAGTTTGATTGCTCGTAAAAATGACATGAACGATCCTTTCTTTTCTTTTTTTTTTTCCACCAACGTTTCGTAATATCCGTTTTCTTCTTGTATCACTAATATCCACCCGAATCTATGTGCATAAGAAGTGTCTAATTTTATTTATAAGAAAAAAAAAATGTTACGAATTATTGCCGAGTACACATCGCGAAAGTGTAATAAAACAACGAATTAACCGAGGAATTGGAAATTAGGTGAACATTCCTACTGGAGGATAAAATAAAATAAAAAAGAAAAAGTAAGAAAAAATTTCTTTCTTATGCCTCTTTTTTGTGTACCTTAGGAATGGCTACGTTATAGGTAAACTTATGTTAAGTTAGAGAAAGTTACTATGGCGTGGGCGGAAAATTAGCGTTACGCTTTTTAGTATCGATCTATATCGATCAATAGTTCGATCGATGCCACTCGTGAGGAACGTCAAATCGATCGATCGAACGAACGAACGAACGAACGTTTCGCATGGCTAACTGATTTCACCCGAAACATTAGACTTCCGGCTATATCCTTTGGCGAAAAGTATTTGTGAACGATAAAAAAAAAAAAAGAAAGAAAAGAAAAATATCTTGGAAATATAAATCAATTTTTATTCTTCGATTTACGTGTTGAACAAATTTCATTATTTAATTAATTTATTTATTTCGTCTAATAATGATTAAAAAATCACGACGACTTTTTTTGTTTCTCAATGAATATCTACGATACGCGTTAAGAGGATATTATTTTATAAGAATTTAAATATATAATATTTTTTACGAATTAACAAAGTACGGGGAAGTATACTTTCTTGAAACTTTAGAAACGGATTAGAAACCTTTGGAGTTTCTTTAGTGTCGTTCATTCAACGGGCAAGTAGTCTTTCCTTGGTGTTACGTCCACTTTACGTCGAGGTTTGCATTTTTTTTAAGAACAATAACGAGAATACTTCGAAGGTACTTTTTTTTCTTTCTTTTTTCCCTACATAAGTGCAAGAAATAAGAAAAGAACGCACTAGTAGTGTTTTCGCACTTTCCCCTTCTGTTTCTTAAGAACGTGCGTGCGAATAGTACCTCAAAACTTTCGTCGCAAGTTACGAGACCCACAATAAAATAAGTAAGTAAGTAAGTAACGTAGTTTGTAATCAATGCTGAAATGTGTGTTTCTTATTTTATACCGATATAAATCACTCCTTATTTTAATCGTCCATTCCTAGTTGTTTCGTTCGATGCTTGACATACCTTTGCGGTCACGATTACGAGAGGGAAAGTCTTTTGTAATTTTGCACGCGCGCGCACGCGCGCACACACGGACGCGCGTTCTTTGATATTATATCGATGATATTATTACAATATACTCAAGACAGACATATATATATTTTTTCTATTTATTTTTATATAATATCTATCAATAATATCGACAAAAAATATATAATAAACATACCTTGAATAATAATAATAATAATAATAATGAAAATCTAAGCTAACGAAATAAGGTCATTTCCGGCGGAAGAATAATAATAATAATAATAATAATAATAATAATAATAATAATAATAAAGTACTAAAGGATATATTTTTTACCATGCGTCATGGCATCCGGTTGGCGATTGCTATTCCTTTGCTGAAAGCAGTTTTGTTCTAACTCTCTTTCCCACCACCCTCTCCGCCCCTTTCTCATAGTGAACCGCAAGAAGAAAGGCGTGTCTCGAGCGAGATCCAAACACATCGATTCTTCCGAGGGCGTTGAAGTAGACACGGGTTTGCTGGCTGATCCAAAGCGAGAGGGACAGCTAAGCAAAGCAAAGCAAAGAAAAAGCCTGCTTTTGCTCCTTACTCGTTCCTCTACCAACGTGAACGTGACTATCAGCCGAGCCTAATAAACTCATGATCTCACTCTTGTTATTGTTCGAAGATACCTATTTGAACGAAAAACAAAAAAATTTAATTCTTGCGGCGTCCCAACTCGGTCAGGTCCACGTCAATAATACCATACAAAGCGTGTATATATTTTATATCAATTATATAATCATTATGTTATCGTGAAATACTTTAATTGAAGAATGTCAAGATTCATATGATCTGAATTATTAATGTAGAATAATATTACTCAAATATTCGATCCTTTATCATTGATGTATTTGATAAGCGTTGATATTTCACCATGTGAATCTTGACATTCTTCAATTTCGGTTTTTTTCACGGTAACACATATATACATATACATATAGAAGTTTGATTACTAATACTCATCATTCTTGGCGAAGGAAGTGAAATCGAATTAGGTAGTGGATATTTTACTGTTAATTAATAAAACAAATAAAATGTTAACAGTTAACGCTTTGACGATTAAGGCGGCTCCTTATGGTCGTGATTAGTCACAACTGGTCTCGGCAAAGCGCGTTAGCGTGTCCTGTAATTGGAAAAGAAAGATTACCTTGAGGTTTTTCATATCTCTCTCTTTCTCTTGAAACTTTTTCTCTTTCTCTCTCTTCCTCTCTCTCTCTCTCTCTCTCTTTCTCTCTCTCTTCGAAAGCTATTCGATTCTGACGGAGGAAAAGCGAAAGGTACTTGATGTAGGATAGCTAGCGTGTGTGTTAGCCACGGAAACACGTTAGACGTATGACGTTGTTGTTCTCTTATAATATGGCAAGAACCCTAGTGGTAAGAAAAGTCAATAAGTCGTCCAATTCCTACCGTGAGAAATACCTGAAAAAAATCTTGACTTTCCGTCAATGGACGGAGAGTACCACACCATACCATACCATACCACACCACATCACACCACACCACACCACACCACATCACACCACACAAACGCGATTTAATTCATGAGAATTCAGTCGAGATGAGACCTAAACAAGTATTGTCCTAATTTCTAAGATATCTTTCTTAGCCTAGTCACAAATAAACGCGTTACTACCTATTTATCTCCATTGAAGTATTTCCTGAATTTCTCAATTGGAATCCTTTTCTAGAATAAAAACTTTAATTTCTCTTGGGTAAAAAAAAATTTATTAACACCGACGACGAGTTAATAATACATACGATTCTTATTCCTTTTTTTTTCCTTTTGTTTTTTTCTAATCGTTTCATTTATCCTTACGATAAATTCACGATATTTAAAATAATCAATTATAGTTTTTTCTACCATTCAATTACTTCACCAAATAAATAAGTAGATATATGTATATCTGTGGGTAATTAAAATAAAGAAAGAAAAAAATAAAGTAACAACGTCGTAGTCGTGCAAAATGTTGCATTGCGTATATAAAAACGCGTATGGCATAGTACTCACTTCGAATGAGATTTGAAGTGAGAAAAAAAGATGAAATTGTATATACATATCTAAAAGACTATTTTGAATAAAGATTTTAATTAGTAGTCACAAAGTGAACGAATGATGGAATCAAGACTCTGGGAAATACATGGATCCGCCGTTATAAGTACGCTACTTACCTCACTTCCTGCACTTAATGGGATATAGCTCGACAGTTGCTCTACTATGTCAGAAGGAATATAATAAATGGCTTATACCACATTTCGTGATTTCGTTATGTCCTACTATGTATATCAAACTAACAATATATATCTATCGTGTTACATACTCGTTCGTAATTAGTTGTAACGACGATTCTTGGGTGACAATTATTATTATATCATTTTATTTCTTTTTTCTATTTATCTTTCTCTTTTCTCTATCTCGTAATATCAATGGGAGGACAACTACTTTTCACATTTCGCACAGGTGCGATTATTTCACCGACAGTTGGACAATAAAATTAAAAAAAAAAAAGAAAAAAAAGGAAAGAAGAAAAAGTCTTACCCTAATCTGATGAGCCAAATTGCCGACCACGGTAATCGTTACTTAACGTCATTACACTCTCGTTCGTCCTTTCACCCCCTCCCTACCTCTGGTGTTCAACACCCACACGTCGTGCGAAGTGAAATAACCTGGATTATGTATTAGGTAACTCCCGGTTGTAGTAGACAAATGAAGAACTTCTCTCTCTCTCTCTCTCTCTCTCTCTGTGCACTTTCGTTATGCATTGTTTTAAAAAGAAGATTGCCGGCCCGGAAACTCCAAAACAAATTATAAAGTGAGACAGGAAAATTCTTCTTCCTTGGGTTTTTTCTTACTCGTGCGAAACCATGCACGTCAACTACTAGACAGACAGACACCTGTTTTTTCTTTTCTTTTCTTGGCTTTCATTTAAATTGAGATTAATTTAGATTCGTAAAGAATAAGAGGGAGGGGAGATTCTTCTTTTTTTTTTTTCTTTGTTCGTTTGTTCCGTAAGCAGGCGAGATAAATGCGTTTTAAATTGATTACTTTTTCCTTTTTTTTCTTCCCACTGAGCATGGTCGAAATGATTTTGTGGCTTACGCAGATGATACTTCGTGTTAACCACATGATCCCGCGGGCTTGACCAATATACTCGGAGTGTAATTCAATCCTCGGATAATAATCTCGAGTCAAATGATATTCGATTTGGCGAATTTGTAATTAACTTAATCGTTACGTTAATTCTCAGCATTGTTTCGAATGAAATGTTTAAAACGTTTTTAGAATAACGTTACACGTAGACCTTTGATTTAAAATAAATTCTAATCCTTTTTTTCTGCGAAAATGTTTGATCGTTATCGTAGACCAGAGTACGTTTTTGACGTCTTGTATTAATGTTTATTACTATCGTGAATATTCTAGAAAAAAATTATTCGAAATTTAATTCATTTAGGAAAGAAAATTTACAAGCCAGTTTAGGTATTCCATTATATGTGAATTATTTAAAATGGAAAATTATTGCTTTCATAGTCGAGTTGATGGAACAAAACGAACATTATGATCAAACAATGATGTTGCGACGAGAGGTCGAGAAAATACTGACCTACCTTTTTAATCTTTTTTTATATTCTCGCCTTTGTTTTAATCTACATATATATTTTTCCGCTTCCTCTCTCCGATATGTTTTATTTGTTTCGACAAAATTGAAAGAGAAACAACCACCCACCGGCGAACGATATGTCAAAGTGCAGTAAACAAGACCATTTCTGACGAATAAGATCCGGTATCACAGTGTGATAATTAGCAAGCTTTTAGCGAGGATTACCTTTTCTGAAAGAAAATCTATTTTGATGTTGAAGTTTTTCTAAAATGGACAAATTAATTGACAGTGATTGCACAAATTTACTATCTAGGGATGCAATCGTACTATTTTTGATCAGTTTTTTTTTTACGAGTACTACGTGACATAGTTCAAAGTGACTTATTCAAAGTCGTTAAATGTGTTTAAGATCCGTAGATATTTTTCAAATATTTTTCAGATAGTTTTAGTTAACAATTATAGACATGCGCGCAGAGGCGTGGTGGTATTTACGGAAATGTTTAATAATAACGTTTTCCGTTTGATAAAAGTAAGAGTTTGTTTTTTTAATGAAAAAAAAGAAAAACCAAGAACGTTCGAGAGTTCGTACATTCAAGGTAGCATAAAAAAGGTATACATGGTTGGTTGCAATACGACTGGATTTGATCATTCTCATTCATATATTATCGAATAAACAGGAAAAACACGTATATTATGAATTTATACATTGTGTGTTAATAGTTATAAGAAAAAAGAAAAAAAAGAAAGAAAAAAGAATAATTATGTTATCAAATAGATTGAAAAATAAATTTCTCTTAAAAATTTCGATTCAATTTGTTATCAGTAATTACCGACACACACACACAAGTATCAGTAATATATTACGTCAAGTCGTAAAGATTATTTCGCTACTTGTTCTAGTATAACCATGCTTATCGATAGAATAAAATGTAAAAAAAAAAGAGAAAAAAAAAGTAACATAAGTTACTCGTAAGAGTAACGTTACGTATGTAACGAAGTAACTAAGTAACGAAAGGTTTAGCGATTAGGTCGAATCGTTTTGGAAAGAAATAAACGAAAGAAATAAATATCTCTACACCTACGCTATTAAGATTACGACGTTCGTGCGATTTCGCTTTCGTTTATCTCGATTAATCTAACAAGCTCATGGATATGGGGGAAAAAGCAACGTTTATGGCGATATATATATACCGGCCATTCTAAAGTACACACATATCACGCAATAGACCAACCATACCTTATGTTCATTTCCAATGACACACACGCGATTGGTGGTAGGTGATCATTCTTGCGGAAAGATCAATCTTATGGCAATGTGTTATTCGTTGCGTTCGTTGTTCTTGGTTTATTCCTTGTGACAAACCATTCCGTATATAGGATTACTTACTGACATCCCATATTATTTTCGCGAGATCCTTTCTATTATAAATTTTATTCTAATTAAAGCACCGGATGTCGGTATAATTAATTAGCATTTGATACTTATAGAGAGAGAGAGAGAGAGAAACAAGATACTTGGAAAAATAAGTTCCGAGATAGATTCCAGAGAAGTCACGTAGATGCTTCGTTAATTAATTTATTATCGTTCTTCGTTTCTTCGATTATACACACACGATGATAATAATTAATTAATGCACACTTGCGAAATATTTAATAGCGTAATTCGATCTTCCCTTATAAAAAAAATAAAAAGAAAAAGTTTTCAATTTTTTTTCTTTTTTCTTTTTTTTTCTTTATCGATCGATGCCATTAGATTTTATATAGCTATATACGTTTGCGAAACTTAGAATAGTTGGAAGTTTTAAAAATGCGAATAACGTTCAAGAATCAAATAATATGTTAGAATTGATTGAATAAAAATTCAGACGAAAGTTTTTTGTTGTTTTTTTACTTTGTAGAATTGATTTTCGATAGACAGACCGTAAGAATAACCGATCCATTCAATACGAAAATGAAAGATCGTAATATTACTTTTATCGTAATTTGTTTACAAATGCGAAACTAAAGAGACAAAAAGGGCCGAACGTAATCGAAATGAAACGGAGCGTATCGATCGTCGTAGTCGTTGTTAATATTTTCTTTTTCCTCGACTTTCTCCTGAAGCAACAAGGATTGTGCATTGATTATGTAACGTTTCGCTTTTCTATCTTTAATCATATTGCAAGACCTTCAAAAGATTCTCATTTGCACGTTAACGCTCTTTTTACCTCATCTAACTTTTTCAAAACTTCTTTTCATCTTTCTATTAATAGACTTGGTTATACTATGTTTGATAATTAATCGTTCAAGCATACCTACTACGAGTCAAACTTTACTCTCATTCTTTTTCGTTACACTTCCTGTATTTTTAATCTATTTTTTTTCCTTTTACATCATTAATAACGGTATTGTAGTTAAATAAAATTAATAATGATTCGAGGACTCGTAGAAAAATTAGCCTAATCATCGATTTTGTTATAAACGTTATACTTATATATATATATTGTATTGTTTCCTTTCGTATCGTTTTAGCATTAAATCAAACATTTGTATTTTTTCATAAATAAACGGATTAATCTTTTCCAATTATCTTGACTAGTTCACGATATTCTCCCCCCGCCTCGCCTCCCCCTTATTAGATCGATCAAGTTTCATTGTAGCCTAACAGACGTAGGAAATCAACGTGTACCTGTTGTTATTCTTTCTCCCGGCGTTTTCGATCGATCAATCGATAATTATTATTCGACACGAAATTGAATTTAAAAAAAAAAGAAGCTTGGTATATTGGGGAGGAGGGGTTGGTGCCTTTCGGCATTGGTCAAGTTAATACATCGATGTTTGGATTATTATGTCAACGTTTTAACAGTTTAATGACGTGACTTGACATGACTTGACTTGACTTAACTTGACGTGACTTGACGTTTGACATGCCGGAACGTAAGGCGTTTCGTGAGTGCTATAGTTTAATACAATGGTCCCAGAAACTAAACGAAACGAAACGGAAATAAGAGTTAATAAGAATTTCACAGACAAGACATACCTTCGACACGGGAATTGCGATAGCACGAAAGAAAGTTGAAAACTAATTTCAACTGAGCGTGAAGAATAGATTCGTTCAAAAGTCTATACGTTATATACGTATAGATAGTAATAATCGATCATTTGATTATTTCGATACGCACGCATACACATTATTTATATATAGGTATATATAAGTTTATATTAGTAGATATTATAATATATGATCGACGAGTATATTCACGTTACTGATTATTTAACGCATAATAATTTTCTATTAAATATCAATCTCATTAATAATCTAATCGAATAGTTAAGAGATGATATTTGTGATTGTTAAATAAATATTGTCATATTTTTTATCGTTACGCTTGGTATTTGACTAATTCGTCGCGAATTAAAATTAATTCGATAAAATACAATTCGCAAAGTAATATCTGCACGCAAGATGCGCTTCGTTTAAAACGCGTGTAAATTTCTAATTGTCTCGAGATAATACGCTGTCTCGATATAATTCGATTCTGCATTAAACGTGATATGGTTGATACCCTAATAAGACAAAAGTGAAAAGGCGAGGGGAAAGTTTGTGCGTATGACCGAAACAAAAGAATCTTGTACGGTGTTAATTAAAATTGTGCCCGTTATACAATTTTCCTTCCTTTGCGTTCTTGCATCGTTCCGGTTTTACAAGAACATTTCAATAATTCAAAAAAATTCTAAATCTCGTTGGAAAAAGTACGAGTCAAGGCAAGATATGTATACTTACCGATGCACGTTCTATTTTTCTTTCTTTTTTTTTTTTTCTACAATTATATAAATGATTTTTGTAATTCAAATATTCGAAATTAAATTCATTTCTTGTGCTAGATTTAATCTATTTAAATTCGACGCAATCGTTATCGATGATCAAATCAAATCGTTAACGGGTACGCTTTTTTTTTTATTGACGTGAAATCTTTCCTTTTAACTTTGGTATGAATGATGGGGAAAAGAAAAAAGAAATAGCCGATTGTATCGTACGTTGAAAACAGACATTAAAAGATAAGATGTCCCTGATAAATATTTTCACCATACCATGTAGGCTTCCAGAAGACCGTGAAACACGTAAGACAATTTAATTGAAAAGTTTTATTTAAAAAAAGCTTGAAATTAGGTAGAAAGAAGATTTCCCCCGTAAAAATTTCGCATTCATTCACTTTTTATGTGTCTTCAGATTATATTTTTGATCACATCATTTTTTATTTACGAATCGCCATTCTTCTTGTCTACGTAAATTTCACGAACAAACAATAAATTATTATCAGAGTCGTTCGGGATGCAATAAAAGGAAGAAAAAAAAGTTATTAACGTTTTACGGATATAATACGATATAATGTTTTCTCGAAAATAATTTCTTATCCAAAAAGGATTTATTAATCGAGCAAGTAAATAATTAGTTAATGATAAAAAAAAAATTAAAAAAATTATTATTATCCAACGATAATTACCTGTTGACGTTTTATGACAACTTGAGCACGACGAATCTATCTCGTACGTAATAATTAGTCGAGATATCGAATATCGTGACTATTAATCAACGTTTGTAACGCAAAGTCATTCTGGTATTATAACTATGCCGACGAGAACGAACAGCGACAAGAACGCGTGTCTCTTTCGATAGTAATCGAGCAACTCGAAATCGAGAGTAACTAATCGGTTTTTATTTAGTATTCCGTAAGATATCCAACGTGGATTTAGTATGCGAACGAACGAGATCTCCTTTGTCGTGCGGTATGTTTCCTTGATGCAGAAACGTAGACAGTAATTTTGGTGAATGGCTGTTGACCGGTCCCGTCCGGTCCGGTCAGCACGTGTCTTCTCGTTGGTCGCGTGTCCGCATGGACATTTAACTTAATGTACGATCCTTACGTGATATTAAGATTAAATAGTCTCTTTCAACTTGAAAACCGAGGATACGATTTTCTAACATCGAATTACGGTCTGTATATCTATTATACGTAACATTACTATAGAATAGTAATTTTACATACTTATACGATTATCTTGCATTAGTTCCATTTGATTATTTCTAAAATTTACAAAAATATTTTAAATCTAATCCATTTCTTTTTTCTCTTAAATAACTTACGTTCGATTATTATCGATTGTAAAATACTATTAAGAAATTAATATATTTCAATACCGATATTTCGATTGCGATGTTCCAAATACTTAACCATATATAAAGTAAAGTATTTATTCTATTATATTTCATGATGGTATTTCAAGAATTAGGATTCCATTGATGATAGAATTCTTGTTAAAAATAATAACAATCAACATACGAGACAAATATCTTGACCGTCGAAGAAGTTTCTAGATTTTTTTTTTTCCTTCCTTCCCCCCTCCCTAATTCTTTCTTTATTTCTTCGTCGAACCGATTAACAAGAGATATTTGCTACATAGTTTAGACGAGCATAATAACGTGAATGTACTACAAAGTAGCAGAAAAGTCTTGTGATACATTCTCAGAAGTGGGACAAAAATTATCTGCCGAGTTTGCTTTGTTAAATGTTATTTTGCGTTGCAGTATTTTTTTTCTTTTCTTTTTTATTTTTTTACATGACCATGATCTTTGAACATTTGAGGAAAAACCTTGCCAAAGCGAAATCAACGATACCATTTTGAACGTTGCCGGAATTCCTCTTTATTTCTGATATTTATTCCGGTGTATAACGGGATATCTTCTTATTCAATCGATAAAAAGAAAATAAATAAATAAAACAGAGACTACAAAGATGACCTTATCGTAATGATCAATTTTTTTTTCCTTTTCTTTTATTCGTATCCACGTATATAGGTAATATCTTACATTTATACGAAATGAATAAGTTCATTTAATTATTCCATTTGATCTCTACTTTGGATAAAACTATGCAGGAAGCGTGGATGGTTAATTAAAATGGTACATCGAGGACATCGTTAACGTTCATTAAATTAACGAGTACGGAACGTAAAAAAAGAAAAAACTCCACACATTTGTATGCGACCGACAAGAGTAAGAATAAAAGAGAAATGTTCTCGAATTCTTTGATTTTACTTCTGTTTGTCACTCTCTCTCTCTCTCTCTCTCTCTCTCTCTCTCTGTATAAATTTTTTTTCTTTTCTTTTCTTTTCCTTTTTGGTTTCTTTTTATTCTATAATCGTCGATAAATTTATTCAATTTACGTAATTGAGTGCAATGACGACGTGTTCGCGCATACCGTAATGGATTCTATACGACGTTTTCAATACGTGACGATTAAATTTCGTTATAAATAAATAAGTAAATAGACAAGAAAAATTTAAACGCAATACTAAAGTATGATTTATTTTTATTCCTCTTCTCGTTGATTTATTATTCAACAAGGATAATTCAATTCTTTTGTTTTTTTTCCTTTAATTAATATATTAGTTCGTCTTTTTATCGTTTAATTATTTCGCTTTTTTTTATCGAATTTGTCACCCTGTTGAGAAATTTGAAATGGAATTTATTTTTGATTTATTCGAAACAAATTGTAGTTACCGAGGAAGTTTGGAGAGAAAGCGATTGTCATCGTGTTATATCATGTGTGTTATTTTATTTTTTCTTCTTCTCTTTTTTAAAGGCAGACAGAGAAATGAACCGTGATCGCGTGTTTGCACTTGACATTGGTAATACCGGCAGACCTCGCTCACTGTGGGCTAAAACTAGTTTGGCCGGCTTTTAAATAAAAACACGGCCAGTTGAATTGATTTGATCGATCGATCGTGCGAAGAAAAAGTGGGTGATACCGTTTGGAATCTCTCAGTGAGAATCTTCGGAAAGTATAATTTCTCTCTTCGAAAATGATGGACAGACAATATTTCTCGTTCTTGATTTAACGAATGATACAAAGTTCGAAAGTAGAAACTACTCTCTATCGACAATTTTTGACAGTACCTTAATTCTTGCAACCTATTTATCTGATTGACAAAATATTACATTTCTACGTGATAATATATATATAATAATAACGTAATATATATATTTTTTTTTGCAAGGGAAAATAATAAGAACGAGTAGTTATTATTAATATCGTTAAATGACGTTCAATATTTATGAAGAGAAATATTCTATTCGAAAAAAAAAGATAAAAAAAAGAAAAAAGAAAAAAAGCAAAAAAAAACATAGAGAGTTATAAATGAAAGTTTCTAAATGTAGAGAGAGAGAGAGAGAGAGAGAGAGAGACAGGAAAGTATTGGACCATCATAAACCGTCATCCGATAATGATCGATACGTGCCGCGACATTAATGTTCATTGAAATTAACATATCGAAATTCTCTCGGGAAATAATCAACTGACAGTCCGTCGCAGGTGTTCAAAATAAATACGCGTATCGTCCGTCGTTAAAGTAAAAGCTATATATTATATCTACGTTTCATATATTATATTATTTCTCCAATTTATTAAAGAATTATTCTCGCAAGATAAGTCATTCATTCATTCATTTTCCGGTTTCTTTCATTTATAAAGCTGAAAGCTCGTAAAATACTCAAATGATCGAGGTACCGAGATAATTTCGTTTAATTGATATTATCTTCCCCTTAATCCTGTAACTTTCTTTCATTAATTATCCGGATTCGACGGATCATCTTACATTTACATATTTATCTCACACACACACACACACACACACACACACACACACACACACACACACACACACACATGTATATATATATACGAGTTAACATAAATAACTATTTGTGTGAGCCAAAAGTTCATGCGTTTGAAACTTTACTTTGAAACTGCATAATGAATTGTAAAACGAATTTTTGTAAAATTTATTTTACAAATATTAATAAACAAAACGTACGAACTTTTGGTTTACTCTAATATTTGCATATAGTATATGTGAGTTAACATAGATAACCATATGCACACAATATATACTATATTTATACTATTTAATATATACTAATATATTATAATATACTATATATATATTATAATATACTAATATATATATATAATATATTTACTTACTATGTATATACTATTTGCGTAGAGTTATTTATATTAACTCACACAGATCCACACATACACATGCACATACACATAGATACAATCCTATTAGGTGTATTATATCCGGAAGGCAAACTAAGCCATCGTTGTCGTGGTCAAATCGCCAACGGCACGATCGAATTTCATCTGACGATAAATCAGTCGATCGGTTAGA
Organism: Polistes fuscatus; assembly: GCF_010416935.1. NCBI lineage: Eukaryota > Metazoa > Arthropoda > Insecta > Hymenoptera > Vespidae > Polistes > Polistes fuscatus. Next base: position 1,600,235 of record NW_025113107.1, on the reverse strand, counting down.
TCGATTTCGTTCGCATCGGCGATCAATCGCGTGTGCTAACTCCGGTCAAGTGATGCAGAAAGCGTGACACAGTTTTTTATTGCTCCTAAGACACGTTCCTTCTGGCTGGGCCCTCGGAAATAGAAAAAGAAAAAAAATATAAAGAGAGAGAGAGAGAGAGAGAGAGAGAGAGAGAAAACAATTTCGAACGGATTCAATTACACGATGAAAATGAAATCACCAGAGCGTCCTTCTTTGGAATTCGAATGGGTAGAAGAGAGATAATTGGGAGATACGGCACGCGATTCTAAGATACTTCAAATTGTTCTTCTTATATGTTATGCGTTCACGTGTTCCAAAGAGATTAATAATATTCCTCTCATTTAACAGAGAGTTTGAAATTATTTATAGTAGAGTAAATTATTCAATAGATTATCATCGATCGATCTCTCGTATTTATCGATGGATCTTACTTTTTCATTCAATTAAAAGATAATAATAATAATAATAATAAAGGCTTGATTATTTTATTATTCTTTTTCTTCTTCTTTTTCTTCTTTTTCGTCTTCTTTATAATTAAGCGCATTATTCATTGACCATTTCACGGTCGTCGAAGCGTTAAACAACATCTTTGGATAAAACTATTATTCATCGATAACTTTTTCCCTCCTAAGCCCTCTCTCCCTCCCCAGCCCTCCCCCCGTTTCGTGTACGACGTTTAAAAAGAAATAACTTTCTTTTTCTATATGTACTACGGTGTAAATATGTGAGTAACGTTACTTATCCGTAGATAGGTAGCTGTTCTTTCTCTTCCTCCATTTAACGAGCATTTCTGTCGCGTTGTTCGACTAGAAAAGATATCTATTAGCGACAGGTCGGTAGTTTCTTTGATTTAATGGTGGAACAAAAATAAACGGAATGGTTAGGGGAGAGAGAGAGATAGGGAGGGAGGAAGAGCGAGAGTTTAAATCGTATAATTGTAGAAACAACGTTCGAAGTATAATATCATCTCCCTAAAGGTTTCATTCAAAGTATCTTCAAAACTCGTCTACGTATAAACCGATTTCACATGACCTGAAAATTGTTAATGCAACTTGTAACATTATTTGCTTTTAATCCTAGTTATTCTTAACCTTTAACATCAAGAAACTTAGATTTTTCGTGATCGATAGTTATCCCTGCTAAGAAGCATGGAAGCTGTGTTTCTTATACGATCCAACTTTAAAGATCTTCAAGACATTATCCAAGTACTTTTACTTACTACGACCTACATGATTCCTAGTTGGTTTACTTTTCTATTTCTTTTTTTTTTTATTTTAATCTATCCAGTATATTTTTCGAGCATACACGTTTCTCATGATATGACTATTCGAATCGTTTGAATCGCATAGATTTTTTTGTTTCTTTTCTTTTCTTTTCTTTTCTCTTTTTTTTTTTCATTTAATAAGATACAAGAATAAAGTCAATTTTTTCTTTTTTTTTCATTGAATTAGAATTTAATTACACAGATTGTCGAATTATCCGGACTAATTTTGTATTAAATTTCTTACTTTATCATGTGAAATATAAAGAGGAAGTTAATCAAATAGTTAAAAACTGAAAGTTCTTATTGCTGAATGCTTCGTTAGACGAGAGATTCGTAAGAATGAAGATGAACGTTGATTTTAAATGAGGAATTCATTTGCGAAAAGTAAAAGCCCGAGATAAAATGTATAAAATTAATTTCAAATTAGATTGAAATAACGAAACGGAAAAAAAGAGGAAGAGAAGAAAATAGATAGAACGAACCGTAATAATGAACCGTATAAATTTGAAACAATTATTATTCGAATATAATTTTGAAAAACATTTTAATTTAATTCACAACTCCTATGAAAGATCTTTTTCCACAACGATATTTGTTTTAAAGATTATTTGAAAAAAGAAAACTTTAGCATGTTACATGCTTCACAAAAGATGATCCAAGATAATCCAATAAAACGTCTAACGTAATATAAAACAGAACGTCCTCGCTTTCGATCGATTTCCATTATCGGAAATTAATAAATAGAGTTATATATCCTCTAGGAAAGTTTTACTTCTACTCTGTAGAACAAAAGAAAGTGAACGAGTAATGGATGATAATAGGGAGGATATTAATTTTCCATCATTGCTAGATACTTTCTCGATTCGATAATTGATCGAACTTGAAATCAGGCTAAACGTTTGATTTTCGTGATCAAGAAGATTTTTTTATTCAACCATTAGCAACAACAACAACAACAAATGAATGAGACGATTGAAAAACGCCCAATTTTTTACAAACTATTTTACTTATTTTTTTATTTAAATATATGTGATATTTTAATTGTTTAGTTTATTCGTATAATTCGTACGTAAGTATATTATTAACGATATAATAATATATTATATTTACTATAACTAAAATATATATGTCAAATTAACGTGTTTTATATAACTTTGACGTCTAATTTCATATATTTTAAAGAAAAATTATTTTGAAAGTTAAACCAACGTAAGTTCTTAAGTTTTATAGCAAGTTTCTATGGACATTAATGTGACGTCTCCAAGATACCACAAGACAATTTCTAAATAGGCTTTACGGTTGTAGCAATTTAGAAAGAGCGAAATTACTCGAAGTCTAGTCGAGCAACAAAAGCTTCTTCACTCGGTTCTTACTTTACGAGCACTTAATCATAAACGGGCAAACGTCTTTTAGTTTATTCTAAGAAATATAGAGAAAGACTTTTACTCGCAAAATTTATCAAACCAGGTGTGAAGTGTTCGAGTTAAAAGTTTATTCTCTTATTAAAGTACTCGCTGGCAAATAATTTGAAGTAAGTGCAATGATATCTTATATTAAAACGTGATTTATCGTCTACAAATTATGTTTCATTAATTAGAAAGTAACTAACGCGAAATCTCGAAGTTTTTTGGGAAGCAGATAGATACGTTATCGCTAACGATCACGTATAATTTGTTAACTGCTATTATTAATTAAAAAAAAAAACCACACAGAAGTTGAGAAATTTCGGCGAGTAAGGAATTTACCTGACACGTTTCATTTATCAAACAATGTGTTTGTTCAATGATATCTTATTAAAACGTTTGATGTATCGTTTAGAAATTATGTTTCAATAATTAGAAAGTACTGACCGCGAAAAATGTGAAAATTTTTGAAAGAAGATAGATACGTTATCGTTAGCGATAATGTATAATTTGTTAACCGTTATTAGTAATAAAAAGAAAAAAAAAGAAAGAAGTCTAAAGAAAAAAAAAGAAAACACATAGAAGTTGAAAAATATCGGTAGGAAGGAAGTACCGGACACGTTTCATTTATCAAAGAAGAACGATCATTCTGACGTAGGCGGTGGCATAATTTCACGCTACGATTGGTAGAACAGAAAGTAGGTATTCCTTTCCAAACGATTTCATCCGAACATCATATAATAAATCGAAAACGAACCCGTTGAGATGCCCAAAGCGAATAAATCAAAGAATGGAAGATACGTGTATTCTTTTATTTTATTTTTTTTTAAATTCAAAAATAGATCAAGAGAGAGATACCTAAATCAAAAAAAAACAATAAAAATAAAATAATTCAAAAATAGATAAACAATAAAAATATATTATACCATTAATGTTTATTATTTATTAAGAATACTGATTTTGATTCGCGATTAAGAAAATAGATATTATACCTTTCTCTATAGATTATGTTCGCTCGAGCGAATCATTTAACGTGCTTTGCCGATCATGAAATCGTATCAATCATTATCAAAGAATCTTGATATCGTTTAGAAATTTATTATATACGTCGGATCGGTGCGTAGGGTGAATAGAAAATAATAGTGGTGGTGGTGGTGTCGATTTTCTTAAAATGCATGAGTTGCTTATCAACGATCGAATTATTTTAAACGTCTAAGGTTCATTTTAATCGTACCCACAACCGTGATTTATTTATTTAAATACGATACGTACGATAATGGACAAAGAATTATCGAACAAGTTAAGGTAATAAAGATAAACATCTATTATTGTTCATGCTCATTTGCAAATTACCAACTACTACGGAGGAATTGTATAGAATTTCTCAAAACTTATTTACATAAATCGTGAACGACAATACGATTAAAATCTTAGGTAAAAAAATCATTGTCCGAGATAGATTTTTCACAAAATTCTTTCTCAATCGTCGTAGAATTGCAAACGGATAAAAACCTTTCTATTCGATTCGTTAGCAACAAATATTTCGCTTCGGGTTCATTTGAAAAAGGGATAAAGAACTTTACGAGCACTTTCTTTAGAATATTATCGACTTTGCACTTTCTATTTCTCGCTTGGAAAGACGTGACACATCCCAATACCTTTCTCCGATCTATTGTAATATAATATACAGTGAATTACAGGAGTACTGTTAATTAAAAACAATAATTCCAAATATGCATAGAAAAAAAAAACTAGATTCTAATTCAATTCTAATTCGAATGGTACGCGAGATGTAATAGGAACGTATTCTAATTTCTATATATCGTTTTCTGAATTTTAATTTTTATATTTCTAAGATTTTTATTCAATTGCAATTAGAATCAAAATTCTCCAAGAATTCCACGTTAACACGTACGTATTTTCAAGATGAAATATTTTCGTGAAATAACATGTAATTCTAATGGTACAATGATCTAGCAGTAAGAACATGTTTAACGTGAATCGATCCCGACAATTTCAACGACGTATTATTACGTCCATTAGGTGTTCGATCGAACCATTTACGATGCCATCATTACGATCACGCTTAACTGAGAACGAAAGAAAGAAATAAAGAAAGAAATAAAGAAAGAAATAAAGATAGAGAGATCGAAACACGCACGTCTGTCTAAGATCATGCGAAGCAGCAGACGTATAAGAGCAGAGTTTGCACAAGCAAAGTTTGCACAAGAAGAGAGTACCGACTTTTCTCGGGAATCGTGTTCCGTAAGATGAGACGAGGACAAGGACAAGGCCAAGACCACGTGTTCTCCCGATCATCGTTGCTGCACTTTCCATCCAACTCGCGAACTGCATCCTTGTCTTTCTCTTTCTCGTTTCATCATGCTTCTTCCTCTTCTTCTTTCCTCTCGAACAACTCGAGTGCACCGACCCAAGAAGAAACAGTCGACTTGTCTTCACGCATGTCTCCTCCTCCCCTTACCCCCCTACCCCATCCCTCATACCTTCTTTTGATTTTTATCCTTTATTCAACGAATTCGGTAATATTTTGTTCCTCCTTTACTTTTTTTTTCTTTTCTTTTTTCTTTTTCTGATACTAAAAAGAAATTTATCGACTCGTTCTTGAAGTTGCCGGCAACGAGTACAACGATCTTATCGATCTGTTGCATCATTGAAAATATTTTTCTCCGAGGTTGTTTGTACGTATAATATAATGTATATAGAAAGCCGAATAAGGTAACTAGATATACCTTTTTTTTTTTTTTTCTTTTTTTTTTTTTTTTTAACATCTTGTTATGTCCCACGCTTGCAAGTATAATTGGAAATGTTCCTAGTTATTTTCACAGATATTATAGATAGTATATATAATGCATACCTACGTATGAAAAATAACTATAGGCTTGACAATTATCATTTTGTTACTATTTAATTATCAACTATTACAAGCTAAATTAATCCTCCTACTGTTATTTACTTTCGCTTCCTAATTATTACACGACACATTTCTCGTAATATTCGAAATGTTGGGGTGTATATATATATATATATATATATAAATACATAGTTACTTATAAGGATGAGAAGTTGAAGTAGAAGTAGCCACGAAGTATCTTAGACGAGTTAATCATACTTCAAGCGAACGAGGTAGAACGAAAGAAAGAGAAAAAGAAAGAATGAGAGAGAGAGAGAGAGAGAGAGAGAGAAAGAGAGAGAGAGAGAGAGAGAGAAGTATTTTTTAAAACATAGTGACGGCAAATGTGTCTACTTTCTCGAGCGTTGATTGATAGTAACTCGACTAAAATGCTGGAATAATAACAGCTCTCTCATGCTACCGGTCGTAACGGTAAACAAGCTTGGAATATGGTGACGTGAATATCATAATGTACTATTTCTTACGGTCTAGGTGCAATCTTTAATATTAGCAATAAATAACTAACACAAAAATTATCGAACGGAAAAAAATCATTTTGATGTGTTATCGCCTATAAATAAAATATATATTATTTATTGACCACTTTTTCTCGTTAATATTATCGAATCCATCATGACTTTAAACGATTATTAGGTATCCAATAAAAAAAAAAAACGAAGAAGAAAGATAGAACAAAACAAGATCGATGATAAGAAAAAGTTCTGCACGTGGTACGTAAATAGAGATACACACATATGCATCGTACGAGTTAGGATTATTCTTGGGAAAATAAAGTTGCACTTTTAAATCACGATCGACACCGTGAGGAGTCGATGAACTTCAACGTTCATTTACGATCTACGATGCTTGAAACGATCGTTCATTGTTTTCATCGTCTCTTAAAAAAAAAAAAGAAAAGGGAGACACCAAGCCCATCATGATCATTGGTAAAGCGACATTAAGCGTATTTTATTGCTTCCAACCTAGGTGCTCATCGTGTCGTCTCAGTCTTTTCTCTTTCATTCTGCTGTTTGGTGCAACCTTTAGCTTGAACTTTCAAGCCACGAAGAATCTTGTAAGAGAACTCGTTAGTTTGCAGGAAAGATCTCACGGTAAATATCAGTGTCGACGGGAATGTAAAAGTGGATATATATATATATATGTATATACACATGGTCTAGCTCAAAGAAGTGCATCTCGGATACTTCCTTTTTCTTTTCACGAACCGTGAATAATCCGGTGAGTATGCAAATTGTGACTAATCCGATAAAGGAGAACCGATACGGTTGCTTGCGGCCTCGGTGGGCCTGGGAGAAAAGGAATCCTTCATCGTGAAACCAGACGAAGGATTGAATTTGGATTTGTAGTATTATACGAAGGAAATGTACAGTTTGGAATGTCACAACCAATAATATTGTTGGTGGTATGCATCGATTATTTCAACACACCGGAATGTCACCGTTGGGTTGGTACGACAATCAAGTATAAAAAAAAAAGAAAAAAAAAGAGAAACAAAAAAGAAAGAAAGAAAGAAAGAAAGATCCAAATGGTTGATATCGATGAAATACATTTCTACGCGGTAGAATCAAAGGCATAACTTTCTTTCTGTAAAAGGGTTTGTTTGATTCCTACGATCTCATAAATTACTTTGGATTTTTTATTCCAACCTGGTTTACTTACACGTATTCTCCTTACAAGTAATTAACATCTCATAATGCGTTTTAAATTAATTTATTAGCAAATATATATGTATGTATTAATTATTTATTCTACTTTCCTTTTTTTTTTTATTATATAACGCCGGTATTACGTGCGGATAGATAATAAAGTTATGTGAGAGTATTAGAAGTTGGTTTTTTTATTTCTTTCTTTTTGTTTTTTTTTTCTTGTTTTAATATGACGAAATATACCACTTTACACGAAAATGTGTGTGTGCATACGAGCCGCATGAGGAAAGGATTTTTTTAAAATAAATGATTTTTTTTTTTCTTTCTTTCTTATTCTACGTTTTCAACTTGGTTCAACTATACTGTCCCAGTCTTACGTCGTTAAGAACTCATCAACACGATAGTATCTAACCGGCAAATACATTATCGGTTTAATACAAAAATATGTCTAATACGCACGTGTAGTCTATATACATACACATATATGGTATATACCAATTTCAAATATTCTTACGAGTCTAAAATGTGTTTTATTAGCGCGTAAATAATATTTCCGCGTTACTTTTCAATCTTATATACGAGTGCGTAAATAATAATTCGAACCATAATTTTTTCGTCGATAGATAAATTCCATTCGTAGAAAATTCGATCGAAATACGACAAAACTTTATTATTATTACTGTAATATACTACAGTAATACTATCATTAAAAAGGCACGCGGTTTAAACTTCCGATATTTTCTTGGAAAAGTCGTAAATACGAAAATTTCTCCGATCGTTAATAAAGTTATGTTAATAGTTTGAAACGATTAATCGAAGAAAATTTTTCTCACCGTGACGAGACGGTGGTATTTCGTATTGACGGTGTGATCGTGAAAGGACTTAACAATCTCGGTCGAATAATTCTTCTTTCCGGGTCCACTTTTGGCGAGAGGAATCATAAACGAAAAACGTATTACGATTGGACTTTCGATTGAAACGTGTTATGCATTTATATATCTCTCATCTTATACTTCATTTTCAATATACCAATGAAACGCATAATCGATAAATCGATCAAAAAATAAAATTTTATCGATCGTTTCTCGTTCAAATGTGTCCCCGTTCCCCGGCGCGTTTATCGCAAAAAGTTTTCCTTTCCCGTTCAATGAGTATGAAAGGGAAATCACAAAGGAAAGGAAAGGAAAGGAAGGAGAGCGAAAAAATGACTTTTTCGTGGTTCGAACAAAAAAAGAAATTAAGAAATTAATGACGAAAATATGCAAAAATTGATGAATTAAGATTAACAAAATTACTGTTTGTTTAAAGGGTTTATACAATATCGTGATACGAGTAAAGTTAAGGGAGAAGGAACGGAAGGGACTTTCACGTGCTTCCAAAAAGAAAAGAAAAAAAAGAAATATGCAATAATCGAAGAAAAATGATAAACAAAATGACCGTTACTACCAATTGTTTGAAAGTTATACGCGATGCAACTTTAGATACAATTATGTAACACGGTGATCAAAGTTAATGTTATTTTCATGTTCAAATTATCGATGATATAAAACACATTTATACAGTCATTTTCTGCATATATATTTTCTATATAAATTTATATTAATGAGGTCTTAATATAATACTCTGTATTATAATTCATGGAAAAGTTCGATATAGGTGTACCATTAAACCTTCGTATACAAACGCATTAGAATGATTTATATCATATATAATACTCGTTCATACATAAGATGTGATCTTGGAGAAAATCTTCACAACGTTAGATAATTTTATTCACAGTTCCTTTTACAATAATAAAAGATATTTGTCGAATATTTTTTTCTTCGAACGTTGTATAAGATTTTATAATAAAACGATTCCGCATTCTTTTTCTTTTAATATAGGAATGAAAATTTGAACTTAATGAAAGATCGCAATGAATCGAAATGAATTCTTTCTTTCTTTTCTTCTCAAGCTATGAAGAATATAAATACGAACAAGTTTTCTCGTATATTTATAGACGATACCGATGATACCTACATTTATATATATACTTCCATATTTAAGTTGGAAATAATAAAATAAAGTAATCGCAAGTACTTCCTGCCTTCGAGTGAACCGACAAACGTTCGCATTTCCAATATTTGGTCGTTGGGAACGTAGAATATCAGAGGTTAAACTAGAATGCAACGAGTAAAAACGACATCGATTACGACATCCTATCGTGTCTCTTGTGTGTGTGTGTGTGTCAGAAAGTTGCTATACTCTATAATGTATAATCTAACTCGACGTTTTTTACGATTTACCGTTAGCATATAAAAAGAAAACCTGAAATTCCTGGAGCATGTTTCCGTTTCATTATGCTCCTTGACGCGTAGGTTTCGCTTGTAAATTCATTTTCGAAAAAAATGCAAAATATAATTATCGACTAAACAAGATGCAATTATGTATATACATATATCGCGTTTGTCGTTGAACACTCTTTACAAGTATCTAGTTAAAAAAAAACGAACAGTAAATGCTCGATTGTATAATTACTGATATGCCGATAGACCGATCATTCTTATTTCTTTTTTTATTTTTTTTTTCAACTTTATCGAGATCGTGAAGACAAAATTATTAAGTACAAAATAGAAATTATATATCATTTCTTTTTTACTACGTTTAAGATAAATGTAAATTCTTACGTTCTCTAAACTTGATTTCATTTAATTTATTTTCTATTTGTTTTACAAAAATAAAGTGTACACCTATCGTGTTATTCGTTTTTGGAGAATCATTTTTCTTTTCAATAAAATTATCCGTCACTTATACCGAATATTAATTTTTCTTTTCTTTTTCTTTTTCCCAAAAAGGTGAAACGTTAGATCAATCGGCTTCTTCATCATTCTGGAGTTCGACTATCAAATCTCAAAGTATATTCCCGACTGACGCATCGGATTTCTTTTCACCCGGAAGTGGAATAATTCAAGGAACACCATCTAGCGTTTTCCGAAGCGGATTCGGTGGAATAGACAATTTGGGTAGTCGTGGTGCTACGATAAGACCACCAAGAACAAGACCCCTTGATTACAGTGAAAGGGCAACCGCTGAATTACGAAGAAATCCTTCACTTTCGTCACCGGACGAGTGTGCACGTGCTTGTCGCGAAAACGAACCACCAAGGATATGTTATTATCATTTCACCCTCGAATATTATACCGTACTTGGCGCGTGAGTATGATTGTTTTTTTTTTCTATTTTATTTTCTTTAGTAAAGTGCAATAAAATATAACCGTCTGTGTACGATCTTGGATAGAAACCAAAATACTAAAACCAAGACTAAAGTTTTATTATTATTTTCCAGCGCTTGCCAAATATGCACACCGAATGCAACGAATGTTGTCTGGAGCGAGTGTCAATGCGTTCTCGCCGATGGTGTGGAACGTGGTATTTTAACAGCCAACAGAATGGTACCAGGACCAAGTATACAAGTTTGTCAGGGTGACAAAGTGGTCGTCGACGTGGAAAATCATATGGAAGGTATGGAAGTGACCCTTCATTGGCATGGTGTCTTCCAAAAGGGTTCACAGTATTACGACGGTGTACCATTTGTTACACAATGTCCTATACAAGAGGGTAGCACGTTCAGGTAATTTATTATTTACTAGAAATGAAATTTATTTCATTTCGTTATAAATCGTAATTATGTTTGTTATCAATATCAAGATTTCAAATTAGTCGGTTTCTATGATTGTAAAAGATATCAATGGACAGCTGGCAACGAAGGTACACATTTCTGGCATGCTCATACCGGATTACAAAAAATGGATGGACTTTACGGAAGTATAGTCATTCGGCAACCACCCAACAAAGACCCTAACAGTAATCTCTACGATTACGATTTGACTACTCACGTACTTTTGATGAGCGATTGGTTCCACGAATATGGGGCTGAACGATTCCCAGGACGTTTAGCTGTTAATACTGGTCAAGCACCTGAAAGTGTTCTCATCAATGGAAAAGGACAATTTCGCGTTAGCATCGGATTTTTATTATCCTTTTTTTTTTTAATAATTATTAATATCCACGTAATATAATTGAATATCATATTTCAATTATAGGATCCAAATACTGGTTTCATGACTAATACACCGCTAGAAGTTTTTACCATAACACCTGGACGCCGTTATCGTTTCCGACTTATCAATTCATTTGGATCTGTTTGTCCGGCTCAAATTACGTTCGAAGGTCACGCTTTATCTGTCATCGCAACCGACGGTGAATCCGTTCATCCTGTAAACGTGAACACCATCATCTCATTTTCTGGTAAGTTCGATACGCCTCTCATCCCGGTTTTTGTTTTCTTAGAAAAATTATTTAAAAGACTATTCTTTCTTTTTCGTTTTCTTTTAGGCGAACGTTATGACTTTGTGATAAACGCCGACCAACCAGTCGGAGCATATTGGATCCAAGTACGTGCACTCGGTGAATGTGGAATTCCGCGTGCCCAACAGTTAGCTATATTGCGTTATGCACGTGGCCCTTATCAACCAACTTCTACTCCACCCACGTACGATTATGGTCTTCCACAGGGTGTCGTAAGTACATATATTAGATATTACAAATTCGAGAATTACTTTTTTTTTTTTCAATATCGTTCACCTATAACGTTCCTCTTTACAATCGTTGATGATGAATTTTGATATGAAAGGAAATTCGTTCTCACGATTCTAGGTATTGAATCCACTCGATGCCATTTGCAATCGTCCCAGAGAAGATGCTATTTGTGTTAGCCAATTGAAAAACGCTCGTCACGTAGACGAAGGTATTCTACAACAACGTCCCGACGTCAAAATATTCTTGCCATTCCGTTTTCTCTTCTACAGACCGGAAGAAGTCTTCCAACCCCAAACCTACAATCGTTTCTTAGGTAAAAAGAATAAAGTGATGATTAATTCTAACACACGAGGAGGGGAGGGGGCAAAAACCCAATTTCGTATTTTTTCGTTTACGTTACATCTTTTATTATATTATTTCTAATGATCGTTCAATCGATAACTTTAGTTGCACCGACTGGAGACCATGTGATTTCGCTCGTAGACGAGATATCTTTTACGTTTCCACCGGCACCGTTGCTTTCGCAAATCGATGATATACCACCTGAACAATTTTGCAATGGTGATAACAGACCTGCCGATTGTGGTGCTAATTGTATGTGCACGCATCAAGTTGACATACCACACAACGCGGTTGTTGAAGTTGTACTCGTAGACGAGGGTAAGTTTCATCGATATGTATTTAATCGAAAGAATTATAATTAATTAATAAATATAATTAAGAACACTTATATAATATTAATAATAATTAAGAAATAGAATTAATTAATATATAAATAGAAAGACAATAAATGCAATTAAAATGTTGTTCTTTAAACAGTACAACAACCAAATTTGTCGCATCCATTCCATTTACACGGATACGCGTTCAACGTGATCGGTATTGGTCGTTCACCCGATAAAAACGTAAAGAAAATTAATTTAAAACACGCGTTGGATCTAGACAAGAGAGGATTACTTCACAGACAATTTAATTTACCACCTGCTAAGGATACCATTGCTGTGCCAAACAACGGTTATGTTATTTTCAGATTCCGTGCCGATAATCCAGGTAAATGTTCATCGTAAAAATCGTTATCACATTATATCAGACATATTTTTTTATCGTAATTATTATTTCATTTGTTAATACGTTAATTTTGTATTTTGTTTTCTTCCCAACAGGATATTGGCTCTTCCATTGTCACTTCCTCTTCCACATATTGATCGGCATGAATCTAATTTTACACGTTGGTACGCACGCGGATCTTCCACCCGTACCACCAAATTTCCCAGTTTGCGGTAATCACTTGCCACCTATAACACCGCCATTACCGTTAGATAGCTTATATCATTGATTGTTCGGCTAGAAAAAATAGAAACAAAAAAAAAACAAAGGAAAAAAAGAACAAACAAACAAAAAAGAACTTTTTTAAATCGAAATCGTTCAAAGCAGCGTAAAAGTTAATTTGTATAATATATTTTTGTAAGGTATTCTTTTATATCTCCTTTTCTTTTTTTGTTTTTTTTTTCTTTTCTTTTCTTCTATCTTTGTTTAATTCGCTATAATTCAGTGGGTTATTCGGTAATCTTACATAGTCTAATAAATTAGTCTAATAATATTCACGTATCGATCCTAAAGACCGATTCGACCCAAATGGATTCTTACTCGAATCGTGTCGGTCTTTTAGGACAGGGGTTTTTTTTTGTATTTTTTTGTTAAACGATCCTTCGATTTCCAAGCTCTGTATCTCGATGTTGAGCATTTGGAAATGAAGTTTTAGGGTTGAATCCGCTCATTATTAGAGTGATTCAATAAGAGTTCCACTAACTACAATGCATTTCAACATTTTGTAAATAATTGTAGAAATAGTCATTACGTTTTAACGAGACATTAACAAGGATTAGGAGCAACGGGGAATGTAGTGACTTAGAGGACACCATAGGAAAAGAGAGAGAGAGAGAGATTTGCGGTGAGGGTGGGAGAGGGAAGAAGTGAATATTAAATAGGTGATACACATTAATTCTCGATTCTCGATTTTTACGAATGAACGAACGAACGAACGACTCATGTAACCATCGATAAATCGAGATTTCATAATTGCGCTTATTGATTAGTTAGGGGAAAATAAAATGCGCGCTAGCGTAACGAGCAAACGCTAACTGTGGAGATGTATTTTTATGTGTATATGTGTTCTAGCGTGCCTCGCGACATGCATAAGTCAAAGTTGCATTTTAATATAGCACTACGTGTTAAAGCGTAGTATCAAGGTTATTGTAATACCTTTGAATTTCCATCGATGTAAGATCTATGAGAAGAAGACAAATTCTATGTTGATTGTTATACGCATGTAGGTCTTAGGATACTTTTTTGAAACGGTAATATCATTAATCGGATTCTAATTTTTGTCCCTTTTTGTTGCTTATAAATTAAATCAAATGAAAAAGTGAATTTTTTGAGAGAAAAAGAAATTTGACAAATTTATGAATGAAATTAGAGATTATTTTTTTTTTAACGCGTTAATATTTTTATTTAAACTTTAATGCAACCCTTATTTTCTTTTGCAGACCCTTTGCGATCACAATTAATGCTCCGTTGTATTTTATTTCATTTTTCATCATCTTCTTCTTCATCTTCTTTTTCGTTTCTTTTAGAAAAAATAAACAATGCTCATATTGTGTGCAATGTCGCGAGTAAAAAGCTTGCACTAACGCGATCTATATAAGTATATATATATGTATAAATATATTTACTTACGCGTTTTTGCGCGCTCACGTAATATAATGTAACAGAATTACATTATAAATTCACTTGTAGATAAAAATTTAGAACCACCTATTAAAAGTACGCTAGAATATTAAACGATTATCCTTAATTAATGCTTAAAATCGATAGGATCTAACGCATATTTTCGTACGATTTCTAATTGTTAATCTGTTGACACGTCTTTTTCTTCAGTCAACATAAAGTATGTGTCATTTTTTTAAGAGTGAAGAAAGTGTTCCTGGCACACACATTTTGTTTGATCTATTTTTACTTTATTCATTACTCTTTTACCTCTTGTTTTATTATTTAATCTATTTCAATTTGTAATACGGACGTTTAGTAACTAAACGATTTTGTTTTTTATTACTTTTTTCTATTTAGAGATTCTCTAGGAACATTTTCTTACTATTGTTGATGATAAAATACATGTAACTATAATAAACCGTTATATATATATATATGTATAAAAATCATGGAAGATATAGTTTTAATGAAGACTTATACATTTTTATTATTGATTCAATAATCCTTTGTACTATATGTATAATAGCAATCGATAAAAAAAGTGAAATTCTTGTTGAATTATTAATACTGCGCGAGAAAAAAAAATCACGAAAGATAAGAAAGAAAATTTGACTTTCTATTGATCTTCTGATTTAACATTTCCATAGGTGAGTATATTTTAATTTATGCAACTTAGTTTTCTTATTATATAAATAATTATAATATAAATTATAATATAATTGTGCACAAATACGCAAATTAGTTTCTATAAAGTTTATTATATTTTTTTCTTTTTTTGATTGATTTTTCAAGTACAAAGTATAAAATAGTTTGTAAGTAATGTGTCATTTATTACACATTTGTTCCATAAAAAATATCGTCTAATTATTACGATAATAATTTTTAGTATAAGTAAAATAACAACAGTCGGCATGCATACGTACGTACATGTAGAAAACAATTTTAATTAGCGTATTGCACGCTTATCGATATAAAAGTACTTATTAATACAAGATTATATTCTTTTCTTTTTTGATATATCGTGTTGTTTGCAAGATTTTAGATGCTACTAACGATCAACGATATTGTTATATGCATTACGTTTCATGATATTATTTACAATAAGCATTCACTCGTCGTTGCTTAATTAGAGTTAATATTGCGACAAAAGAAATATTATTGCTAAGTTTGACTATACTTTATGACTGTTATATAATACAATACATGCAACTTGCTATGAAAACGATAGATTTTCGTAAACGATAACTAAATTCGCACTTAAAAAAAAAAATAAGAAGAAGAAGAAGGAGAATGAAAGAACGAAAAAATATTCATTAACTAAATGAACATATTCGTAAGAGTTGACAAGAGTTGACAAGAGAACCATCGTAGAGACGTTTAGTAATATCAAGAATTACTTAAAAAAAAAAAAAAAGAAAATGACGTACATAGCCGTACTATGGATGAATTAGCAACTATATATGATACTTAATCTATTATATATATAAAAGTATACTAAATGTTAATATTATATTTATTTGTTTTCGGCGTTTAAGTATCTGTATCAGCTCTCGATTTCTTCTAAAGAATAGAAGAAAAAGAAGAAAAGAAAAATGTTCTATTAGAAGTGAATCAATGAACGAACATAAAATGTATCAATCATCGAAATAATGAAATTAATTAAAACAATCGTGATCGAGCATTATTTTCCAGAATAATGTGAGCCCATATTCGAGGGTGGACCTCTGTGATGATGATGGTGATGTTGCTTTTGTCCAGGACCGGAAAATCTGCTACCAGGACGAGAATGAACTATAGCATAATGATCGCTGTTAGTTGATATCGACCTTGTTGAATTCATCGTTGAACCACCAGAAGCGTATCCTTGTTTGCCGTTTAACGAATATCTATAATGATTATATAAATGAAATCAATATTAATCGTTTAATTATTCATTAATATGAGAATACGTTTAAATGATATTAATGCTTCGAGCGTTTAACTTGTACTGAGACTTTTCAATCTGAGACTTTGAAATATAAACAAAACAATGTTCGTTTGTATGTATACTGTAAACTCGATTTTAATCTTCGATCAGGACGGATAACAATAACAGTTCGCGCCGACGTGCCAAGTAGACACATTTAACGTTTAATTTATCTATTTATCTATTTATCTGAACAAAAAATTACAGAGGCTTCTAAATTAAAATAAAACTATGCAAATCTAACCCTTTACCAGGATGATATAAACATATTTAAATTTTAATATTCTTAACGTCTATTAAATAACATTATCATATTTTCTATGAATAATAACGTTTGGTTTTTTCTACAAAATTTTTCATCGATATCAATCATTTTTACGCAGTATACATACCTAATAGAAATCTTTGTAATGAAATTGAACGCAGTTTAGAGAAAGTTGAACGTATGTATCAGAAGACACGTTTACGAGTATATTAACGTTCCGTTCTGATCTTAGAAAAAAGAAAGAATTTGTGCCAACCTAGTTGTGTTTCTCAACAACGTCATTGATTGATTCGTTGTTACGAAACAACGTAAGCCGCATTAAGAATTTAATTAAATCAAACCTCGACCCGTATTGAGAACCGTGCCAGCTACGGTAAGGATCGTAATCTTCAATCGATGGCTCCTTTTCGATAATGTCGGTTTGAGAACAGCTACAGGTCATAGCCGAGCATAGGAATATGTTAATGATTAGCATTATTAAAAACAAGATTCCTAGTGCTACTGCCAACCACAACAACCATAACGGATGAATACTGCCCTCTTCGTAGGAAGCTTGCACCACTGTGAAGAAAATGTTTTATTTAATATGTATATAACTTTGTCAATTATATAAATCATTAATTAATTTTATAGGTCAATTATTTCTAGTATCTATCGTTATTACAGATAATCTTCTTTACGTGGAATGAAATCATATGTTTTTCAAAAATCTAATATATAATTATATTAATTTATAAGAACACGCTCGGTAAATTTATATTATATTAGAATTTAAAATTAGATATAATTTAAGAATTATAATTAGATAATAATATCTCGAATAAAATAACTTACTAGGTTTTTCTCCTGGATCGAGAACGTAAACGCTAGTACCGGCAAGTAGGATTCCTTCTTCACCGACTACGTTTTGTCCACTGATAGAAGAAGTGCCTCCTTTTATTCCTTCGTCCTTGTCATCCTCGCATATCGGAGTTCCACAACTTCCTAACGAACGATTATGAATTTTAATCAACAATTAATTCATTCATTTAACGATATTTGATAAAGGAATAATATTTTTTAACATATTTCCATAGAAATACGAAACAAACTATAATAGTTGAGTTCAGTTACGACTTAGATCATTTATTTTACTATACGTAAATTAAAATGATCCCGTTTAGAGGTATAATAAATAAAATCTTTAATGATCGTCGGTTGGAATGATTATTTAAATATTTTGAATCACATTAAATGACCTAGATTCGTTAGTCACTAATTTCATTGATAGAAATCGTTTCACGGTATAGCGCTTTATGGTGGTATGCTCACCTCTGCAAACAGCTATGTCGCATTGAAAATGCACTTGTGGACTGTCGGAAAAGCGGAACATGGAGAACAATGTGGCATCCGCTGTCCCGGTGTTTCGATCGTATATAAATTTCGTCATGACTCGCGCTTTAACGGGACATCTGTAAACAGGGGGGGGGGGGGAAGAAGAACGACGTTTTAAGGATTCTTTTACAAAAAAATTGTAATGATCTTGTTAGAGTATACTCACCCCCTTTCGTCGATCAATTGTACGCTAGCATTTTTTTTGTTAAACGCAAAACAAGATTTTACCCTGATACCGTAGGTTCCTGCGAAACGAAAGGAGTAACTTGTAAAAAAAAAAAGAAACAAGGAAAATTATGCAAGAGACACGGTTAGGTTAGCCAACTCGACTCGCTTTAACCAGCGTCTCAAAGGGGAAAACACACGTCGTATAATAAAACGTAATACTGACCATCCGGACGAGAAATTTCTGCTCTTAGGGTATAGTTGTGACCATAAATAGCTTCTTGAACTCTACGAGAACCGTCCAAGAGTCTTAAGGACACCAACGATGTTTCGTTCCTTGAAAAAAACGTAACTTTTAATTAATTGTAACTCTATTTGTGTGTGTATGTATGTAGAATAATATATAAGCTAAATACTACATTACATTTAACGTAAAACAAGATATTATAAATTGAAAAAACAAATGAGAGTAATTATCTCTTCGGATGTTGCCGGTGTTTTTCTCGTATCTTAACTTACTTAGCATTTTTAAAACCCGCTTTGCCGCACGTGATAACGTAAAATTTATCATCGGCAAGCTCTAATGTCTTGTGTATCCTCACAGCTATTGGTACCGATCGTTC
The DNA here is from genome assembly GCF_010416935.1 of Polistes fuscatus. NCBI lineage: Eukaryota > Metazoa > Arthropoda > Insecta > Hymenoptera > Vespidae > Polistes > Polistes fuscatus. The sequence goes on along the minus strand of NW_025113107.1, from coordinate 1,581,229 downwards.
TTCCGTATTCTGTAATATTAAAACAACTTTTATATATTTACTTATCATTAATATGAAACCTGACAACGATTAGCTGTTGACAAAATAAAAAAATTCTATTTGATTGCATTACATTTAACAACATGCATCGTTAACATGGAATGGAAAGTTACATGTATTTATTTCTGTTTTACATTCTTACATTGTTAACGAGTACTCCACAATAATCCGGTGCTTCTTTTGTTGCAAGTAGGTTTATCCCTAGCGTGGCGTGATTAGAACCATTTCCGGGTACCATACACTGAGGCCTCCGATAATCCCTGGCGTGAACCGCGCCTACGAAGCTCTGGTTGAGATTCACGCGAATCGTCATATAACCGGCTTTACACGTCGCCGTTACCGTCGGTTGAAATTCCGTGTCCAATAATTGACCGCCGACCTATGTGTGCAAAAGGATATATAAGTAGTAGTAGTAGTAAGTAAGGTAGATAGGTAGGTACTTACATACTACGAGGAAATATTAGACGCACCTTTTTACCCGTTAATTACTACGATCTACGACTATGATCGTTTGGATCCTACCTATAGGATCTATATCTACTTTTACTATGGTACACTATACTACTATGTAGTATTATGTAGAATCTATTACATATTTCTACGTACTAAGAGAAAGACCTCCTAGGCATTCGAATATCTTTTTTTATTCTTTATTATATGACGACTAAATCGTTGTAATTAATATTTTAAATAGTAACTATATGTTACTTGTTTCAATCTTCTTCTTCTTCTTCTTCTTTTTTTTTCTTTTTCTTTTTCTCTAACCAGGTTAGTTTGAATAAGACTCGGAAGTTGCAATTAAATGGTATATCGAATCGCATAATCTAATCTTTCAAGTCAAGGACATAACTCGAGGTGGTTTAAGAAGGGGGGGATAAAATGTATATATATATTTTAGAGAACAAAGAGACACAAGCGGAATATAATTGTATGTATATTAATCAAGAATATTAGCGGCTAAAGAAAATGATTGGCAATGTCTATAACAAACTTCAAAAGGTATAGTAGTAGTATGGAGGAAGAAAGTAGGGACATTTTCTTGTTCCAATCGGCGACTTAATGGACAAGTAAAGTTAGACCGGTCTGGGCGGTAGCCAAGCAACCCACGCTAACTTTCAATTTCATATGCCGCGTCTGAACCACTTCTACTAACTCCGATAATATAGTATTATGTTGTATGTATGTTATATGTACGTGTGTGCACGTGTGTGTGTGTACGTATATAAACGAAAATCCGCGCGGAGAGAAGACGAGCCAAGAAGTTTTGCTCGAAGATCGAAAGATCTTTCTTCGTGTGGGTGTATTTTGCAAGGACACGAGCCTAAATGTTCCTTTAGTCGTATATCAAATGAAGGATGCGCGATCGTAAGTTAGAAAAGAATGATGGTTCCTCTTATCCTTAAAAGGGGGAATCTGATTCTCCTTTTGAAATCGGATCCTCGTTACTTTTCGAATGAAACGTGACACTACGTTTAAATCGTTTTCGATGATTAATTTATCCCCTACCCTCTCTCCTCTTTTTTTACTTTCTTTCTTATTTATTTTTATTTTCATTTGATTTCGATTTATTTATTATGTATTTTCATATTTTATAGTTATCTATCGACAAATCGGAATGACACATTTCTTTTTTTGTTTTGTTTTGTGTTATAAACGTGATCGTCATTTCAATTTGAATATACGAGGGGATTTAATTAGTAAAACGAATTTGGATGTAGTCGCGTAATTATTTAACTATCGAATTCACGGTCACACCGGGTTCGTTTTAGTTAGGCCAAAAAAGGAATGCTACAACGATTGTGGATCGGCGACGTGATGTAATCAGAATTCCTGTGGAATGCGCCATGAGTGTACGCACTTAAAATAACGCTTACAGTGACGAAGAAAAAGAGAAAGAAAGAGAGAGAGAGAGAGAGAGAAAGAGTAAGAGAGAGTGAGAGAGATAGAAGTAGAATGAGAGGAAGAGAAAGGCAAACAGAAATTACGTTCGCCAATGAAAATATTTGCACGTCTATTAAACTCGCTTTAGTAAAAGCCGAGTGAAACCGATTCTATTCGGTTCTACGAAATTTAAGAATAATCGTTTCACGCGTAAATAAAATTGTCCATCTTTAACACACGAAAACAAAAAATTGCACTCTTTACGATTCTTACGATTATTAATTTAATGTTAGTTTGATCTAAAAGTTTGTTTTTTTTTATTACAAATTCACTTATCATATTTTACAGAGTAATAATTATCGAACCGCGGATCGATGTATGTAAAGTTTAGTTAGTATTAAAAAAAAGAAAAAAAAGAAAAGATTATATATTTATTGAATTATGAATTATAAATTTTATCTATACGAGTTTAAGCTCTCAATAGTAAAGAGTAAAAGATAATAAGAAAGCGAGAACGTGATATATGTTGGAAGAATTTGTCCGAATCACCCCATATACACGCATATCCTTACGTATCGTATTTTTCATCGTTGAAATAGAGAATTTCGCGGTATCGCTAAGTTCGATCGATGCTAAGAAGAATTACGACGTGCGTCTAAGAAATAATTAGAAGAGTTGAATGTAAAAGGAAAGAAAATGAGTTGAGATAGGTGGAGGGGGAAGGGATGATGGAATGAAAAATAAATAGAGAAATAAACAAAGACGAATTTGTAAAAAGAGAGTTTAAAGAAATAGGAAGTGAGATTTACTAAAGTTTGCGTGCGTTATCGAAATATGCAATTTACTTGCTTGGTAATAATATTGTATTAAAGATTTATCTCTTATAAATTTTCAACTTCTTTCCTTATTTATTTATTTCTCTTTCTCTCTCTCTCTCTCTCTCTCTCTATCTCTATTTCTATGTTTCTACGTGGAAGTTTGAATGCATTCCGATAATGCACACCCAAGTACAAGCATGCAACCGCGAGACTCGACCGCAGAAGTATATCGTTTGCAGAACGTTAATCTTTCATTTTTTGACCCTTATCTTTTTCTAGTTCTAAACTTGATATATTTTTTTCTCTTTACTTACTACTTATTGCAAATGCGAAAATGAATAAAGTTTCGGTGACAAAGAGAACAAAAAGAAAAAAAAAAGTAATAATAATTATCATTTTTCTCATTCTATACCTATTATAGAAAAAAATAAATTTAAATTTATATATTTATTATCTAGATGAATTAAATTTGTGATAAAACTTTTCAAAGAATTTCCAATAAGATTTTTTAGATCGTTTTAATTACAACGAATTTTTAAGTAGTACTGACCGGAGTGAGATAATCGAAGAGTTTAACTGCAGCGTATGCAACGAATGCACCGAAGGAGAAAAGCATTCTTTGCTCTTTCGTCTCTGGAAGAAAAGAACAAGAAAAAGAAGAAGAAGAAGACGAAGAAGAAAAGAAGAAGAGCAAAGGGCCCGGAATTCTCTCGTCAGCGTTCCTTAGACTTGGTCGACAGAAAGAATATGGAGAGAAAGAGAGAGAAAGAGAGAGAAAGAAAGAAAGAAAAGAGAAGTAGAGGGGAGAGGACCCAGTCTCCGGAATTATCCTTCGAGGAAAAAAGAACGCAAAGTCAAAACGTATGTTATTGACCCTTGCCTCGTTTGGACTCGTTGGTCTAACCACTTTCTTCCCCTTTTTATTTCCTCGTTTCTTTTTTTTTTGCTTTTTCTTTTTTCCCTTCTTTTCTTTCTCTCTCTCTCTCTCTCTCTTTATCTTTTTATTTTAAAACAACGTAAGACTTAAGCCCGAACGGACCCTGCGGGGAATTTTTGTCAAAAGAAGGCTCGCATCTTTTCTTCTTCTTCTTCTTCTTCTTCTTCTTCTTCATCTTTCTTCGTTCTTTATCTTTCTTCATTCTTGTTTCTTGTATCTTTGCTGCCTCGAAGATTCAAAGAGAGAAAAGTACGAAGGGATTTATGAAGACATTGTTCGGAGGGAGGGCAAAGAAGGAGAAGGAGAGGAGGAGGTTCCACTATCTATTGCTTAAAATACATACACACGGGTAAAGGTTGTTACCTGAAGAATAAAAGGTAAAGTCTTATTAACAAGTACCGTCTTATTTTGACGTATTTTATGGTCTTAAGTTAATCTTGCGAGTGTAAATTCTACATCACGCGTCTTGATTCATTTACCGTGATAATAATCAAAATATGAAGAAAATTACTATTTTCATTTATTTCTAATTGGTTTTTTTCAATAACACATACGCCGTTTAAAAGTATAGTATAAGTGATATTATTTGATTAATACGATTAAAATTACATATCGTCTTCTCGTATGGGTATGTTTTTTTTTTATTTTTTTTTAAAAAGGTAAGTATCACGAAGGAAAAGATGGATAGGTTGATAGAGACGATACGAAAGAAAGAAAAAAAGAGAGAAAGAGAGAGAGGGAAAATTAGTTTTTTACGACACGCAAGAGTACTTCACGTTAATTAAGGGATTGATCGATTAATCAGGAACATGATGAGGTTCGTGTAGTCCACGCGTTAATGAGAATTCAATGAACGTAAGTATAGTTAATACCACGTGATATATGAAAGTAATAAATCCTTAACGCAAGAATAATTTCACGTTATCGGATCAAAACTCGTGGCTATTCGATCGTTAATTAATGGTCTCCCCTCCACCACCCTACCCCCCACCCCTAATAGTCCTCCTTTATCGATATCATGTCGTACGTTATTTCCTATTTCTCTCTCATTTCTACATTTGAACTTTTATTACGTTGTTATTTCTCTCATTTTTTTTCCTTTTCTTTCCATTTCTCCCTTGCCCCCACCCCCTCTTTCTCTCTTTCTCTTACGTTCATCGATGCTCTCGAAAGCGTGTAGAGTGAAAGCAACGCATTAGTAACTTTCCATGGTTATGGCTTATCAGATTACGGATAGATTTTAATTCCTTCTCTCACATCATTCCATTTCTATCTTCTTTTTCTCATTCCCCTCCCCCTCCCCCGAAGAAAATGATCTCAAAGGCGACAATGTATCCAATGCATCTAGTCAAGGCGAGAAAAGAAACCTAGTAATTTCTCTACTTTTTTCTCTATATTTTAAAAAATTTTTTTCATATCGTTCCAGATAACGAAACAGTAATTCGATTTTAAATCTCGTAGGACGAGGATATATGATGAACGATTTTATTTATTTTATTTTTCTCCTTGTTTCAATTATTTTATTTAAAATATATAATTTCCTATCCTGAGAAAAAAGGAAACTAAACGTTAATATATAATTGTATCACGTGTATTTCTTAAAAATAAAAAGTATTTTTTTCTGATAAGTTTATTTTATTTAAAATCGTATCGCGAAAACTATTTCGATATTCTACACGACCCCCGTAATTTTTGCAATGCATTTAAGGATAGAAAAATTTTGGTTCGTATTTTCTAATTTTTCCTTTTTTTTTTTCTTTTATATTATCTCATATTTTTTGACGATACTCGGTTATGGAATAAGGCGTGTAGAAATAATTCGAAGTTATATTACGATTAAGTGAAACGCGTAAGTGCTTGTGATATTTTCTTATCGAAACGTATCGAGGTGGATTATGGTCATTCGATATTTTCGTAAAACTGTTCAAGAGAAAAGAGAGAATTTTGTTTAAATGATTGTTTATAGATATCGACGTGGGAGTATTTATAGATTTCGAGTTTTAATACGAGAATATATGAAACGGTTTCGAGTAGCCGTTCTTTCGACAGATCATTTTATTTTTTCATATTTTTAATATATATATAAGTAAAAACATTATTATTAACCCCCGACACTTATTATATTTAATGTTTCATTTTGTAAAAGAAATTTGAAAAAAGATTCTTGAACAGTCTTTATTGAACTGCAAAATGTTTCGCAACCGTGACCCAGAAAATTAGCCCACCCACTTTGGTTGCGGACCGAAAAACGAAAGTGAAAGCGAGAAATAAGAAGAAGTGCGTCGAAGAGCAAACCGTTTCAATTTTAAAAAATATCTTCGTTGCCTCCTCGTTTATTAGTAGCAACAGTTCAGAAGCAAAACCACTTTCATCTCACGTGGCAATAAATGAAAGCAATAAAAAACATGCTGCGTGTCTGAACCGACTTCAACTTCAACAAGTTTAATATTCTACTATTTCTCTTAACATTTCTCTCTCTCTGTTCGTTAAATTAAAAAATTGTTTCCATCACTTTTCCCCCAATCCACGAACGAATAAATAACGTGTTAAAAAAAAATAGTATTTCGGAACGATTCATTATTATGACTCATCATCGTATCCACCGATAAGGTATAGTTTGTTTGATTGTCAAAGTGTTGGGGAGGGAGGGAGAAAGGAGGGGGAAGGGGTACGATCGAACGGAACGCACGCTTAACGGAGAAAAGTGAAAGTGTATACGTGTAAGAAGGATGAAAAAGTGAATGAGTGGGAAAGAGTGTGTGCGTTTGTGTGTGAGAGAGAAAGAGAGAGAGAGAGAGAGATGGATAGATAGATAGATAGATAGATAGAAGGGACTAACGTAAGCGTATAATATGTGAACGCGTAAAAAGAGAAATGGTGAGAATAGGAGGAGAGAGGGTGAGGAGGGAGGCGGAGAGATAGAGAGCTAGAGAGACGCGAAAAACACCCACACGTGTATATTAAAAAGAAAAAAGAAACAGGGAGAGAAGTAAAAAAGGAAGAGGCAAGGATATAAAACGATCTTATTACCATCAGAGGTCGTCCCGCTATTAAAACGGGCTCCTCTCTTCTTTGTGATCTCTCTCTCTCTCTCTCTCTCTCTCTCTCTCTCTCTCTCTTTCTGTGTTTGGTCCGTCTCTCCGTTGTACGAGAAGCTTTAACTGCAAGGATAGGATACGCGTATGCTTTCGCGTTTATGACAATGCCATTTCGTACGAGCCGGGAATCTCTAAGTATTTCGCACTAAGACCAATACACAAATGTCCGTGAACGTACCGTATGGTCAATGTAAGCATGTAGGTATATATATTTACTATATATATATATACATATATGTATGTATGTGTGTGTGTGCTACAACTCGGAGACGTTTCACGATGACGACGACGAACTCTCGCACGTGTACAAGTTCGCGAGAGCAGGAATTATTATGCTTCGTATACCCATCGGCGTCGGTACGCGGATATCTCACCTTTTATCTTCTTTCCTTTTAATTTTTTTTTATTCCCCCGCTCCCTCCCCCCGCCACGCACCTTTTTTTTGTCTCTCGTTCACTTTCATTGAGTTCAACGCGAATAATTACCGCAGAATCTATAAAATCTTTCTTCAAGTTTCTTTTTGTTTTTGTTCTTGTATCGTTGCGAAGGAATTACTTTATTAGGTATATCAATTTTATTATCGCGATCGGATCGTATATAAATAATAGAAATAAGATTGCGGACTGGGGAACGGGGGAAGACGTAAATATATTAAATGTTCAATGAAAATTTCGCGATAAGTATAATATTAGGGTGTATCAAAAGTTCGTGACTTTATTGCGTTGAAACTTTACATTGGAAACTGCATAATGGATTGTTTTTGTAAATATTAATAAAAGAAAACGCACGATCTTTTGGTTCACCCCAATATATTGTTTTTTCTTCTTCTTCTTCTTTTAATAATTCGGCTCTGAAAGCAAATCAGAGTCACATTTTTATCGAGAGAGAGAGAGAGAGAGAGAGAGAGAGAAAGAGGTAAGGATGACGCCTATGTTTTGTAAATTTCGAAGCGAGTTGTAGAGACCGACCGAAGAAGAAGAACCGAAGGTAGATACGCGTATGACGCGCAAAGAAAGAACGCGCCTCGACGATTTCGTTCCGACATAGGCCTTAAGGGAGAATCACGAACATAAATCATGAACTTCACCGACATGTCCGATTTGCCGACTGCCACGGGCAAGTGTTGTTGCGGCTGTACAGTACCTCTACACGAGTTTCCGAAGGATCACGCCATGTCAAGTGCTTAACCTTTTCTCGAGTAAAACGTTGATAAAAATTTTTCAAGTGTTCCTTCAATGGGAACCCTACCGTAAGGTAGGGATTATTTCTTTCTTTCATATGGACGCAGTTGTGTGTCGTTGGTAGTAGCCCATCTCGTATTTTCCATTTCATTCGTACACTTGACTTAAGTCGGAAGAATTATTAAACGTTCACGATCATCATAGAAGAATTCTTACTTATGCGTGCATCGGTACAAATTCTTTTATTTCTTCTCTTTTTTTTTTTTTTAATATATTTATTTCTTTAACTTATACAAGAGATTATTGCATTAAAGGTTATCATTGATTTTGACGTACGTACACTCACTGTACTTACGCGTATCTTCTTGACGTATGCAAAGATCTATGTAATAGTCAGATTAAAAGATTTTTTTAGCCTACAGCAAACTATCGACGATGTCATGCAAACGTTATATACATGCTTATTACAGGAGTGTTAGATCCTGCTTTTGTAAATAAAACTGTATAATGCATTAGCTTCGATCCAAGGAAATACTCGGTCCCGATCATCCGGAACGATTTACGTCTATTCCAAGCTGAGAGATACCGAAAGATTATTCAAACAAATCAACGATCAAACAGTTTTAACTCGTCGACGGTTCTATATCGTATTCGTTTAAATCAAACTACTTATAGATTTATCAATCTTACCTATTACTACCTGACAATTCGAAAATTGTAGACTTTGATGAACGCGATTTAGCTGACACAATAACTAAAATAGTCGAACGTTAGGCAGGCTTTCATGCGAAACGATAGGAATACCAAGACAGAGAAATAAAGTTATAATACCGTAACATATAGTACGCTTTGGCAAAGTTTAAATTTAACGAGGCTTATCCCATTCACTGACAACTACGAGATATTTTCTTGGGTTAAAGGATATACGAGTTTTATTTATCAAGCAGTACAAACCAAAAGATAACTCATAGATTTTTCCTGTTTTTTTTTGTTCAATTAATCATTATAAATGCCGTTCAAAGATTATATCTGGAACTAATTGGTTGTTTTAATTTTCAAAAATATCATTGTTTTCGGTAAATAAAAATTGTCGATTAATCCAGGACACGACGTATTTTATTTTTCTTTCCTTTTTCGTCAATGAACGAGTTTAACTTGTAAGGTAAAGATATAAACACATTTACATATGTATATAAGTATACCAGTGTATCTTTGTATCTACAAAATGAACCATGTCTGACCACGATGCCTATCGAACATCGGTTGTTCGTGACTAACATTTATTAAAAGAATTTTCAAAATTGTCACGATATCATCGTAGTACAATAGCAATAGCTTTTGTCATAAAATAAAGATTTTCAAAATCTTTCTTGATAATATATGGTTCAATATGTACGACTAAAAGATACGTTTATATATACACATATTGAAGTCCCGCCCTTTTCTCTCTTTCAGAGGCAACTCACATACACACACGTGCAAACACTACCTTCTCACATCGCGTGGTAGTATAGTAACGGAGTTTTTTGTACGTACGATACGTTCACGGATAAACGTGCAATTTACGCGGCACGTGTTATATGCCGTTTCGTGCGGCCTATATACCATCCAAAAGATCGTAACTCTTGGAGTTATATTCTTTTTCAGTACCGGCCGGCCCTGTTGTCCAGTTGCTCCTGACTCCTTCATTCAGAAAAGAAAAAGAAAATGAAAAAGAGAAGAAAAAAAAAGAACGAGAACCCTTTCTCGTCGCTCTCGCAATTTCCAACTTTCCATTTCTTTTTTCTTTTTTTTTTTCTCTCTCTCTTCACGAGTCAGTCTCTCAGACGTTGCAGTAGAAAGAGACAAATAGTGCCAGACGGCTTTTCGTTCAAGATAAGATGAGGACAGTCGTTATAAGCTTAAACAGCCCGAATATATAACCGAGACACGTGTTATATGTGTATGTGTGTGTGCTGTTTGAAGGGAATAGGGGTGGGGGAATAGTTGCATAAGAACGACCGACCTTTATTTGCATTCCTTTAATCGATTAATTTATCGATCAGCCACGCTCGAACAACGTAAGTGGAAACGTTTTTTCGCCATCTATTCTATTGGGGGAAGAGAGAAAGGGAGGAGGTTAGGGTTTTAGCACACGTCTTTATTCGATTCGTTGATTTATTGAATTATTTTTTGAATACAATGAAAACCGCGTCCAATCGCGTCATTTATTATTTTCTTTCTTCTTCTTTTCTATTCGATCATATTCGATATATTCGTATTATGTAATCGGATAATGTTTTTCTATCCGAAGAGATGAAAAGGAAAAGATCTGATCTAATCTTGTTAAATGTTCCTTCGTATAGATTTTTATCGATGATGATGATGATGATGATAACAATGATGACGATTCCGTTAAAACTTTCAATGATCTTTTTTTTTACAGAAGAAGAAGAAAAAGAATATATCTCGATCACCACACCGACAAAATTTGCCGGTCCAATGCGAACGAAGAACAGCCAAGCGTGTTTGTTGCAACGTCACCATTGACTATTCGTACCGTTATAATGACAATACAAACATTCCTCTATTTGCATAGAATTTCTATCGTTCCGCTGCATTCTTCGTGTACGCCAGTGGAAACACGCCCGTATTACAATTGTTCTTGATGGAAGCAATAACTTTTTAATACAGAACCAACCACCAATTCTTACTCGGGACCATATTCGCACCATTTTATTTTGCAAATATATATATTTATATATTGCATATTTCATTGTATTAAACTGTCCGGAAAGTTAATGTCAATTAATAAATATAAAATGTGTTAGCTTTTAAATTGTCTTTATAAAATTGTCACGAACTGTATTTGATGCATTCCTACAGAAAACAATAATATTTTATCGATTGTTCCGAAAATGAATGCCGATTGATATTTGTTTTATAGTTTTGTCATCAAATATTTTTATTACAAAATCAATATTTAAATTAATAATATTTAATTTTTTTTAATTTTTTAATTTTTTTTAATTAGTAATATTTTTATTACAAAATATTTTTATTACAAAAATCACGTATTTTACGATGCAATCCAATAAATAAAAAAAAAACAAACAAAAAATGGACAACAATATTTCTCGTATTCTACGATGAACAATATTTCGTTTGAAAAATAACTATTATTCGCTTTTATTGACATTTAGTAACACATCGCGATAATAGATAGAAAATAACGAAAAACGAGAAGAATACCGTAATAGTTTTGGATGAAATCGTTATATTATAGTATACTCATACTATAGCATACTAATCACGGTTACTACGAACACGTTTTGTTTTTTTTCTTTTCTTTTTCGTTTCCGTTTGCACTGACGTAGTGTATCCGTTGCTCTTGCTCGTAAACGCTCGAAACGATGCGTGATTCCCCGTTCCTAGGTTTACTATCATTCTTGTTACATTTTTACCACGTGATATTCCGTTAAATAATTGTTAATACCAACAACGACAACAACAACAACACAATAGCAACGATCGTTCGAAAGATTACAAAATTCCTAACGACGAATAAAATTGCGTTCTTAGAGATAAATTATGATCGTTAAAATGAATATCAATCGATGATCATATAACGAGAATCATTATGTTACTTGGAATTAAAGTCACATGAGTGTTATTTCAATTTATTTCCTATCGTAGATTATTACAAAGACATTGTTAAGAAAATAATGATGAAATGAGAAATAAAAATTAACCACACCCCCTTCCCCTCACTCTGAAGAATATCAAAGGCAATAAATCGATCGAAGAATGATCTATCTCGCAAGGACTAATCGATCATTCTGGATATCATAACGTTTGCTTGTCATAGATCTTCGCTCGAGGCTTCTATAACTGAATATAGAAAATGCAAGGCAATATTCGAGTCTAGTCATTCTTCCCGTCTTTAGAAATGTAACTAAAGAACCACACTGGATAATTATAAATTCGGTGTTCTAAAGTAATCTAAACTATCAAGTATAAGATTCCACTCTGGAGAGACCTGCTGCTGGTATTCCTATCGGCTTACTGCATTTATCACGACAAATAGCATTCTTCGGTTCCAAGGACATCCACCGAAGGGAGGACGAAAACTTAAGAGAAGAACAAAAATGATATAAAGTATTTTATTATTCCTTGCAACGTGTAGTCTTTCTTTCAGAATACTGACACAACGGATGGATTACTTTAACAATATTTCTACCGTGATTTTGTTTATATCTATTTCAACGCAAAAAGGTGTCTCTTTTTAGATTCAGGATAAGTTGGAGGAAAATTATATTATAATATTATTATAATTAATTTAACAACACTATTGTACAGAAAGTCAAGAAAATTATTTATTTCCGGTGAAATAATTGAAACTTTGAAAATAATATTTGAAGTTAAAATTTGTTAAAGTATCTTTTTGACATCACTAGGATAAAAATAATTTATCATTGGTACATATGGTGAGAAGAAAATGAAAATAATCACTCAAAATTTCGAGATTCTCTTTTTTTCTTTCTCTATTTTTTTTTCAATGGACACGAGTGAACGAGTATTATAAACTATTTCTCCTCGTCTCTGGAGGAGTTTTAAAAAGAGAGAATACGATCGAAGTTTCGATATTACGTATCCGAGTATTGTACGAGAGAGGCATACGAGACCTCAACTCGCACTTTCGCAATCCTTTAAAGAAAAGACTTATTATCTTATGGTTAAACGTAGGCTGCTGTATCGAAGGCTGCCGAGCGTAGGTCGAACTATCCCGTGGAGTAGCGCTCGTTCTCCGAAAATGGACATGTGAGTCCGACAAAAAGAGAGAGAGAGAGAGAGAGAGAGAAGGAGAGATAAAGAAGAAAAGATGGAATTTCTGACTTTCGTTTTATTCTCGGTACGGTGCACTTGGATGCGTTTCCACACATCCCACTTGGATACTTTATTTTCGAACAGTTATTTCTTACTTTCCTCTTTTTTTATAATGATCTTCAAAAGAATTATTTACTACGTCCTTGATAGTATGTTATATTATCCAGTGATCTAGCTTACGTTTAAATACCGTTAACAGTTTTTAATTATAATGTTTTCGTAGGTTGGTTTCAATTTAAAGAAAAGATAGGAATAGAAGGATATTACCTTGGATTGATTATTAGGATAAATCAAAAGTTCGTAAGTTTATTGTGTTGTTTCTCAGATAGTGCAATTTTTGGAAATCAATAAAATTTCTTTATATGTAAGTGAGATATTAATTTTAAAAAACGCACGAACTTTTGGTTCATCCTAATATTTATAAGTCGCTAACCTTTATGCCGAATGGAAGAACTGAAAATCAATTTGTTCCTTACAACACAGTTGTAGATGTATCATAAAGAAATACGAGTTACCGCAGAAAGTTGTTAGTTGTTATCACCCATTTAAAGAGAAAAGAACAAGATAAGAAAGAAAGAAGGAAAGAAAGAAAAAAAGAGAAGAAACGAAGAGGGAGAGAAAAAAAATTCCTATGATTACGTGAGAAATGAGACATATGAGACGTTGAGAAATATTTCATGCGGGACGCGTATTCGAGGACAAGAGTTTCTATGTCATAGACGAGCTTAGGCGTGTATTCCTGCGTATGACTACGACATTCACGCATTCATTCTAACTAACATAAGTCAAGTTCTTTCATTTTATTTTTTTTTTTACTACACAACATCAACTACGTCAATTTCGAGGTAAATAAGACGATTAGAAAAAAATTACGATTAGAAAACGGACGATCGTAATTTGTTTCTTCTTATTTTTTTTTTCTTCTACCACCATAGTTGATATATCATTATCTCGTAACGATAGTTATTGATCATAACTGTAACGACTTATTGGAAACTTAAATAGCTCGTCTTTATGCTGAGAAATCGAGAACGAGAGAAGTCGAGATTTAAAAAAAAAAGAAAAGATTCTAGAAGGCCGTTCGCTGCATCTTAGATCCTCGATCTCGATAATGCATATCATGTCCGATGGAATTTGAAGAAACTTCAAGGCTAAATGAAAATGTTTCTCGCGTCGGCGAGATTAACTTTAAGAATTTATGTTTCTCGCAAAAGTAGGGTCAGTTGAAGTTAACAGAGATAAATATCTAAACGTATTATCAGATAAAACTTATCAGGAATTTGCAGCCCTTCCAGCGATTTCATTTTCTTGCATTGTCCTGTGTTAACGATTAACATCGTTTACGATAACGATCACTATCGTTTTATCTTGTATTTATCTAAATAACGTTCGATATAATTGAACCATTTTCCTAGATAAGATGATATCTATCTATCCTTTCTTATATTTCTCTCCCTTTTTTTTCCTTTTTATTTTTAATTAAATTTCTTAATAAAAATCTCAAATAAAGTATCAATGACATTACTGCGCTTATTGGATCGTAGATTTTAATTTCAGTCGTAATCGTTCAATCAGAAAAATTCTTACGCAGGAGCATCAGCGAATAGGTTCATCCTCTGACCTTAGTTCATTTTATCGATTCACGATCGATCGAAGGTCACTCGATAATAAAACGTTCGATCGTGTATTCCAAACAGAAAGTAAAAGCCTTCGAGAACGAGCTTAAAATATTTAACTTAATAGTATTCAACCCCATTAGCATTATCTTATCATGGTTGAAAGGAGCCAAGGGGACAAAGTATTTTACAAGTACCACTCTGCATACCAGTCTCGTATTTCTTCTAGCAAGAGAAAGAAAAAAAGAATGATAGATAACAAGAAAGAGGTAAAGAGAGAAAGAGAGAGAGAGAGAGGAAAGTGTTACTAAAACTCTACGTACATTTTTTCGATCAAACTTAAAACATCCTAGCCACAACGATTCGCGGAACAACGTAATTGCGAATTACTCTTTGCTACTCGTATTACGAAGCATGTTACATCATCATCATCGTTCCTATAGCATTCGCTCAAGGTCGAAGAACGTGACAAAACTGTAAATGGTAATATTGTTATTCTCGTTTTATAATATTGTACAATATTCTTCTGACAAAATATATAAAAATATTTTTTATTTCAATCCGTCATCTTTTATATTTTCATGGGTTAGTACGTAGCAGTAGTATTGTCGTTTGAAGAAAGAAAAAAAAAAGAAACGAAAATGTCCCATAGAACGACACGTTTTAACGAGGTTTTCCTTTGCATACCAAAGAGAGATCAACGAAAGAAAGAGAAATAGAGAGAGAAAGACGAACGATGAAGAAGGACGAAAGAGACAAAGAAAGAGAAGGAAACGGGAGACTATTGTGTGTGAGTGGCTGTGTTGCATTCCTTCTCGTAATAGGCAGACTCTACTACAGTCTGCTGCAACTTTTCGTTGTACGCGAATATATATACCTACGTTAAATATACCTATGTGTGTGTGTGTGTGTGTGTGTATGTGTGTGTGTGTGTATGTAGCCCATATATTTTGAACCCCAATACGAAAGAGAAGAGTTGAGGGAAGAAGAGTCACGCCACCACCCAGCATCTCCTCCGTCCTCCTCTTTCTTTTTTCCCTTCTTCTCTTTCTTTTACCAGACACATTTCCACGAATGGCGAAGCAAACGTTTCAACAAACGAAATACATAAGCGCATGCGTCGCGACTTGCATTTTAATCCTTGCATAATTTTTCTTCATTTGTATTTCCTCTTTTTTCCCTCGCCCCACCCCCGCCATTTGAACTTTTTGTTTGTTCGTTCGTTTGCTCTTTCGTTTGGTTATTGAAATCTATTCGTTACGATTCGTAGAATATCGTGTATGAAATATTCGAAAATGTTTTCTTTTTTTTTTTTTCACTCGTCTAGCAATAGTTTCGTAGAATTTTTTCATGCCTCACAATCGAAAACAAATAATATAATATAATAATATAATATTACGGTTATAATTAATTCGCGTAATTAATTATATAATAAGACAACAGAGATGTTGCGTACATAATAGATCTTAATCGCGTAGGATAGGAAAAATATTGTAGAAAGTTTGCGATTGTAAAGGCACTCGTGCGACTTTATTTATTGTTACCACGAAAAAAAATAATAATAATCTTGGGGTATCGTGGGAGAAAATAAAAAGAAAGAGAAAAAAGAAAAAGAAAATCATAATATTTCCTATCGGGTATTAATGAAAGTATTTTTTTTTTTTTTCTATTAGAAATTATCATAAAGATTGTTGTTTATTTCATGACTTTTGCTTTTAAACAACGAACGCAATCTGCGTTAACGGGAAAGAAAAGGAAAGGAAAAAGATATTAAAAACAAAAAACGTTGTTGCTTACAAATATTATAATGCATTTTCAAACTCACCTCGCTGACGCATAGCGCCACCAGGATCCAACAGACTGCAGTTGCGATTCTGCGCGATATCAGACGAAAAGTTGACCACTCGCGTGCTGACATTTTGGTAGCGTGCATGGTCCACGCGTTCGCGTGACTTTGTATCTTGGATACGACGGGGGGGGGAGAAATATATATATATATTATATATATATATATATATAAAAATAAGGATTAAAGAAGAGAATAAAGGAGATAGGCTATAAAAATCACGTATGCCGACGTCGATGATCTCAGAGACCGGTCTCTCACGTCACATTTTCCTTATTTCCCAAGAAGAGAGTCATCGTATCGCGATTCTGACTGACTTCTCGTCGATGGCAATTCTCTTCTTCTTCTTAGATTTCTTCCTCCTTGTCACACGCGTTATATATATAGATATGAGCGTGTTAGTACGTAGATGTGTATGCAGGATGCAGGATGCGTGCGTGTGTTCGTAAGACTGGTCCGTTCTTGTCTTCGATGGAGTCAACACGAAAGACGCTGTTCCGTTCACCAAACAGGAGGAATAAGAAGAAGAAGAAGAATAAGAAGAAGAAGAAGAAGAAGACGAATAAGAAACAGACAAAAAAGTTATACTTTCTCTTTTTCTTTCTTTCTTTCTTTTCTATTCCTTTTCCTTTTCTTTACGTGAAAGTAAGAAAAGTTCGCGCAAAGATCGAAAAATCGACTCGAGACGACAACAACAACAACAGCAGCGATGAGGACGGATTCGAATGGAGTCTAGTGTTATACTGGCGAAATAATGATTGTCCGTGCCTTCCGAGGTGGCCCCAGGGACGCTCAGGTGTTCGTTCAGGTGTGCTTGGTGGGGGCCAGGACGGTACCGCAGCGGCCATTCCCTTTTCCTCCCGATACACCTCTGCTATCTACGCATTCGTGTCTCCAGAACTGCTGCTACCTCGCGCTACCACGCTTGTGCCTCCTCATCGCACCGTTATTAACCTAAGTTTCATTTTCTTTCCGCTATGTGGCGGTAGCTTGCGATCTCTATTTCGGTTAAGGTAGAAATCCTTTTTATCGGCCGTTCTTTTGGATTTTTTGTTTTTCAGGAAATATATGGAACGGTCATCGACCTCCCTCTCGTACAACTAACTCGTTCTATATTTCTTTTTTTTGCAATATACGCGTCGGGGTTGTACTTGCGCAAACCCAGGGGTTAGCGTTTTATTTCAATGATTTGTTAAGAATAATAATTTTTTTTTCGAATGTATTGTACGTCCGTACAATCATGCTATTTTTTATAATGTCCGGTTTATATTATCTGTTATCTCGTACAATCGACCTGCAGTATTCATGGAATCCGATTGAATGAGGATAAGTTACAATGTGTTATGCTAACAGGAGTTATAAAGGATTGCAAGGGGTTTGCTCTGAACGAATAAAGTCTGATACTATAGATCATATATTACTGTGATATTTGCCCCAACAAACAGAGAATGCATCTTGGAGATTGCTTTACAAAATATTATAAAACACAAAACAACAATACGCAAAATTTAATGTTTAACAAATGTTCTTCTTTGAAGTATAAAGGTAAAAACAAATGTTTAATCGCGTATGAAATCATTTTAAGATAATTGTAAAAATATCAATCAAACATACGAAAAATCGTCTCGAGTGAAAAAATGGCTTATTATTATTATTATTATTATTATTATTTGTATTTTTCCTTTGAATATTATTTGAATTTACTATTGATTTTAATTAGTAATTTTAGAAAGATTATATTAATGTTCGAAGCAATGAATGCAAAATTTTATGACGTAATATATATGTTTTTAATATATTGGAATAATCAAAGCAATCGATTAAACAACGTCACGGTGTGAAATGTTCGCAGCACATAAATTGCTGCGTGTCAGCATTGCTAACACAGTAACACTAGTTTATAGAGATAGTCATTGTCAGATTAATGGCTTCGTGCTTATCATTTTCTATGTTACGTAGGTCGATATGTGTATCTTGGCGTCTGAGAGTCTACAAGATGTCGTTCGAGCGACACGTGTTACTCGAAATCAAATGTGATCTTAAGGAAAAAGGAAATGTTCCGATCCATTGAGAGAAATTTATTGTGAAATACTATTTGTAATGAGCACCGATAATTCCTTAACACGTGTGTATGCATATTAGTATAGAAAACGAGACTGGTAATTCCTCGATGATTGATAAAATACTTTCAACATTTTTACCCTTTTTATGCTTAAATACCAAGGATCATTATTTTCTATTTTACAGATTGAAATTATTCACAAATCTAACGTGAATTCGACCGG
This sequence comes from Polistes fuscatus, assembly GCF_010416935.1. Classification (NCBI taxonomy): domain Eukaryota; kingdom Metazoa; phylum Arthropoda; class Insecta; order Hymenoptera; family Vespidae; genus Polistes; species Polistes fuscatus. Next base: position 1,562,662 of record NW_025113107.1, on the reverse strand, counting down.
TGGCGTGACTTCTGGGAGGTTTTTATCGTTTGTTCCAGTTTATCGGTCCATGGGTGGTATATTCAATCTCCGTATGTGAAATCAAATTTATATCTAACAGTGCCGTACCTTTTCTTTCTTTTTCTTTTTTTTTCAACAAAAATTTTTATCAGAACGTAAATAGAACATTTTGAAGAATGACTCGTAGAATAGATGATAAAAATCGTTTACCAGAAGATGGTAGTAAATTGATTTAAAGATTCTTTAGAAATGTGAAAGGGAAAAAAATAAGGTAAGGAATGTGCATAAAAATTCTTCTCTCTCTCTCTCTCTCTCTCTCTCATTTTTTCCTCAACTCTTGGTTGCACAGCGACAATCAATGTTGCTTACGAGAGAGCACGAAAGATAGAAGACCGAACGAACGAACGGTTCTCTTGAAAATGTCAAAAGCGTATCTACACCACCTAGCTTGCTACTGGGACCACATATCTCTCTTTCACAGTTTAAGAAGGGAAGGAAAAACTACGAAATGGAAGCCGTAAGAAGAAAAAAGAATAAAGTAAAGAAAGAGGGTAAAAAAAAGTGATTTCATGAGGGTTGAAATAGAGGGAGGTGGGTGGGAGATGGAGGGTGTTAAGAGAAAAAAAGAAAGAAAGAAAGAAAGAGGAAGAGAACGTTTAATCTACAGCCGGCAAAAGTTAGCGAAGCGTGTTTGACACGCATTGGGAGAAGGAAAGCATGTTGCTCAACGAGCATTTGCAAACACGGAAGCGTAGCGTTTAAACGCGACTAGTATATAGATAATATAGATAGAAGGGAAAAAAAGGATGGGAAGGTGTAAGAGGGGGAAAGGGAGACTAGAAGGGCTGGCTTTAGAAAAGGATAGACGTCGTGGATTGCGTCTTCGTTTTTCCTCTCTCTTTCTTTCTTTCTCTTTCTTTCTTTTTTCTCCGTTGGTTCTTCGATGTTCCAGAACGAGGGTAGTCGAACGAGGGGAAGAAGAAAGGAGAGGGTTGTACGAGCGCAGGCGTCGAGGTATCGATTCAAAAGCCTCTGGGCGACACCCTCGCGCGTTTCACGGTCGAACTTCACTGCTTCACCGGCAAACTAGTGAGTAGTACACGCGCACGCGACGCAGGTAAGTCCCTTTCAAATCATTTTTCCTTTCTTTCTATTTCTTACGAGCCGATGATCCCTTTCGAATCATATACATTCATGTTTTCATTCCCATAGTCTGGGATCCGTCTAGACCACGGTATATTCTTTTTCGTGATACAATTTAAAAATCTCTTCGAACGAACCTTTCGTCGACGCGAGTTACTATTTCCTCTCTTTTTATCTTCCTTTTTTTCGTGGGAAAAAGAAAATAAAGAAACGAAATTTTTCTTTCGTTTTCTTTTTTTAACGTGAGATTTTTTAACGCGATAGTGATTCGACTCGTTTCCATCATCCCTTCGGTTTATTTTACGTAGATACGAACGACGAAGGAATAAGAAAAAAAGAAAAAATGTGCATACGATTGAAACGGGAGAGAGAGAGAGAGAGAGAGAGAGAGAGGGAGAGAGAGAAAGAGACAAGAATTTATTCGGAGCGCGCAACTTTTCGGCTGCACCGATCACGCATACCGCGACGCGCATACTTTTTGGACGTGATCGTTTCATCTTCTCCGTTTCTACTACATGGGGGTAGGTAGATAGGATAGTGTCGTTCGTTATATCAGTCAGATCTTGCCTAAACGTTCTCTACAATCTGTTTCTTACAAATTCGCGATTTCAAAGGATAAAGGTAAGCCTAAGTTAAAGTTAGAACTATCAGAAAATAAAGAACGGAGCTTACTCTTTCATCGATTTTTAGAAAAAAAAAGATATTCCACAAGACAGAGAATTTTGAATGGGTAAAAGGATCCTGGAATTTTCGAGACTCGAATTGTCGGCGGAAGTACACGCTCGACGAAATTTTCTCGATTACTTTTTTTTCTTTTTTTAAAGTATAACACTAAAAAGTCAACCGGGATTTCGCTAATTTCACTTTACATGTATACAAGCGCGCGTGTGCGTTTCCCCTCCCCATAAAATCTAATTTTATCGCGATTGCTAACGTGTTCATTACTAGCTAGATATTTTTTTTCTCTTTCAAACGTTTTTATCTATTTAAAAGTGATAACGTAGAAAACCCATAGGCACACTCGTTATATACAAGAGTTAATACACAGTTACGTAAAATGAATCCTTATGTAAGGTATTTATTCCTAAGTCGATTTTTCATTCGTAAACTGTTTGAACATTTCCAATTTTGATCTCTTTTGTCTTTTGACTTGCATTAATTTTTTTTCGTTTCGTTAAACAGTAATACGTTTTCGAAAGCTTAGATCGTTCAATTAATTTCGATCGATGTTTCTGTCTCCTCTCCTTCCCCCGTTCCACCCCCTCCCCGCCCGATTAATGGACACGTGAATTAAACGACAAATAATTTAATCGGACGGTAATATATCAAACACTATTATAGAACGTCTTCCATAAGTGAGAAATGAATTAGCAACGAACAATAATCCACGTTATCGAGATCGACAGATTTTTCGAGCAACGAGAATGAAGTGCTTTTACGTGAGGAACAAAACGTAATAGCGTTAAGTTGACGCGATATATAACTATGACGATGATACTCGTTCAAACACATTGCTCAAAAATTGAAAACGAACGGTATAGAGAACGGTATTTTACATTCGTGCAATATTCGTTTCATGAAATCGTCGAAAAACTTGGACGACAATATACACCCATTTTGTTTCTTTCTTTCGTAACATTTAACGTCGAATAATAATTCCTCTTGTTTTTCTTTTTTTATATTATTTTTCACTAATTTACAAAATGATCACGATCGTTCGAATACGTTTACCATGAATACGCACAGTTAAAACAATGTCTTATTTATTCTTTTTTTCTTTCATTTATTCTAAGCATTTTATCTAATATTAATGCAATACTTTTGTCTCTCTTTCAGATTTCAACTCGGAACGTTTAGTTTCTCCTTCCTCACCTCTCTTATTTAGCCCTTTTCGTTCGTATTTTAAATCCTTACTTTGAACTTAACTTAACACCTTTGCGTGCAAATTTCGAAGAGAAAAAGAGAGAGGAAAAGGAATGATAGAAAATTGATTGAGCAAAAAGGAAAAATTAAATCAACTCGTTTGATAAAAGAAAACTCGAAAGGGCTTTATTTTCGTGTTGATGACCACGAGTTAGATTCGTTTGACGAAACGAAAAAAAAAGTAATTATCCAATCCTACGATAAAGTATCGACCTAGCGAGACAATATTTGAAGAAAAGAAACGAAAGAAAGAAAAAAGGAAAAAACGAATCGGAAGATTTTCGTCGAAGAAATAAAGTCAACGTAATCCATCAAAATTACCGGCCGCGGCGGTTGCGCCAAATATTGTGGTACTGCTCCATCACCCGGCAACATTTCATTCTCCAGCTTACGTCAATCCTTTACTTCCAATGTCAACTACCTGAAACGGAGGTAAGATAAACGTTCGAATTTGTCCATGATTGTGTTTTTCCTTGACTCAATTTATTGTTATTCATTTTTATTTGCATGCAAGAGGAAGAAAGAAAAACATAATAATTCACATGTTTTTAAAATAAGGTTAATTTTCGTTTATTTTTTTTTAAATTAATTTCTCTGTCGAATTATTCTATCCTAAGTAATGTGTGTGTGTGTGTATGTGTTTTTTCAATTTAAATGTTTGTTATATTATTAATGAACCCAATTAACGTTTTATCGGCTGTTCTGTTGTATCACGAAGAAATTCTTGCCGTTTGAACAAAAAAAAAATTCAGAAAAATACAAATCTCGATGTCTGCATGCAAGAGGAAGCCGCTTAATTGCATTTGCGCTGAAAAAATCCAAATGTGAAGATCGATTTACCAACGATTTCCATGTCATTCTAGATATTCTAATAGGTCACGTTACAGAAAACGAGGAATACGACGTTGATGTGAGATCAGATATGTGTATATATCTGTTTCACACACTTTCCATTTAGTAGACGTCCTACGATTGCGATAAGAATTTCGATTAAAATGTTATTTTAACAAATTTCGTTAACATATAAGAAAAAACGAAAAGTTTTCTCATGATTATTTTTCGTATTTAAGCCCACAATCGTTTTCTCTTTTTTTTTTATTATCATTATTTCTTTCCTTTTCACATTTTTCAGAATACGTTTAATTCCGCACGAAACGTCTCCTTACAATATTTAGATTATGGTTATCTACAACCAAAGCAAACCACAATCTGCACGGACTCTGAATCAACACAAAAATCGTTGTAATTTGAAATATCATCGACAAATATAAAAATTGTTAAATGTGATTTTTTTTTTAATATCCTTTTCTTTTCCTTTTATTTTTTTTTGAACATTATGCGCGCAGCACGTTAAGCCATTTATTATTAGTTTAATCGTTTTTATACGTTTTAAAAAATTCATTTTATATGTCGGTCTGCTGTACACGTTTCTTTCGTTGTTCATCCGACACGATTGTATATAAATATTAAAAAAAAAGAAAGAAAAAAAATAAATTAAAAAAAAATATCTGATCAAATTTTTCATATGAAATTTGACAATTTCAGAGAGTCTGGCGCGAGCGAGCGTCACATGTGTCCGGTCGAAAGATTAAAAGAAGTCCGGTAGGTTTTGGCTGTGGATAATCTTTTACCCCGACCACTTGTTTCCTCCCTCCCCATATATATTATACGTCCGCGTCATTCACAGATAACCCCATTTCATTTCGTTAACGTTTAATTTCAAATTGAAGCACATTTACAGGCACAAATTGTGCACGCACAGTGCATTTTCCTATTTTAATTTAAAACATTTGTTGTTAAACGAGTAATTAATCATTTTTGTAAAACGACTAAAAGACAAACAAAATAATATCATATCGACGATATTCTATCCCACTCCCCACCCCCTACTGTCCCACCCGAAACTTCTTCTCATTATTATATAGAAACAATCCTAATTAATCTTACGTTTGTCTCATACTTTCTCAGACTTAATATTTGGTTAATAAAAAGTAATAATCAAAACGCGCAAACAAAATGTCCGCTATCATGTCGTATTTGAAAAAGAATCCAACAGCTTGGCCTTGAAACCGCAAGATATTGGATGTTGAAAAAGCCCCCCGCATGAAAGATTTGATCAAGAACGGCAAGCCTGGCGTCTCCAAGCTCTCGGCGTTGTCCCATGCAACGATAACAAAAATTGTCATCGTCATCGTCATCGTCACTACTACTACCAGAGCACGACTACCATCACCATCACCACCACCACAACCACAATTATCACCACCACCGTAACCACCACCACCACTACTACTACTACTACTACTACTACCTGCAACAACTGCACCCTGGCTGCTGTTGATGTGCCTTGAGAAAAGCTAGGAAAATATTTAAAAAAAAAAACAAAAAAAAAGAAAGAAGTAGGAGAAAAAGATAATAGATAGAGAGGAAGCTATTAAAAAAACGTCCGGTTTTTACGGGCGGCCATGCAAAATTATCGTTATCACGACGACCACCATAGCTTGTCTTCCAGGTTCTCGTCAGGAGATTTGAGCTCGGAGCTCGACGATGAACCGAATACGGAATCCGGGCTGGCCTCCGTGGCGCGGCAGGACTCGTCCCTGTCGTATCAGGCGGTCCCAGATCGACCACTTCAATCTCAACCGGCACCTATACCACCAACTAATCAACCACCGATCCCAGGTGCACCGCCAACTGGACCACCCCAACCGATTGGCGGTGATCTCAGCTTAAACCTAAGACCGGGATCTAGGACCACCAGCGCACCTTCCTCACCAGCCAAAAGCCGTGAAAGTCTGTTGCAGAGAGTCCAAAGTCTTACAGGAGCTGCCAGAGATCAGGTTGTGTGTTTGTTTTTTATTTTTTAATTAACATCTGTATTCTTTCTTTCCTATTATTTATTTTTCTTCTTCTCTTTCTTTTCATTGTCGTTTCTCCTTTTTATTCTCTAACTCGTGAGACAAATCGAGCTCAATTATCGTGAAAATGAATAATTTTTGAAAGAAAGATATTATGAAAGAGATAGATAAATGAACTCATTGGTATATAATATTTTCATTTAGCATTACCATACTTTCTCTTTTCGTTTACACATTGTTACTGGTGTAATTCAATTTTCTTACTAACCCTCTTCGAAAGTCACCGTTCGATCGAATTAAAATGCTTCCCTTGCGACGACCTAGTTTTATGAATATCGAATAATCTCTCCTGCCTCATGTATAATCGTTTCATTTGATAACGACTCAATATATAGAAATACGAGGAGGATAATAAATTAAAGAAAAAGAATGAAATATATTCAATTATTATTATTCATCATATAATGATAAAAATTAAAAGAAAAAATATTATTATGGTAATGTTGAAGAAACGAAAGGAGAGAGAGAGAGAAAGAGAGAAAAAGATAATGTCAAGTTAGCGAGGAGAGATCTCGTTGACCCCATCAATACAGCACACCGACCGAAAACTGGGTCGAGAACTCGTAGGTTAAGAAACTCTAATGATTAAGGAAGGTGCTAATAGGGTTGCCACAATCGTTTATTTTTTCTTTTTCTTTTCTTTTCTTTTTACTTTCTTATTCTTCTACTCTCTCTCTCTCTCTCTCTCTCTCTTTTGAATAATGAAAGACAAAGAGTAATGGGGGTGAAAAAAAAAAGCACTGACGTATAGTTAACAAAAATCGTGTGATAATTACGTTCTTCGTTTTCTTTCTCGTATATATACATTTTAAAATCTCAATTAATAGAATCTAATTGTTAAAAAGTATATCGCGATAATCGTTGTTATTTTATTTCTTTTTCTTCTAATCTATGGTTTTTTTGTTATAATCCTTCGACTAATTTAGTTTTACACGCGAAATATGGAGAAAAGATAGAATAAATAGAGGAAAGACAATAAAAGGAGAGAAAACGTAAACTAGATGTTGGGTGGTGATGGTGGTGATTTTAGGGCGCATCCATTTTGGGAGCAGCCGTTTCGGGCGCCACTAGGGGACCCTCCTACAGCAAGGATCGATGCTTTACTCTCTTAGTGATAGACGATCAGAATACCGATTGGAGTAAATATTTTCGTGGTAGAAGACTTCACGGGGATTATGAAATTCGCGTGGAACAAGCGGAATTCCGAGAATTGTCTCTGACAGCGAGCGAAGCTGGTAGCACAGTTTCCATGGCAGTTTATCGTAACGGAACTAAAGTCATCAGGTTAGAGCGTATAATTTAAAAATAAATCTACAAAATATAATTTAAAAAACAAAAATAAAAATAGGTAATCCTTTTATAAATGCACAAACGACCATTTCGCAGATCTTTCAAGCCGGATTTCGTGCTGATTCGTCAAAATTTGCGAGATGCTGGCGAAGACAACAAGAATCTTCTTCTTGGTCTGATGTACGGTGGCATACCAAGTGTTAACAATCTTACAGCTATTTACAACTTCCAGGTAATTGTCAGGATTGTTACTTCATTACAAATTTGTAAATATCGACGACATTTTGTTCGATACATTCACACACAATTTGAATACGTAAAATGTTCTTCTTTTACATATCAATGAATACGACTGTTTAATCGGTCATTTTTATTTTGACGTTTTAATGATTTAAAGGACAAGCCATGGGTATTCGCTCATTTATTGGGTCTTCAACGTCGTTTGGGCAAAGACAATTTTCCTCTGATCGAGCAAACCTTCTACCCTAATCATCGTGAAATGGTAAGTGGAACGATTATCGGTTGGTAACGTCGTTGTTTCATTTTTTCTTCATAATATGTACTTTTTTTTTATCTTGGATAAAAAAAATTTATTTTTTCACATTTTTTCATCGATCACATGGTTAATCTATTAATAGGTGTTATGTCTATGCGTATACGTTTAATATATATCGCATATTTCGTTACGTTTCTTCGATTAATCGTACAAAACGATTTAATACTTACAAACGTAAACTGTAGTTACAAAATCGCTTTACGAAATGCAAAGTATATTTAATAATATATATACGTTTTAATATTTTGTACTAAATTTCAAACCCACGTGGGATACGGGGGTTCTCGCCACTATCAACGAAAACGACGAGTCCGAGTGTTACACGGGACTCTTAAAAATCTACTGTTACATCTCTTTTCTTTTAAATCTTACATTTTAATATTATCTTCGTATAACGCGCCTATCAGCATATATCGATAAACGGTGGGCAATTTTTCTCACGGATCCAAATTACGATGTTTTTCAATGAATTAAAAACGTGAGTACCAAAAAGAATTTAATAAATAACAATATTAATAATATTAATATTATATAAATAATAAAACGATACGATCGTCGAATGATATTACAAAAAGAAAATGAAATAAAAAATAAAAGAACAAATTATAATTTGTTGAAACCAAAAAAAAAAAGAATTGACTAAAAACTATCGCTTAGTATTACGTGCAAGAACAAAATAACTTATACGGATTTACAATATACATTAAGTGCTAAGATTAACAGGGGGATAGGAGGAGAGGGGAAAAGAAAAAATTAGAGAGTGAGGGAAAGAAAAATTATATACAATCTTCGGAGGAGGGGGAGGGAGCGCAAACTAATTTTCGTCCGCAATGGAAAATTTCCTTTCTTACAATCTGTTCTCCTATCTCTATTTCCGATTCGGGAAAATGAATGATCTCACGCACGGTTGAGTAAACGTTCGATCGATTACCGTTACTCCACCCTTCGCAACCCCCAACTGTTCACCTTTGGATACTACGAAGTCTTACCAACTGACCGTTGACAATCAAATTATTAATAACTTATTAAACGATAAATTTTATATACTGCTGACATCGAATACCACGAACGATCGATAATCTTTAATCGTTTCCTATAAGATCGCGATTGTAACAAATAACTTATTTCTCTCGAACCTTTTATAGATTTATCCTACATTATAGAATATATATATATATGATATATACTTTATATATACTATATGTACTTATCTTTTTTCTTTATTTTTCCTTCAAATGATTTCGACAAATATTAGAAACACGTTTCGATACTTTTAGCAGTGGTATTTTGTGTGTGTGTGTTCAAAATATGTTCGCATAGAAATTTAGTAATGCAAATTCTCATCTCTAAATAAGAAAATGATTGTAATTATAACGCATGAAAACATGACACACGAAAGTTTCTTTCATTCGATATCAATTAATGAAAAAAATAAAAAAAATAAAAAAAATCGATATCGCTGAAGAACGAGACGAGAGAAAAAAAAGGTACGAACGCGAAGGAGGCTCTTAACTGGGATTACTGTTTTTTTTTTCTCTTTTCATCACACTAGTCTATCGATCAGGTTCGTTGATAGTATTTTCTACCATATCGAGTCTATTCAAGTTTTCAGTTTTCTACGATTTCCAAGAGCAATCACGATGTCAATTAGGAATTTTTTTTTTCTATTTTGCGCGAGTAAAAGTAAAAAGGAAGAGAAGATTAGAGAAAAGAGAGAAAGATAGAGTGTGAGAAAGGGTGGGAGAGGGGAAATAAGGAAGGAAAGAAGGAAAAATAAGCATTTCGTTAAGGTTCCTTTAATCTCTCCTGTTCGCGTTTCCGTTGATATTCCTTGATGCATTTCTTGTACGGCACCGACGGTGTCCAGGAACAACCATTAGGTCCTTTCTTGCATACCCCATATTTTTCTTGACAATCCTGCGGACCTGGTGAACTTTCCCATAGACAATGTTTTCCACCGGTCGATTCCAATACCGCACCTTTTCGCCACCACGGCGTGAAGGATATCTATAAATAATGTAATAAATAAATTATTAGATATATAATCTCGTGAAATGATTTTTCATCGATTGTTAAAGAAGTAAAAAAAAAAAACCAAAATTATTTTTTTGAAGGCATCATTTTTGAAATAGTTTGGAATTATATTAAAAGAACGAATTAAATATTACAATAGAGTATTGGTAATATTTTCAACAATCTCATTTACCAATATTAATTCGAAAAGGATAAAAAAAATGTTGTTTATTTATTTATTTAATTTTATGAATTTAAAGTAATGTGTTTCTCGAAAGGATTGAAATTGAAAATATTATATTTATATAGATAATCAAATATAGATTTGATGATGCCTGTTTGCCCGAAATTATTTTTCGGCAGCAAGTATAATACTTTCCTATGACAGACCTCGAATGGGAATATTTTTTGAGTATACAAAAGTATCTTTTTTTTTTTACAAACAAAAAAATATTGTATTTACCTCACAAACGCATCCATGATGATAAAGCAATCTGAATCCTTTTCGTTGTCCGACGGGTACTTCGGATAAAGGAATGGCAAGATCACAAATAGATATTAATGCTCTTCCTTCCCTTACAAATCCACTGACGACGTAAGTTTTTCCTTCGAATAAATGCATTACACCGCAAAGTGAACTGTAACCGGGCGTAGTAAGGATGTTCTCTCTCAAGGCAACTTCTGCTTTTGGAGTTGCCTAGATAAAAATAGAACAAAAATTTTATTACAATTTTATTAGATGATTACTTATTAAAAAGTATGTACTTTGTTTATATATGTATCGTTTAAGAAAATTTACGTTTAGTTTTTTATTAACGCATTACGTATAATCACTGATCAATCATACTAAAATTTTTTTCTAATGATAAAATTACTGAATGGTCTGGAATAAAATATGTTATAATCGATATGATACGATATTCAATTGGTTCGTACAAACCTTGAAAATTCTGTTAATCTTCACTTTATAATCCAGCCTTTCGTCGTTAATTTGAACGATCAATTTTATCCTTACGACTGCAACTGCATAAAAACAGATATACGATAACATCGCGCTTAAATAATATTATTACTTCATTTCGTATTTAAATTTCTTTTTTTATTTAAAAAGACAAAATGGTTATATTACCAAAGTCTGCCCTGCAAAACTGTGTTTGAGGATGCGCTTTCATGCAGCTACACGCCGTTGCACTTTGCAACGTTGTTAGGTATAATAAACCTAACAGTAGGTATGTACAGTAGGATGTTCGCCACATCTGTAAAGTAAATACACAATACAAATAAAACCTTCCTACTACTACTATTACTACTACTACTACTACTACTACTACTACTACTACTAATACTACTTCTGAAACGTGAAACAAGGAAAATTTGCAACGGTTCGTAAAGTTTCACGGTTTCTTGGTTTCTTCAAATTTATATATTTTATGTCTATCTATTATTTCCCTAGGGTGTCTTAAAACTAACTGTTGTTCGCGATAAATGAACTTTTATTGTATTCCACCGACTTAATTTCGTCGTCTTCCTAAAGTTATTACCTTGAAAATCTAAACTGAAACGACTTTTGATCAATATCCGAGACGATTCTTTCACTCGTAAGATTTAAACGTTTGGAGAAAATGATTATTATAGATATTACGTGCATTTCTCTTTCTGTCAGAGAATAATGAGTCGGAATTTTGTCCTGTTCGGTATTTAAGTATTACGGAAGCTGTGTTAATCCGACCTAGTTTATCGATGGCAGCTGTACCATGATCTAAACATAGCTGTAAAACGGTAACCAAAGTCGAACACGGTCTAGAAATTCTCAGAGCTGTGCCGAAAGATTCTATCGATGATGCATCTACTTATTTCTCTCTTTTACACACACTATATAGAGAACCACTAACCGACCGAAAATAAACTTTCTAGGGACGCAACCACCACCACCACCATCACATCCTTGAAAGAATATAACAAAACACATAAAAACTAGCTCGGAAAAAAGCTTCTTTTCCCCTCTCGACTAAATCTTGATTACCCTTTGGGCTCTAGCAAATGTGTTCTATTAACTAAATACGTCTATGATGATGAATTATTCATATCTTACCACTAACTACTACGTCATTGAATTTTTATTCAACAGCCCCATCGGTGATATATTTTCTTTAAATAATGTTCATTTGAATTTTACGATAACGAACTTTAGCAACATAACTCGTTGAATAGATAGGCCAAGTATATAATACATAAGTCTATATACACACATATATACATATTGTCGAGTAATAACGAACGATCCTTGAAAGTTTAGATGGTCCAACTAACCAACCAACCAACCAACTAGTAATGCCAAAGTACTTTCATTCGAACTCGTTGGAATAAATTGAAATTACCGTTGCACACCCGCATCTGCTATGCATCGACGTAAATCTTAAACAATACGTCGTGTACATTAAATGGAACTGCATGTATTATTAAGGTACCGAGATCAGCGACTCTTGGATATATTACTGTTCAAAGCTCACTAACCACCGTGACGTCTCGTGCAAGTAAAGGGGAGAAAGAAACAAAATGAAACAGAAAGAGAGAGAGAGAGAGAAGCAAGCCAGACATATAAGTGCTTCTTCCGTATGCGGGAACATGTCTCGCCTCCGTCCCTCTCACTTACTCTGTATCTGTATACGGACATGCTGACCCGTTTTGCGCACCCAGCAATCATCGTTTAACATGCGTTTATACCAAATTTATTCCCTCTCGTCGTCGAGCTTCTCTCGCTACGACAGAACCAATAAACTTTTACGGACTCGTCCGAGACGTCGCATTTTTCTTTCTTTATCTTTCTCTTTCTCTCTCTCTTTTATTCCTCTTCCCTAGTTTGAGAATTTATCGAACCGGCCTTTGAACACCCACCCATCGCGATTCCTATCCAACGAGAAGAATTTTCTTCTTCTTTTTTCTTGTATTATTTGTTCAATATTATATTACGATTCTATTCGAGGGAGAGGGAAACAAACAAAAGTGTACTTTTTATTTTAGAAAGTTTCACTTTTTAATTAATTTAATGTATAATCTTTTCGAAAATGTCTAAACTATATATTTATATATATAACAAGACGAGAGAACGGAAAACAAATATTTAATTTATTATTTATTATATAAACAAAGACATTCATTAATCTTTTTTAATTTCGAAGACGAGTTCGTAATTATTTGCGATACCTAAAGTAAATGTTTCTTTTCTCGAATAGTAAACACCTATTCGAATCAATGTATCATAGTAGAAAATTTATGAGTGCAACCACGATTAAAGTTAAACTCGGTATAATTAATTTCGAAAAAAAAATTCTACAAAATTGGAAGGATTTACGCGTTAAATTGCAGTCTCAAAAGCGAGATCATCTCGCGGTACGTTTCACAGACCGTAACACACACACACTTTGGTTTCGTTTTAAATGCGTGAAATTATGCATTCGATTATGATGTCAAGGTAAAGGGAGATGTTATCGCGAGCCCGCTTTTAAACGAAATAAATCCATGAAACGTGCGACGAATTGCGTCGTTGCTGCTCGACAACGAGTAATAAAATAAAATAAAAATCAGAAAAAAAAAAGAATAATAAAAGAAAGAAAGAAAAAGAAAGAAATGAGAACACTTTGATAAGCGATAGATGGTTACAAAGCCGACAATGTCAGCCGATCTTTCTGGTATCTCTGTTATAATTATTATTCTTATTAAATGTTGCTACAAAAAAAAAGAACAAAAAAGTGCTATAATAAAAAACTAAAGAAGATAATCCGCGTGAAAGGACGTATGCGATCATCAGTTCTCTAACCATAGATCATCACGATTAGCATGATGATGATGATGATGATGATGATGATGATGCACACGAAGTGCATCTCGTAAAGATGAATAAAACGTGCGAATATTTTTGTCGGTATCATCATCGTCATCGTTCTTCGACATATATTTTACCATGCGTGGGTGTATGTCAAACCTACCATAAATTCTTTTCGCATACGTCAATCATCTTCCTTACTACAATACTCTGGTGTCATCCTTCTTCTTTTTCTTCTCCTTCCTCTTCTTCTCGTGTATATATTTCATATTTTTAAAGAAGATTAAAATAAATAGAGAAAGCAAGAGAAAGAGAGAAAGAGAAAGAGAGAGAAAGACAGAAATAGAAAGAAAATAGTTTGAAGTATGTACAGAGTTTCGATCAATGTAGATTGGGCAAAGTAATTTATGACCAATAATTCTTGTCCATGGTTAGAGATTTGCGATCGAGTAGATTTAAATAACTATGCAAGGCTGTATCAATTAACCTTAAACTCAGAATGGGATTATACCATGAGACAAGGAGAGGACTGATGTAAAAGAAGAGAGGTATAGAAAGAAACAGAGTAAGAGTGAGAGAGAGGGGAGAGGGTGAAGAGAAGAGGGTAAAGGAAGGGAGAAGGTTGTTAAGCATAAATACGCGGCCCTGTATTCTCGCGTTTCACGGTAAATTTATGATAATCTTAGTGCAAATGTGAGCGAGGCAGCTTGGAATATGATCATGCATATTATCTTCTACTAAGCGTCTAGATTTTGCTCTCGAGAAACGATTAAGTATTCAATGCTAACTGCGGAAACTTGTGTTTGCGAATCGTAGATTACATACTTGATCAAGTTATTTTCGTTTCATTAGAAGCTTATAGACTAGATCTAGAATTTTCTTACGATTCTTAGATTATTCGCGATAATATTTGTAATAATACTATATCCTACGTTGAGAGTAACATTTGGAAAATAACAATTTGTTGAATTCTATTCTTTTTTTCTTTTTAACTCACATCGGTCACATTCGACTAATATTTTTTTATTTCTTTTTTAACGAACGAAACGAAAGATGAGAATCGATGGACCTTGAGTAAAAGTATCGCGTTGCGATATGCAAACCAAGCGCATATTTTCTGTTTTTTTCTTTTTTTTCCTTTATCACGAAATGCACCTTTTTGCGAAAATATTTAACATATTCGAACGCAAAGAATTCAAAAGGTTGACACGAATTCTTCGATTTAAATAGATAGATATCTTGGGAATATAAGTTCAAGATGAAAAATAAATATATTCGCGAGTTTGTTTGAAAAATGTTACTATTTGAAATTATCACGATCGATTAGTTAATTATACACGGAGGGGTAGGTTTTTTAACGATGTAGAATTTATACCATTAGTCTAATTGCAATTATTCGGTTTCATCCCCCCCCCCCAATGCCGATATAACGAGCGTGAAAAAATAAACTTTAATCTAATTTCGTAAAATGCTTCGTAATCCGATTCTGTTGTTTGGGAATAAAAATAGAGAAAGAAAGAGGTAAAAAGAGAAAGAGGGTGAGAACGATCGGACATTTGTAAAAGGAGATAATTGTGTATAGAAAACCATTCGTGCATGGAATCACGAAGGTATATAGGAATTTTTCATATATAATCCATCTTTTCATTCAAAAGTCAGTTTCACAGGATCAATTTAACACAACTTGATCGAACTATGCTGCACCATTCTGTTATTACTTTAAGCCCAAACATTGACGCTATCACACAATTTGCTTTTTTTACATTTACATAATCCTATTGAATAGATCAAATTTGATAGATCCTTTACAATCGACACACACATTGTGTTAAAAGCCATTGTAATATTAGGAATCTTATAAAAAAGAAAAAGAAACAAAATACCTTACAATCGACAAATCCTATTCTCCTAATCGTACCCTCCTACATTCTATACCCTCATATTTTTCCATAGTGGAATAAAATAGAAAGAAAGCAAAAAAAAAAAAGAAGAAAAATATTTCCTCGTATGAGAGCTCACATTTTTCCCAACGATTTATCATCTCTTATCCGAAAAACTCTTTAATTTTGAAGTAACCGAAATACGGGCGAGGGGGAGAGAGGGACACGTCATGCCCGATTCGAAATCGAAAACGTCGAGAATCTTTTCTTTCTTTCTTTCTTTTTTTTAATTCCGATCTAACGTAAATTAAACGAAAGTTATCCAATCTTCGAATCGATTAGATAAAAATTATGATACGATCGACGTCGAAATTAATTATAGTGAACACGGCATATTGCTCGTGTGTGGTTCCGTTTGTTAGGATTCGATAGGGGTATGCTTTCGAAATTGTAGGTTGAACTCAAACTGGGATGCGACTCGCTGATCACTATATTCATCGACAGAGCAAATTAGCTAGGTTCTTATTTCAATTAACATGTCTTCTACCTTTAGTAATCATTTTATTTGAACTTTTTATATTCAACAGAGAGACCGTGTCTTAGGATAGAAGAGAAAAGAAAACTATACAGAGAGAGAGAGAGAGAGAGGGAGAGAGAAAGTAAGAGAGAAAACGAAGGACCAATCGCGTCGTATTTATCGTTGCCCTTGCCTTGCCACGAACGTTCGGAAGATTTATGCACGCCTTGCAACCAAGGGAGCAACCATCGATCCTTTCTTTTGGCATTGTGCCGACGGTTACTACGCTCGTATCTCACGAAATCGTGTTTCCTTTTAACGTCTTCTAAGCAAATCGTTTCTATTCGTCGAACGCCAAACATGGCTTGACATTAAACTTTCCCTTTTCGTGTTCTATTACTTTTCTTCTTTTTTCCTTTTTTTTCTCTTTTACAACGTCGATCGTGATCTTTGTAATCTTTTATTCGATTTCTTCCTCCCACCCGATAGATCCTCGATTGTAATGTTTATCGTTCATTTCGCTACACAATTATTCGTCTAAATTATTGATTTATTTATTAAACAATTAATATATATATACGAAACGAGATTTTAATTAATAACACCATAATTAGGAATAATTAAAATTTAAGATCGAAATTAATGTTGAATATATTTTGAATACGATTTCGTTGTTGTTAAAGAATTTCAAACAATAATTATACAAATTCGATTGAACGAACGTAAAGCAAAAATTAATGCTTTAACAAAGTGCACGATAATAAGAAAGATTCGCATAAAGCATAATCATAATTGCATCGCGCAAGAATAAACGACAGCCCAATAGGCGTATCAGTTATACAGCTAGTAATTATCAATCCCGCAGACTAAATAGCACTTAGAAGAGATTATCAAAAGCATTTGCAATCTCGCGACAGTGACAAGACATTTTTTCTAAGAATATTCTTTAATATGCTAACATGGATATATTATAATACATATGCATGTGATGTGTGCAATTCTTAAACCAATTATGAGTCAGAGGTTATTCTTATTAATCGTTTAAACAATACATTTGATACCTTATATGGAAAGATTCGTTTGATAAATCAAAGCCTTATCAGTCCCCGGAAAGCGATTATTAACAAAGTCAATATTTTCTTTATTAATCTTCGCTTCCGCGGAAACGCTAAGTTTTATCTATCGCTTTAAAAAAAAAAAAGAAAAAAAAAGATAGGTTAGAAACAGCAACAAGGTAGAAAAGGTTAGACCAGACCCAACCACCCCCCTCTTCCGCCACTCCAGACGAACCACATAGAGATCATTGTGAAATTGCTACTATGACGTCATAAGATAAGACGAGAGTCCACGAATCAGTGTCATGCAGCTGGATTACGTAACAGAAATCTATGCTAAATTGTCGTAGATATATTATAATCAATGGCAAACTCTTGGCTTGAGCAATATCTTTCTAAACGATTATTCCTTATCTTTAAAAATAAATTTACGATTTTAAAGGGATTTATTATAAATCTATTACGATTACAATCTTATTCGGCAATAACTGTTGAAAATAATTTTGATTAATGAACGTTGAAATAACACTGCTATTAATAATCGTATATTATTATTATTATTATTTTATTATTATTATTATTATTATTATTATTATTATTATTATTATTATTATTATTATTATTATTATTATTATTATTATTATTATTATTATTATTATTATTATTATTATTATTATTATTATTATTATTATTATTATTATTTATTATTATTATTATTTATTATTATTATTATTATTATTATTATTATTATTATTATTATTATTATTATTATTATTAATTAGAGTTAATAATTCTAAAATTTATTGTCGCAAACATGAAATCCCACCCAATGTTCTCGTCCCTGCGCAAAATCATTTCATTTATGACCCTCAGTACTTTATTTCGTTAAGATATATTCGAATATTTTTGTCCCCCTTTACGTTTTGGTCTTACCTAATGGTCTTTTCCCATTAGGGGTCTATCACTTGAATTAGTATTTTTATTCACACACATACACGCCACGTACGTAACCTGTCCATCTTAATCGACACGAATAATCGTAATATTACATTTTTAATAAATCAATCGATACCGCAACGCAATCATTCATTTTCCTTATTTACGATATGCGTATAACAATATTATAATATTCGTTTAATCGAATTAATTAATGACTCAAAATAAATGATAAATAGAAACTCGCGTGTAGAAGTTATTCATAAAAATTGTTAAATATCAGCAGATTAATTAATTAAAACGGTGCACACACACACACACACACATACAGCCAGCACCGTCGTTTTAAGATGTGGTGATAGTGTATTCGAAAAAAAAAAAACGAAATGATACCGTAGAAAGAACTCAAAAGCTAACGCATATCTTTGTCTTCGATCTTTCCAAAGCATATCTGATTAAAATGACTTGTGTTATATTATTTATTAAAATGCCATTGATATATTACACGGGTAGTAAAAATGTTGAGTTTTACTTGTAGAAAACGAAGACAAGAACTAAGGGCAGGCAGATGCTAAACGAAGACAGGTGTTAATTACATGTTCGATTGATCGCCATAAATTTAATACTCCCGAGTGATCGAACCGACGCAACAACCCATGTGTCTGTTGAAAAAAAGAACTTCTTATACACATATTATATTCATTAATGTTGCTGAAGCAAAAAAAAAAGAAAAAAATACAAAAAAACATAAAACAAAATATTTAAATATCGCACGTAAATTGAATGTGCTCGAAAGTGTCGTGAAACGACCGATATAACGGAGACGATATACGAAAGCATCAAAAGTATACACGTTCAACGATAAACGAGAAAGCTACTTTTTTTTTTAAATCCCATGCAAGGTGTCCGTCTATAGGCTTTTAAATAAATTTTTAATTCACTCCGTTTCAACGTGCTTTATTACAAAACTTGTTTAACTATTCTTGTATTAATTACAAACTTAATAAGAGCCTAAATAGATTACTCGCTGTATAAAATAATAATTGTCACGTTTAGATCACGTTATTATCGTGGACACAAAAGAAATGTTATTTTTTCTTACCTTTACTTTTTCTTTTTTTTTTTTAGTAATTTTATTAATCCATATCGCAAAAATTGTTGAACAACTTGTCGTCGTTCGGAAAGGCTTACAAATTGTTAGTGTAGGTTAATATAATACATAACTCACTTAATGGTCCATTATGTACGGGGGAAAGAATCTATTACGAGAAGCACGAATGTCTCCGTATAGTTAACGTCCTTTTCACACGTTTTAAAGCATACTCTTCTACCGTTCTTAAACGACCATAAATACTTTGTTTTTCTATTTGAACTTATGTACGTTATTTTCTTTTTCTTCTTCTTAAACTTACAATTAGAACAAACAACATTTGCCAATGCGATTCTTACGAAAACGATCATTGTTTCGAAATTGTCGTCTCGTTATACTTTTACACAAATATGTTTTATCTTCTCCCACTTCCCCTCATCTATTTGACGCTACGACTAAATTCGATTATTATTCGAGACGAGACGAGATGCACGCATAATGTTAGATACACGAATAAGTAACCGTGTTAATCGTTGGCAAGGTGAAAATTATTATCGTCTAAAGTTAGATAAAAATTATTATCACTAACAAACTCAACTTCTCAAGTTGACAAACTCTTCTTGCAACGTGTCTTACCACGTAAATAAGTATATAAACGCATACATATATACATGTTACTTGTCAGATGTTTCTCAAATAAAGTATAAACGTTCGATATAATATTGACGAGAGAGAAAAATGTCACGAGTAAACATCACTATCGGGATCGTTCGATTAAAAACTGGTTTATTATTATTATCATTATTATTTCTTTTTAAAATTAAAAAGAAAAGTATGAAAATAACAAATACAAAAAATAAGAAGAAAAAAAAGTACTTCAATCAAAAGAAAAGAACGCAAGATAAATGATTGGTGTGTCTCCGATCGAAAAGAACTAACCTTCAACTGAAATGTCAGCAGCAAAAAATATCTTCTCCTTGCACTACGTAAATCTCTTTTTATTTTTTTTTTATCCTCTCTCTCTCGCTTTCTCTCTCTTTCTCGAATAATAAAATAAAATCAACATAAAATCTGCGTTAAACCGGATCGTGGAATATGTGGTTCGAAGCAAGAAAAAAAAATAGAAAGAAAAGAAAAGAAAAATGGACCGGAGCGCAGGTGGGTAGCTTCTAAGACGCGGTTCAAAGCAAGACTGCCCCAGTTCCATCGTATTACCGCTATTATATTCCGCAGCAGCATCCGTACATGCGTGTAACGCAGAAGCAAGCAAGCAAGCAAGCAGGCAGGCAGGCAAGCAAGCAAGCAAGCAGAGGCACGCAACACCAGCCAAGAGCTGCCCGTCGGAATCTCTGAGCTCATATGCCATTTGCAGAGGCGGTCGTAAGTACAAAATCGTCGAGGACCATATACGCCATACAAACGAACGAACGAACGCACGCACACGCGCACACGCGTGCCTTCCTTCCTTCCTTCCTTCCTGACTTCAATCCTTTTTTTTCTTTTCTCTTTCTATTCAACCTCCTACTATTCCTTTAAATGCATCCAACGAATAATAGCAGCAAAAGAAGATGTTTTACGTTGCACACGTTGCTGCACTTTCTTACCTCTATTCTTTCTTTCTTTCTTTTTTTTTCCTTCCCCAGTTCGATAATTAATCACGAACAAAAATTGATATTGAAACGCAAACGAGATAACGTGCTTTGACGTTAGCCCGATCGATCTTTCAAAATTCGTCGATGACTCACTCAGCTCGCCCGTTCGCGATGCTTTTGGATATTTTTGAGAATGCATCATTGGATATAAAACAAAAAATACAAAACACGCACACACATTTACCAACTGACGTATATGCAGCCAGGTTATTTTTCGATTTCTTTCGCGTTTTTTATTATTATAATATTATATAGAGAGATTGGTTAAACGTAATGCGCTAAAAAAATGAATTGAAAATAAATACATATATACATATATATATACGCGTATCTCTACGACGATTAATTTAGCAACGTTTCATTTTCTAATCTAGCCACTTCTAAACATGAATCTAGGTCGCGCAAGCACGGATCGCAGCAATCTTGATTGGAATCGCCGACAAGTTTGAGCGATGACGGAAAGTCGTCATAGTACTTTTACAAGAGTACCATTATTCGCACGAAATATAATAATAATAATCGCAAATACGGAAGAAGAGGGAATTATGTTTACTACTTTACTATATAAAGGAGATTTTTTTTTAGAGTGCTTTAGAAAAAGCGTTGACACCTTGGCATATATACATCCGCGTTTCGAGTTCTTCCAGACGATTCTTTTTTTCTTCGTTTTCTCTTCGTTTCTAAAGAGACATTCGAGTAGTATGTTTGTCGAATGAATTTTCATTTGAATTCCGTCCTGGCAATCAGTTGTGCAAACAACGAACACAGTATTTTAACTTTTGTAAACGGACGACTCAATTCTTTACCATAAATTCTTTATGTCGTGATATGGATTTAACAAAAAAAGGAAAATACTTTCCTTTGATTCGTCTACTTAAAGCGTTTTATGAAATACTTACGTATAGATATTTGTTTTCTACGTATTGCGTATTAGAAAAATGATCTTTTTTTTTTAACGACATTCTCGTTATTCGGAAGTATCCTGCTAGAACAATCGTTGATTCCTAGGAAAATTGCATTTCTGCGAATCAAAACTAATCGCAATTTATTATTACCTAGAATAATTCTTATCAAATGTTTCTGTTTTTTTTTTTTTTTAATTAATCGATTAGATAATGTTAACTTAAATGTTAACTAACAATAAAATTCATTAAAAATACAATAATGGTTTAAACTGTTACATGCTTTAAACGCAAGAACGAGTTATAAATAAATAGCGCGCGTTGTGGAACGAAAACGGAAATAGATCTCTTGCTCTAGGCATTTTCACACGGAATCGTCGAAATAAGAATAAAAGATACACCATCGAAATAGCACGCGTGATTTCTTAGTATTAGTTCATGTTGACTCTGTTTTTGCGTCTAAATATATATATCGAATGGGAAGAAAGTTTTCCCGACACCGTGACGACAACGACGACGACGACGACGATGGATACGAAGAATGCTCGAATTTCACTTTAGATTCACGGCCGAATTCTACATAGATCATTTCTCACGTAACTAGAGAAAACTAAACACTCTAGGTGTTTTTAGTCGATCGGGCTTAAATGAAAATCATTTTTAGATTCGGGAAACGAGTCGTTTGCTAAATGTGTTTTCTATTAAAAACGAACGTTTCATGAATGCAAATCAAATACATAAACGCATACGCACACGCACGCACACACGTACACGCACACATGCGTCGACGATTCATGCCTCGTGAAAAATAAAAGATGAGATCATTTTCGCGCGTCATGCAAATCCACATGAACTCGATGCTCGCGATTTATACAGATTGTTGCCGACCGAACTATCGAAAAAAAAAAAAGAATACTTTCATTGAATCAATATTTTATTATCTCGGCTGCGATTATATTTTTCTTTTTTTTTTCTTTTTTTTTCTACCAATTTCTACCAATTCTCTCCTCATAACGATTATTTACGCAACAGGTACTTTTACTGTTAACGTTTATTCACTCTAACAACGTAAAAAGAAGATGACGTATTATTAATTTTCGTTTTTTATCATTTTCTTTCCCCCTTCTCTTTTTTTTCTTTTTTTTTTATTGTACAAAGCATATTTTTGCAAAAGTATTTTTACGCGCTTATCACAATTCTCGTTCAGCGGTGAATGAGATTGTTGGCTGCTGAGTCACGCGTAGTAGAGAAACACGTAATACATATACATACACACACACAAACACACACACAACAGAGTTAGCCCGCGAAAGAACGCGGCAGACGTCGTCGTTTTAAAGAACGCGCGTGCGATGTATATAAAAAGATCAACAAGAATCGCGAGTTAAGGGATTCTACGTATTTTATAACTAATATCACGAAGGTCCCTCATACGAAACTATTCCAGGAATTCGTGTTTGGTTGTTATGTGCAGATATAAACGATTTTTCATTTCTGAAGTAATCACTTACAATTTTTAATACGATTCGTTATCATTGATATTATTTATTAGAATTTTTATGAACGATATTTTTCCATAAAAATATAATATGACAAAACGAAATAAATTATATGACATATTATATCGTATTTTTGTTTTCATTATCACGTTTTATCGTTCGATATAAAGGATTACCTTTATAAATAATTGAATACAATAAATGATTACTATTGTTTTGATATACGAATATGTATGAACATATTACATTGGAATACGAATAGAAACGATTCCATTGTATATTCCGTTGGTGCGCAGAGATTTTCACGAAATCGAACGATCGTATATAAATGATAATACGAATGTCAACCACCGTATAAATTGCATGACTAGAACGGATAGTCCTGGTATATTCATGATGATGTAACGGGCAAAACCGCAAAGACCACACCCCGCCACTGACGCAGCCACGTGCTATTTCGTAAGCTAGTAAAGACTTTTAGGCAAGGCCGTAGTGTATAATAAGTTCGTGCCTTGCATAGGTATTATACGATCATACGTCGTGCATTTGTAAGAAAAATCTTTATAGTGCGAGGAAGAAGAAGAAGAAGAAGAAAAAGAAGAAGAAGAAGAAAATCATATGTTAGTTTATTCGTGACTTTAATAAATAGGGTGAATGATGATTCATCGTTCTTCCAGAAAATCCTATAAGATTATGTATGCAGGTATAACACCCATAGTCATCGTCCTCGTTACCCTAACTGTGCTATCATTCCGAGTCGAGTGCACACCTTCCCTATATTATCATTTAATTTCTTCTTTTTTTTTGTTTTGTCGTTCTCGCTTCTTATCATCGATTCCGTAGCATTAAGAAACACGGAGAACAAGAATTTATTGAAATTTCTAGTAATTATGCAAATTAGATCGGTACGTGTGTGGTTTAGCAGCTCATTTATTAACCCATAATTAACATTATCCCGATATATTTCGCTTCCTATTAGATTTATTTAACTAAATTTTAGTTATTGGATTTTATATAATATCCTTGAATATCAGATAAATGAATGGACGGACGAATAGATAGATGGATAGATAGATAGGTAAATGAAGGTGTAGAATAAATAAAGATAAAAACAACAAAAAATACCGTCCAAGTATACTGCCGTATACTGTGTCGAATTCAAATTATACTAATTAAGTACAGCACGCTAACTCCGTAACAACATTCCGTAACTCTCGACCGCAGACAACGTCAGATGTGCAAGAAGATGTTCCTCTGCGGTTGCAACTAATTTACATCTGTCACTTTACGAGACTTTTTTCGAATCCTAGAAAAACTCTCTCTCTTTCTCTCTCTCTCTGATTTTCTTTTCTTTTATTCGTGAATCTTATTGTTTGCATTGTTTCTTTTATTTTCTTCGCGTTGTTTTTTTTTCTTGTTTTTCTTTTTTTTAAATATTGATCAAAGACGATACTACAAACCGTTGAATAGATAAAATAGTAAAAAGGATCTGAGCGGTTGTGCGTTGTGTATTGGTACTAAATGTAAATTAGCATGCTCTACGGCACGAATATCGTTAATGTCAAAAGAAACCGCACAACGGCTGTGCTTTGTGATTTAAAGTATACATTTCTTTTAACTCCTCTCACCGCCCACCACTTTCGTTTTAAACTAACGCCTTTGATTCTATCGTTCGAGATTAAATAGCATCACTCTCTCTCTCTCTCTCTTTCTTTTAGTAGTAGATGATAATTAGCTACTACCTATGAGACGTTTATTAAAACGTTCGAGAAATAAATTAAATTTTCAAGGCCAATCGCTAATTTCTTGTTTTCTTTTTTCTTTTTTTCTTTTTTACGTATATCATCATACCAAGCGTAAATTCATTCCTTCAGACAATTTGATGGATGATTTATATCGTAAACGGGAAATGATTGGCAGATTCGATTCCTGATTATCTGTGAACACGTACGCTAAGTATAATAAATATCTACCGGTGACTTCTCAACGTTCTCGTAAGAAGAGTCTTCTTGTACCAAGAAGAGGTGGTCGTCGTGTTTAAAAGACACACGACAAGTTTTACATTTCTCCATTGAACAAAATCATTTTCTTGATCTCAAATTACGCTTACAATGTAGGCGTGTTGGGTTCCAAAAGGGGGTAAGAAGAAGACGGTCATTGAAAGAAATCTTTTTCAAACGCATACAAAACGTGTTACTTGAATAAAAATAACCATTGATGGACAAAAATCATACAATTTATTTATTTATCGTTTAACCATGCTGTTGCTATTGTTGTTCTGTAGCTGCTGTTGCAACGAATGTTTGAACGATAAATCGTTACAAATCGCCTATTCGCGACTATAATCTTGGCTGAAGTAGAAGACATTGCCCGTTTTGTCTAGGTACTCGAGTAGTATTCCTCAAAAGGAAATAAACTTTCGTAAAGAGAGCTAAAGAGAGAAAAAGAGAGAGAGAGAGCGAATGAGTGAGAGAGAAAGAGAGAGAAAGAGGAAAGGTACATACGACAGGCGAAATATGCGAAGGTACAGCTTTACGTGCACACATCAAACGAATGTACATACACGTGTTGTACCTACGTGGACACGAATATATCTGGGAATATATATATGTCTGTGTGTGTGTGTTTGTGTGTTAGTGGAGGCCGGCTGGTTGGCGCCACTCGGCCCGCCACATATATCGAAGTAACGCGTAATAAATGTAATATTATACACGTCTGTGATATAGCAACGTACCAGACAAGGTATTGTAAAAAGATGAATTATAATATCACTTTTCGATCGTAAGCCCCCACCCGTCCGCCCCCCGTCGTTTATTTCGACGATCGGGTGAAAAATATATAAGAAAGAAGTAAAAGAGAACGAAGGAGTCGCGAAAAAATTATGTTTTACCCTACGTGCTACTCAAGTAAAGGTATAATTTAGCGAGAGAAACGGGAGAGGAGAGGGGGAAAAATTGTGAGAGAGAATCAGCCGATATATACAAGGTATTCCACCTTCCACCTTTCAAAGTCGATAGGAGAACGACGTCGATAGATAACGGAGAAACTGGAGCGGTGACTTGGATCGAGCAAAAGTGATAATAAACCGCGAGAGCAACGGAGACGCGGAGAAAGACAACTCGCGAAGTTCTGAGTCATCGGTGCATAAAGCGGAAAATAAGAGGTTGAAGTGTCAATGGTTTCGATACAAGAGTTGGATGATAACCAACACCATCGAGTGAGTCCAGGTCGTTGAAATTGGGACGTTCGAACGATCGGAAAGGAAGAATCAAGAGGGGAGAAAATTGAACACGACGAATCTCAACGTTGCAGAAAAAATAAGAAAGAAAAAGGAGACTTTAAAAAAAAAAAGAAAAAATGAATAAGTGTAAGGAAACGGCGACAAGTTGAATGGAAAGGTGCTAATTATCTCGAAATTCTCGATATTGTTAGTCAACCGACGATGCAGTTTTGATATATATATATATATACATACATACGTACGTACATATGTACATACGTACGTATGTACGTACGTACACGTATGCAAATGGCATGAAGCGCGAATCGAGCGCAATGTTATTTCGGATGTCGCGCGCAAACGTTGCCAAGAAAATACTCTTGCGACGACACGTTCACGTGGGAGAAACGATCTCATACGCATACGTTCCTTTACAACGGTCCAATCTCGTGTATAACACACTAGTGCATGCACATATATATATATATTGCTAAGCATACATATTTTCCAACATTCCTAAAGAACCTAATGATCTTATTTTTCGCTTAATAAAATGCTAATGAAAAATCACGACTAACGAGGCCGCACGGTGGATCGTTAACGAGAACCAAAAACAAGAAAAAACGTATAGTCATCTTTTAATTTACTTCATCGACTTTTCTTTTACTATATCCTGAAGAAACTTTCGTCGTTATGAATTATCGAACACAAATTGGTGGTCGGTGTGTACATAGCCATTACGCAGGATATTTCCTTAAACGTACTAATGACAGTTTTGCCAAGTATAGCAAGCGATTAGGCTATCTCTTGGTGGTTTAATTTGCATTGAATGTTTCAAAGGTATCTAGGGCGAGCAGATTCCAAGGATACTCTCTCGTCGTTTTAAACAAATCGATCTTCGAAACTCGTGTAAAGATATTTTTTTTTACATTTTCTTTTAGTAATCTATTTTTTTTAACAGTATATCGTTTAAATAGAACTTTATTTCAAGTTCACGATTTAAATCATATGCACGTATTGAAAGAGAAAGATTTTAAGTAGATATTCGATAACCAAAATGATTTGATAAGATATCGATAAAAGAAAAAGCAAAATACAGTCTCTTGTATTATTTTATTGTAACAGATACAGGCACGCAATATTGAAACTTTGTAGGCAGCTATTGAAGTCAGATAGAAGCAGATCGATAATCGTTATTCGATAAACTCTGTGGTCAAGTTTATTTACCGATGATATCATCGATAATACTCGGTGACGCGATTCTATGGAAAATGGTTATCCTATCGCTAATATAGTTCATAATTAATGATAAAAGAAAATTCATCGATCCTTTATAATATCGAATCGTGATTATTTCATCCATATACATATATATTTATTCACAATATTTACTTATCATCAATGAGAAATTGGAAAGATTTATACTTCAATATACATATTATCCCACTTGATCTTTGATTGGAATCATTTTAAAATCAATATCCTAAGATAAACTTAGAATTATTTTTAACTACGATAAATATAATAAAGTACGATATTTAAAATTTTCTTATCGACCAAAAGAAATAAAATATAATAAAAAAAGAAATTTTATGAAAAATAAGATAAGGGAGAAAAAAGATTGACGACATTATGGGGGACGAATGACGCGTTGTTTGCAACGCGATTTATTAACGTATGTATGTAATACATGCACATATCCTAGTAGCATGTGGAAAATCGTGTAACCAAGAGAGAACGATATAGATACCTTTCTCCGTGACCCCTCAACGAGTAGAGTCCTTCCGCTAGCGGCTTTTTCTTCTCGTCGGTGTTTATTTGCGCGCGACCTTTCTCTCTTTTCGTCCCAGCTTGACCTTAAAGAGAAGCCACGCTGAATTATCCGTTCGCGTATACCAAAAATACGCGAGCTCGCTTTTGGCCCACCACCCTCTCCCTCCCTCTCGCTTAGGGTTGGATAGATTAATACGTATGATGATTTCCGAGAGAAGAACAGGAGGTAGAGAACTAGGAGTAACCAGATACCAGATGATGAGATTCTTTTGTTTTTTTTTAATTCAAAATCACGTTTTATTAACGAGTATCAAAAGGATAGGTAAACAACAACAAAAACAACAACAACAATAACAACAACATAATCCTTTCACCACGCTTTAATATTTCAAATATCGAGATTATGAAAAAGAGAGAGAGAGAGAGAAAGGGAAAAAAGAAAAAGAAAGATAACGAAAATCGTGAACAAATAAACAATACCAAAATTCGATTATTAATAACGCGCCTCAAGCAGTAGCACACTTTCTTCTCGTTTTAAAGTCACGCACCGAAAAAGATAAATAAATAGATAGATAGATAGATATAGATAGATAGATAAATAGATAGATAATTAGAGAAATAGAAACATAAAGACAGAAAAAGAAATGACAAATAGATAAATACAAGATAGATAAGAAAAGAATATTCGTTAAATAGATCAGATCCTTTTTCACGTGTTTTATATTATTATACCGGCAAAAACTTATCACAAGTAATACGAACGAACGAACCTTTCGCGCGCGAGCTTCGAAAAGCAATGCAAGCACGAACGACACGAGAGACTCTCCTTCCTTCCTACGTTCTTACGTCGTTCCCGGCACGCTCGATCTCTATCGCACTCTCTATCTCTCTCATTCCCTCTCTCGTGCCCTCTCCTTCTATTTCTCTGTCTCACTCTTTCACTCTCTCTCTCTCTCTCTCTCTCTCTCTCTGTCTGTCTGTCTGTCTCTCTTTCTTTCTCGGTTCTTCGGACTAACTCGATCTTTCTTCCTCTCTAACGTAAGCGCCTATAGTCATCTCGATTCCTTTCGCTGTCTCTCTTTCACCTATCAAGTATCTCGATCAGTCGTTCTCTTTCTGTCCCCCACTCTACTGACCATCCATAACTGTTCCGGTCTCTTTCCAGTCTTCTTATTTCTATCACTCTCTCTCTCTCTCTCCCTCTTCCTCTCTTTCTCTTTTGCTGCCTCTTCCCCTTGCACCTCGTTCCCCTTCACGTCTTGTCGCACCTTCAGGCGACTTACCTCCTCTTTGTAATCAAAAATCCAACTCTCTCCTTTTCTCCTTCGTAGATTGGATTATCCGTCTCTCACCGAGTTATTTGTCTTTACTCTCTATCTATCTCTCTCTCTCTCTCTTTTTCTCTCTTACTGGCCCTTTGAAACCTCCTACGCACTCTCTTTTACAGTCCTTCTTCTCGTTCCTCAATATCTTCTCTCTCTCTCTTTTTCTCAATTTCTCTCTCTTTCTCTGTTATATCCTCCCTCGATTTCTCTCGCTCTTTCGTCATTCTGTCGTTCGGTTCTTCCTATCACGAGAACCGACACGCGTCCACTCGTGCTGAGAGAGAGAGAGAGAGAGAAAGAGAGAGAGAGAGAGAGAGAGAGAGAGGATCTTTTGCCAACACCTACGAGCTCGTACAATTTCCACACGTTCTTTTTTTTTTCTCTATATATTTTTTTACTTTTGTTTTCTCTTATTTCTTTCTTCCTTCTTTTTCCTTTCTTCCCTTTTTTTTTTAATGCAGACAAGTCGGCAAACCTTACATCAAGCACCATCGAAACCTTTCGTCTCTTTAAATCACGCCCTCGTTTTCAGAGGTCTTTGATATCCCCGACTCTGGTTTTAAAGAAGTCTTGGACGCTTTTGGGGTGGAAAAAGTGGGGATATATAGTTGAACAACAGAGAGAAAGAGAGAAAGAGAGAGAGAGAGAGAGAGAGTAAGGTGAATGAATGTAATATTAGAGGGTTTTCTTTGAACGAGTTAATTAGTTCTTTTACGTTAGATATTCTTTTATTTTTGACCAAGTACCTTTTGCCTAAGTAACTTGACGTTAAATTAAAGAAACGTTAAAAACACTTTGCTGTGCTTTTTCTTCCCTCTCTTTCTCTCTCTCTCTCTCTCTCTCTCTCTCTCTCTTTATTTTCTACAAGCTTTTCAAATACCGTGCAAGAATGCAAGAGAACGAAAGAATTGGGTTAAAGTAGAAAGCGCGTTTTAACACGCGTTAATTCGTCTTTAAAACGATCTTCGTTTCTCGTCGCGCATGTCATGTAATATTTTAATTATTCGAAATAAAACGTTTTCGTGCTTTTACGAAAGTTAAAAAAAGACGTTGGCTTTTTGTTCCTTTTTCGTCACGACGGATCGTTTAACAACTAGTTCGATATCCTTTTTTTTTTTCAAACGGATTTCCTTTCTAAAGCACAATTCGTGATATTCGATTAGGAAGTAGTCCATCGTTATCACTTGACTACCATAGTCTCATCATCTACCCCTTATAACTTTTCACTACGATCACTCTGTGTAACTTATAAAACGTTCGTATTTATTTTAAAACGTTAACATCTTATTCGTACATTTTTTTAGGGTGGGGGGGGGATAAATTCGTCAACAATCGTTTCTTATATAATCGTTTGGTATTAATATTAATTAATTACGAACGTAAATTCGATTTATATCGGTTAAAAAAATATTATTATTATTTTTTTTTTTTCAAGCAGAAAGATTGAAAGTACATTTTAGTATTTAAATTATAAGTATATAAAAAAACAAAAACCCGTGGATATAGATTAGAAAAAGACTGTGGTTAGACATCCCTAGAAATTCTTATGCGACAGGGTATACACGCACTTAAACATACTTTCAAGTTATCAGTGAAGAATTCCAAAACTATCTGAACTAACGGTTAATGTTGGGAAAAGCATTTAAGTTTTACGCTGTTTGTCGATTAACTAACTCAATTACCGCTGGAATTAGATAAAATTTTTAACTCGTTTAGTGTAGAGAAAGAGAAAAAGATACATTGGATATTTTTTTCCTGGTTATCTCACGTTCCAATTTCGGTTATTCTCTTTATGTATTTGAAAAATATTTGTAAATGAGAAATCCTCTAAACGATGATCGAATTCCTAGAAACGAAAAATGAACTCTGTTCGAACAATTGTTCTAACATTTTTCATACTGTCTATCAAAAGTATAAAAAAATGATTATTATTGAAATAAATGATAACCGACTTGTTAATGTTTCTATTCATAAATAATGTTGAAAGCACGAAGATAGATTTAACGAAGATGCTTAATTAATATCAAGTGATTCTATTATTCTAGACACAATCTAATTATAAATGAACAATACAATTTTTTGTGAAGGAAAACGATATAGTAGCGCTCTCTGGAGCGTAAACGCGTGAATTAACTACTTGTATTAAACGCGAAATTACCGACCAATGCGTGCTAACTGCATTTTCACAAAGATAAAGAGTTAAACCATTAACTTATGCAATAATTGACAATATTAAATATACCTTTTGGGGATGACGATAAAGCTATGATTATTTTTTTGATATTTTTCAGGTAAGCGCACCGCGATTCCCCGTAGTTGTGAAATTAGGACATGCTCATGGAGGTATTGGGAAAGCTCGAGCTGAAACAAATCAAGATTTCTTGGATCTCGCATCTTTGGCAGCATTGGCGAATACTTATATCACTGCTGAGCCATACGTTGACACCAAATTTGACGTACACGTGCAGAAAATAGGAAACAATTACAAGGCCTTCCTGTAAGTCCGAAATTAAATGGAGCAGAAGGGATGGGGAAGGAAAAACAGTTGCAATCATTTTTATATGCTTGTTCATTTACAATCTCCCCTTTTTACGGATTCTAGTCACTTTTCTGCAAACATACTTCTCGTATTCTTATTCAATACTATCAAAGAAGTCGCATCTTTTTACCGATTCTATCTCTGGAATGAACAGCACACGGTTTTTGTTTTTTTTCCAAACAAGTGCATCTATCCAATTTACTAATCATGTCCTAGTTATTTGACTTCAGTGATCCGACAGGAACTAGTAATGATTGATCAATAATTTGTATACTCAACTTTGTCTAATCCTCATTGAATGTTGCATCTCCGAGAAATGAATAAATCGATTTATATGATTATCTCGTATATATTAAACAATAACGAATGATTGTTGTTTATTATTAAAGACGAAAAAGCATAACTGGAAATTGGAAATCAAACACGGGTTCGGCGATGTTGGAACAAGTACCGGTTAGCGAACGACATCGTGTTTGGATTGACAACGTATGCCAACTTTTTGGTGGCTTGGATATTTGCGCGATCGAACTTCTCGTTGGTAAAGATGGCCGAGAACACATAATAGAAGTTAACGATAGCGCGTTATCATTGATGGGAGATTCTCAGGAAGAAGATCGTCGTCATATAGCCGATTTGGTTACCGCTAAGATGCAAGTACGTTAGATTGAAGAAATTTGATAATACTATTTTTTCTTTTTTTTTTTTACAGAATTTACTTTACAACTACAAAGATCCATGAGAAAATCTTTGGTATTTTTTTCTCTTTTTGTTGTTGTTTTTCTTTTTCTTTTCGATGATTTTGCTCGCAGGCTTGTTGCCGACCACCCAGCGTTTTAACGAAAACAGCCTCGAGGGGTTCCATGTCCGGTTCGAGCCAAGCTACGAGTCCTGTTGAAGAATCACGTACGGCACCACCGCCAATAGCACCACCACCTGCACCTTTAGGATCTCATGGAAGTATGAGCTCGATGGCAAGCATAGGTAGCTTAGGTTCTACTACTGCCTTGGCAGGCGACGTTACTACTTCGGATACTCATCATCAACTTCAACGTCGTGATTCTCAAGGTTTCTTATTTTTTCTATCTTACTTATCATTCTACCATCCCCACTTTTAACATCGTTTATTTTTTATTATATTTCTATCTGTCTTGATTTACTTACAGCATCCCAATCTAGCACGGTCAGCAGTGCACCATCAGTCGGTCGAAGATCAGATGAACCACCGACAATACCATCAAGAGTACCTTTCCATCGTCAAGGTAGTCAGTCTCAGACACAAGGAGAAGATACCGAAGATACGATGAAAAATCTTCGAAAAACGTTCGCTGGTATATTCGGTGATATGTAATTCGTTTAATCGGCTGATTAATATATGCAAAAAATATAAGAAGTATCATCAAGAATAATCTGATTAGAAATCAAGAGATAAACGCTAGTTCAAGTCTGACAAATATATCGTCTTGTTTAAGGGAAGTTTTATTTTAGCAGTTTAACGATTTAAAAAAGAAAGTTGATATTTTCAGCGACTCAAGGATTTCCAAAAGTATTCCTACCGTAGCCTCGCATCGATGTGTAAATATCTATATATTTGCAGATAATTGTTCATTTTTATCTCTGTACACAATTAAGACGCGGTTTCTACATAAGAAGGCTTTTTTGATCTTGAAAAAAAGAACAAAAAATAATGCTTGACAGTAGTCGAAATATTGGATATAGAAAATTGTTATAATTTTATTTTGATAGATAGATATTACGTAATATATGCACTTTATATACATATGTTTCTTTTACATGAGTAAAGTCAAACATTGATTATAACGACAAATGTACTTATTAATTCTAATATATATATATATATATATATATATAGAACAACGAATTATTTTATTAACGATTTATAATTCACAATTGTAAATTTATTACACAATTCTTTATATTAATTCAATTTGTTTTCTAATTTATGTTGAGAATCTTGTATCGTCTAAGCAAAAGTTTCAATATATCGAATAAACAAAATGCTTTGACATTTCGTATTTTAAACGCACAAGTAGTTCGTAAGCTTTCAAACAAACAAAAAAGATGAGCATTTTAACGTTATGACGATGTCTTTAAAATTACAATGAGCTGCATATATATACATACACAAATATATATAAACACACACACAACAAGATGCTTAGAAGTTGATGTTAAATTAGAAAAGATTTTTAATTACAACAAGTACGAAATCGAAATCAAAGCCATTTCATTAAAAGAAGTGTCTATTATCTTCCATAGACTTGCAGTCTGCGAATATATAAATGTTTATGCAAAATTCAAGGCTCGTTATTTATTATCTTCCTCGATGCGATAATTAAGATATCTTTGTTTAAATAAAAAAAAAAGGAAAGATATTTCGTCTCCAATTTGTGTCATCACGAATGACGGAGTGTATTTCAATGATGATCGAATATCGTGACTTCAGCACCGATTTAAATTCATTTATTTTTTTTTTCATCGTTATACAAGAATTAAAATGTTTTGCATTGATCTTATGTATTTCACCGTGCCTTTTAACAATATTGAAGTGTCCTTTTTATAATATTCTTCGGATACATAAAAAAAGATGCGATGTTAACGGTTAAATTACAATGAAAACAAATAAAAATGTATCATCTTCGAGAAAATTTTTTAATCAAAAGTATTGCACTATGTACAATTTAAAAATCACTATCAATTATTCGACGTAATATCATTGAATCATTCTTTTTTTAATAATATGTTTTCTTATCGTCAATAAAATAAAAACAACAAGTGGTACACCGTCCAACGGAAGAAAAAGTTTTGCAATTTTTCAAACCGTTAACAATTTAACGTCCAAGTTCGCAGAAAAAATACGAAGGAATGAAAAAAATCATTCATTTTATTCAGTTAAATTTTTACGAACTCCTTAAATTGCTCGGATAATATATAAATATCTTGAAAAATAAATAAAAATCAAAAAGATCAATCTTCAATCGTTTTTCAATTGTATTCAAAAAAAAATTTAATAAAAATAAGAATAATTATTTACGAATATAATTTCTCGTTAGAGACAATGTCAAGATAGGAAAAAAATTAAAAAACGTGCAACGGCACTAGTTAATACGTATTACAAATTTTTGTTAATTATTCATATATTATAATTGAAGAAAGAGATAAGCTGAAGCCACGATATTATGAAGAAGGGATCGATATTGAAAGGAAAAAAAAAAGAAAAAAAGTAAAAAAGAAAAAGGAGACGATAGAACACGCCAATTAATAAAGACAAAGAATACCTCAGGGGTGCGAACGTAAGCGAACGTAGATGATAACATAGAAAAATTAGAAGAAGCTGTCAGTACTGATAGAACAGAAAATGAATGGAAAAAAAAGAACAAACGTAGAGGGATTAAAAAGTAGCGTTAGACGAATATTCGACGAATTTTTCTTCGACATGAAAAACGTCAAATTTATTACTACAAAACAAATAGTTTGTTATTTCGTTTAAATCCTTGATAGTTAAAAATCAAAGTGTTCTACGCATATAGTTAGACCCTATATAGTAACTCCTATCGGATCGCAATTATAATAGCGTTTAGTTGAATACATATAATTAATTTTTTGGAATGAAATTTCATTTGAAAACTTGTGCGTAAGTGTCATCTAATTCTATAAAGACTTATTAAACATTTAGGTAACACACACGTATTATCAAAATATCTACCATTATGGTTTCATATTTTTATACTATTTCTTATCCCCGTTATCAAATGTCGATGGTGCGATATTTGATGGAAAATCGTTTTTTAAAAAATACCTATCAAGGAGGAAACAAAAATAATATAATCGATAATCCTGAGTAATTTATTTCGTATTGAATTTAACAGAGTTGAATAATAAGTATTATACATACAAGAGACATCGCAAAATTTTATTCTAGAGTCGTTTACTTAGAAACGGTAAACATTCGATTATCACGTTGCATCGCGAAAAAGTAACAATAATATTATTCCCCGATGCGAAATTTCTCTCCCTTTTCAATTTTTCCCCAACAAAATATCTTTGAACGAAGTAATAACAATGTTAGCAATATATCAAGAGTTTACAATCCCTTTGTTGCACGAAGGTAAACCGAACAAAACCTTCCACTATTGAACGGCGTCTTCGTTGTTGCGATTTTTGAGCAAACACTGCATGTACGCAAATATTATCTCGATTTAAAAAAAAAAAAGAAAAAAGAAAAAAAAAAAAAAAAAAAAGAAAAAAGAAAGGAAAAAAAATAAAATAAAATACAAAAACATCGTTCCGTTTGATTGTCGAATTAATAAGAAAAAAAAATAAATAAAATAAAAAAAAAAAAGAAAGAATACGGCAACAATATCTCTTTCGTGAAAAAAAGGGGAAGAAAGCGGTTGAGAAAAAAAAAAAAAAAAAGAAAGAAAGAAAAAAAAACGTATCTACGTGTATTTTCAATATAAATATACTTCCTAGTCGTGATTAGAAGCGTGACACATATTAAAAAAAAGAAGAAAAAACGATTAAAAAAAAAAAAGAAAAGAAAAAAAAAACAAAATAACAATAAAAGAATTAGAGAAGAAACAAACAATGTTAAATCGGTTCGAGTACGCTATTGAAGTTTCGAATTTGTCTTATGCCAGTTAGACGTTCGTTTCTGATCGTTTGAAAATAATTTTAAACATAAGACGGAAAGAAGAAGAAAGACAAAAGTGGAAACTTGAAAGAAAAAGAAAAAAAAAAAACAAACAAACAAAAAAACAACAAAAGCGTATATCATCGAACTATCCTGAACCCCACAATTTTGCCCGTAATAATCGAGCATTCGTTTGATACTAATCGAGGAGAAATCTTTTTACGTACGTAAAGATCAGTTTGGCGGGTAATAATTAATAATGTTTATTATCGACGGTTGCTGCCAGTTCAGTGCCTCCCAACGTGTCTCTTTTTCTTTCATTTTTTTACATTTCAACGAAAAAGAGACAGTGAAAATGGGAAAGAAAGGATTCAATAATAAAACGAGGATTGCAAAAAGAAAAAAATTACGAACAGAGGAATATCCACCGTCCGCCTCCAAGTTTATAAAGAGAACACATTTGTATCGTTCAATATAAATAAAACCTTTTTCTTTCTTTATTTTTTTTTTATCAACGAACCATGAATAAATGAAGTATCAACAAACAGAAAGAGAGAGAGAAAGAGAGAAAGAGAGAGAGAGATAAACAAGATTTTATAATCAGAGAACGTAACACCAGGGTTTAATTATTACATTTAATCAAGAGATAACAAATGCGTGTACGTTTACAAAATACTAAAGCAAATAAACAAAATGCCATAGTTGGCACGTATCATCTCTTCGTGCATTTAATTAATCAGTATGCATTATTGCTTTCGAAAGAGTAAACGTCAATTTAAAATACAGTGATTATTTGTTTGGAAATGGTACCGCGTCAACAACGAACTACAACAAAATCAAAGAATGAAATAGCAAATAACGATTCGTTCGAACAAAAGAAAGAAAAAAAATAATATTAATAATAATAATAATAATAATTATTATAACAATTATAATAATAATAATAATAATAATAATAATAATAATAATAATAATAATAAGCGAGAGCATATTAACATCCTCAAATGAAATTAATTGGAAATTGGAGCCAACTAGAGTACGCATTATTGATTTAATCTCGATTATAGCGAAAGCTCGTCAACACAATTAAAACTCGAACTCTGTGTAATGGATACTCTTTTAAAAATACACATTAAATAAAGTTAACGATAAATTAAACGATTAACAAAACAAAATAAAACAAAAAAAAAAGAAAGAATGAAAACATTAATAAATAAATAAAATATAATAAAATAAAATAAAATAAAATAATGTGAAGTTATATAAATCTTTAGTGGTAGACGTTGCTGTCGATGGTGAATAACTAACATAAGTTGCCCCGACACGCGTAACCTCCTTGATTTCAATGCGTGCTAGCCACATGTATAATAATCACACAAGACTACATACAAAAGTTTCGAAACAAAAAAAAAACATATATATATATATATATAAAAAAATAAGTAATAAATATATGACTATTAATTGACATTAATAATGATAAATATATTGCTGCATTAAACGTTAATAATTATTATCTTCGAATTCATCTCGATGTTACTCATTCGATAAAACAAAATATAATATAATTGATAATCAGCCTATCGTGCCGAGGAAAGATGAAAGCAAAAAAAAGGAGAAAAGAAAAGAAAAAAACAAATGATCAAGAGCAAGACCAACGTTGAGCAACGTTAAAAGGTTTCAACAATAAGAAAGAGACACAGGTCTAATTAATACTACGTATTTATATAATATATAATGTATAGATGGAAGAGTATAAATCGTGTTAAGTGAAAGCGCAGAGAATCGAAGATTTCCAGTGAAAAAGAACAAACAAAAAAATACAAGAAAATAATGGTGAAAGATTGAGTCAGAAAATTTCGAAAGAATTCAATCAAAAATAAAAAACAAAATGTGCGCAAAATAAGGATGGGTGTGAAACGATGAAAAGAAATGAAGGAAAGAAAGAAAATGGAAAAAATGAAAAAGTAAAAAAAAAGAAAAACATATAGAAACATCCTGAGATGAATAAAATCGAATATCATATAATGGATGATCGATGATCAACGAAGATCAGAACCAAGGATGGTCAAACCTCCTAGAGAATTAAGCCTCCTAACTTATTGTTAGATGAATGACAATATAAAACCATGAAGCTCGAAGAAGATGGGCATTAGCGTGTAGGAAGAAAGACTGGCGGGGGTGGGGAGGGGTTAGGGGAGGGGGAGGGGAAAGGGGGAAGGGGTATGTTTTATTTTATCCTTTTAACCTTTCTCAAATCCCTCGTAATCGTTGAATTGCGTGGGGGCCGTCGTCTCTCTCGTTTCTTAGAACTATGATGGGCGCTGCTTTTACGTAAGAAAGGAAAATATAAGAAAAAAAAGAAAATAAAAATATAGAAAAGGTAAAGTTGATACGAACAACGAAAGTGGTAATAGGAGTAGATTGGATGAGGAAGAAGAAGAAGAAGAAGAAGATGAAAAAGATAAACAGCGTTAGGATGAAATACGAATGTCATATATCTATAGATATAAATTCACGTAGATTGATTTGTTTCTTTTCCACCTACGTACAGGATGCAATTTGTTATCGTCATAATAGGTGAAGAGGGGATGAGGGTGGGGGAGGGAGGGAAGGAGGGTGGGGGATATAATTAAACATTAAACGAATACAAGAAGAAGAAAACTAAAAGAAAGACAGTATATACTAACATAAGAGCTAAGGGATAGTAGTATGCGACGAAGAGATAAGATTCAAATGCAATTTCTATTTGTCATCGTTAATTGTTATACATATATTTTATCTGATTTTATTAACGAGAGCTATATGGTCTCTGCAAATGCATGTAAGCGTATAGTTTAATTAAATTACCTGTAATCCGGACGATCAACAACACGCAGGAAGAACACACACGTGCAGGATAAACGACGAGAGATTATAATGAAGAAATCGTGTAAAATAATAGATAAAAGAGAGAAAACAAGAGAAAAAAGAAAGAAAAGAAGAGAAAAAAGAAAATAATAATAATAATAATAAAACAAACAAACAAACAAACAAACAAACAAACAAACAGCAGACATTTATAGAATAGATATATCTAGTTACGCGAGTACGCGCGTAATTAATTACATTTAACGGCAAAATTTATTCTGACTTTGTAATTTACATGCTCGTTTATCGATCACGATCACTTTTTATTCGTTTGTTTGATTATTTTTCTCCGTTACTCGTGGATAATTTTTGAAAAAAAAAAAAACAAAAAAGAAAAAAGTATGATTACAGCGGTTCGATCAACTGGACAAATAATTCATTCGTATGAATAGTTGAAGATAAAGAATGGGACGATTGTTCAGCGAGCACGAGAAATATAATTAACTATCATAAGAAACGTTGTTGCGATAATGAAATATTCGACGAAGATTAATGTATTTTGAGAATAATTATGAACAACAGATTGGGTGTCGATTTTTTTTTTTTTTTGTTTCTTTTTGTAGAAGATGGGAAATTACTTTTGAGTAATTCGTTTAATTTCACTTACATTGGTTCACAGTTTTTATTCATTTGAAAGTTTCATTATTACATCAATGATTTCAACGTAACAACATCAAACGATTTTTCGAACGTCGGTTTTATCGAGCATTATTATTACTCTCATCGATTGACTGTTAAATCACCATAGAATTATGATGAAATATTCCGTAAAGCGTTTCCTAATATTTACGATTGTTATTGGAAAGTGTGCGCAATCATAAATGTGTTAAAGCTATAGATGAATGTCCATTGTGTTATAATACATATAATATATGTTACGTTGTCATTGAATTATTATATTATGATTATGATTATTCTTAATTATTATTGTACTGCTATTATCGGTATTAACGAGATCGATGGCAATGAAAAAATGAATTAATATTGCCCGTGGCGACAAATATTTTAGAAAGCCCCTCCCTGCGCGTGATGCTAGAAATATAAATAATCGATGTGTAATAATCGTCGTAACCACAAAGTTTTCCAATTCACCGATTAGTCGATGCACTTGTAAGATGTAAATCGTGATTTAAACGAAAATGAAAAAAAAAAACAAGAAAAGAAAAGAAAAGAAGAAGAAGAAAAAGAAAAAAAGAAAACAAGAAAACAACAAAATTATTTATCAATCCTCGATAAATATATCGCAAGAAAGAAGTAATTAAAAAAGAAAAAAAAGAAAAGAAAAAAAAAAAAAGAGAGGAGACGTTTGTAATCCGCGATTAGAGATTAATCGGGCACGCTGTATTTGAAATGTGTCTGATCTATTATAGGATTCGTTAAAAAATATGATTAACGCGAAACCAGCTGAAAACTGTAATAATAAACAAAATATATATCTAAAAATAAGCGTTAAAACGATAAAACAACAGCGAGTAATAACCATTTAACACTGCATCATCATCCTTGACAAAAATTCTTTCTTTCGTTTTCATTACATTTTTTGCTTTGATTTTCCTTCCTTTGTTTTCTTTTCTTTTCGTAAGAATACATTCTTATGAAGGTAATAAAGGAACATAGAAGAAAAGAAAAAGAAATATTTTTTAATCAAACGATAGTCTTGTCCAGTTCTGTGTTCAAGGAATAATTTCGATACATTCCACCAAATCCAACCTCTCGACTGAAGGAAGCATTTCGAGGATAGTAGGTTGTAGGAACGGTATGAATTGTTGGCGCGTACCAACCATAATCCATGGAAGTACTCCTATAACAGGGATGTGGAAGAGGAACGTCGTCTTGACGGTATCCTTTGAATATCCCTATAAAGACGACGATCGATAGATCAGTTACACACACTTACGTATACAATTTCCTTTGTTCGAAAAATCGATATTGATATCATGTATATCGATAAATTTACTTTCCAACAACTCGCTCTTTCGATTCTTCGCCTATTTGCATAGTTTTCTCATAGTCGACTCGAAGACGCGTTACATACAGTTTATTTTAGTACATACGCATAACAGTTGCAGCTGCTTAACATTTATCATCGCGCGTTTCCACGTGACTGATATCGAACGATAAATTATTTTTTCCTTGCACGAAAAATATTATATTATATGTCATTTTATTTTCAATTCGATTTTTATATTTGAAAAGAAAAAAAAAAGGAACATTATCCTCGAAGTGTTATCCGATATATTTTTAATATTTTATATTTGTTTCATGTATAGTACTCCTCCCCCTTTCCCCACCAAATCTATCGTATTTCGATTAATTGTTTGTTTCTACAAAACATATTATTTACTATTAATCGAATTTTTAATCGATATTGAAATTGAATAGGCTATCATACTTGTTTACAATTCTTTGAAAACACATTTTTTTTTACAACTCAATGGGAGAAAAAAGAACTACTCTTTGATTTCTACGCAATCGTACGGTTCCTGATAATTGACATTGGTGCAATGATATTTTTTAGTAAATTCGGAATAATGTTCGATCAATTCGTTGTTTATTTTAAATCCAGGCTCAACAGTGACGAGCTTCATTTTGGCGAATGCAGACATGTCGACATAACGCAACTTGTTGTTATTCAGAAATAAAATCGATAGCTCGTCTAATCCCTCGAAGGTGTCTTTCTCAATCGTTTCGATTTCATTCCCGTTCAACCAAAGTGAATTTAAGCTTTTCAAATGTCGAAACATTCCACCGGGAAGAGATTGGAAATGATTTTTCCCAAGATCCAATTCGTTTATTTCGTTCAGCCCACGAAATACGTCCGGATGTAAATTGGATATTTTGTTCCTTGACAAGTAAAGTAAATCTATAAGAGGGAGTCCAGCAAATGTGCCAATCGGTATCTCCGTAATTCCATTAGAATCCAACGCGAGTGTTTCCAATTGTCTTAAACCTTTAAAAGCATTTCTCTTAAGTACAATATTATTATTAGTTGCATAAAGCTCATGAAGTTCCGTCAATCCTCTCCAAACATTCGGACGAAGATCGGAAATGTTATTATTATCCAATAGCAACGTTTCCAAATAATTCAATTCGGTGAAAACACCATCCTTGATATCTCGGATAGAATTATTTCGCAAATCCAAATACGTCAATTGATCTAGGGTCTCGAAATAATACTTCGACACGATCGACAAATTATTGTTTCGCAAATAAAGAGCCGTGGAATTGTTGACTCGAACAAACGCGTTCTTTTTGATATCCGTAATTCCAAGATCCTCGAGATGCAACTCGGTATCTTCGATCGTTTGAACGGCTTTTACGTCTTTGAAGGCTACACTCTCGAGTACTCCGTTTGAAAGACAAACATGAAGGTGGTTATAAACCTGACAGTCGATTTCTTCTTCAGTATAACCGTACGCGAATAATAGCGGGGAAGTTGAGAGAACTCGTAAGACGAGAACAAGAAAGCACAGCATGATATTCAACGTGATGTTCACCGTAAAGCTGAACTTACACTGACCCCGTGGGAGATCGTTTTCTCTTCATATAGACAACTTCTCTCGCTTTTACCATTTCTCCAGATATCGCACCAGTAAATACTCCGATTATGAGAAAATTACTCGCGTCTGATGCTGCTTCAAAGCTCGTAATCGTTAAAATACTAAATATTCTTTGTAACTCTTGTCGAATTTTTCTTATTTTAATGAAAATGTGCTTGGCGTTAAATGAAATTCCTCATTTGATCCTACAAAGCCGAGCATTATACGAATTTATGCGAATTACTCTCGAAACACACAGTGGGTATTTATTTATACGATACTACAATACTTACTACTTAATACTTATTTATACGATAATACGATATATTAGATATATGAATAATTTATGGGTCAAATTTGTAAAAAAAGAATTTATTTAAATACCGACGCGTTGAAATATCGCATTTATTTAGAAACTCGTAACTTTTGATTTACAAAGAACACAGATTCACAGAGAAATGATTCAGTAATCGTAATTAACAATATTTGTAGTTAATTTTGTGTGAAAGGGTTTTCAATGGTTAAGGAATCGGACTTTTCACGAATAACAATAACTAATAATACATGAGGTATACGCGATGACATACATAAAAAAGTTTATTATTCAAGATAAGATTCGAACGAGTGCAAGCAGTGATCGAGTACGGCTTGCTTATTAATAGCCGAGCGTTATCGTGCACTTAACGAGAATATCTTTTAGTAGACTTTACGACTAATTGCGAAGAAGGAATACTTAACAGTTAAGAAGGAAGAAATGTTTCTCTATTCTCAACAAATCCTAATTAATTAGAATTGAAGATCTAATTAAAATAAAATTTTATTAAATAGCTAATCTCTACACTCTGGAATAATAATTTCCGTTCGCAAAATGATCGAAAACGATAAATAAAATTAAAATCTCGAATGGTCGGGGGAAGGGTGGGGGGAAGAAGAATAAAAAAAGAAAAAAGCTAAACTTTAGCATTGTCTTTAAAATTTCATTTTTCTGACAATATCGTCTGAGAATGTGATAGAAAGAGAACAAATCGTTTATGGTAGCGTAAAAGGTTATCCTACGGGTGAA
The DNA here is from genome assembly GCF_010416935.1 of Polistes fuscatus. Lineage (NCBI taxonomy): Eukaryota > Metazoa > Arthropoda > Insecta > Hymenoptera > Vespidae > Polistes > Polistes fuscatus. The sequence goes on along the minus strand of NW_025113107.1, from coordinate 1,518,445 downwards.
CCGACACAAGTTTTATATTTGATAACGTTTGCGTGATTTTTATCGTATTATTTGAATTACTCTCCCTCTCTCTTTTGTTTTCACTGATTCGCCTGAATGAAGTTCACTTTCGAATCGTATCGCGCTCACTTATTATTTTTATTACTTTTTTTTTCTTGCGTTAGTAGTTATACTCACTCGGATACATAAATCGTGTCGGAAGTTTGCAAGTTCGATAAATTTCATCGGTGCGAGGACGCAATCCATTATCTTCCGAATCATTTTTCCTTTCGTTGCAAGGACAAGGAGTAGTTTCGGACATTTCCAAATATTTGCACATCGAAGTGAAATTAACGCGACGGAATTATTAAAGATATTTGATTGGCGGAGGAGTTCATAGAAGAATAACGTTTTGGTTTCATATCATCAAATGTGATGGGGAATCCACAAAACCACCTCCATCTTTGATTTGCTACCATAGTTACGTTATTTCGATTGCAAATGTTATATTGATTTAATAAGCCGTTTTCCATTTGTTAAAGCTTCTATTTTTTTTTACATATATATTGCGTTCGCGTTGCGTTGCGTTGCGTTTTAATAAATACGGAATTTAATAAATCAGTGTAGTGTATCTCTCATGGCAATTATCGACTACCGGATAACAATAAAATGTTATTTTGATAATTGTACTACTACAAAACGCTCTTATCTCTTTCGAAGCTTTCAATGTTTCTCGTATAACTTAACTTCTCGACGGTTCAGTCATAAATATAGTCAGAAAACTGGCAGCGTCGATGCAACGACGATCGTGGGAAGAAAATGGTTAAAAAAATAGTAGAAATGCATAAGCGCGCTCGAATGTACGTTTTCTAAGTATACAGATAGGGGTCCCCCCTTTAAAGCTTACCGATTAGAAAAGGGTCAATGAGCTTACCAGGTGAACGACTAGCTTGAGCACTGGTTGTCGTCTGCTTTAAATTCTTACAACGTCCGAAGAAATTTATATTGGTCGCGTTATCGCAGTCTCGTGATAATAAGAAAAAGCTAATAAATAAAACATTTTTGTTTCTTTTTTTTTCTTCTCCATTGACTCTTTTACGATAATCAAGAAAAGGGAAAGGAAATGCATCTTTTTAATGAGATTTATTTGTTTGTTTATTATACGAGTACGCGTTAAGACGTAAAATAATAATGTCAAACACGTATCGACAAATTTCTATAATATCTTAAGTTTTTTATTTTGCTTTTCATCGATAAAAAAACAAATCGAACGTTCTTTTTCTTTTCAATCTAATGCGAACAAATTTGAAGGGAGTATAAAAATAATGACTGTGCCACAAACAGAGATATGGTAATTTTGTCCTTCGAAGGGAATTAACTCGCACCAAATCTAATTGACAATACGCGAACGAATAATAAATATAAACGTTACGTATTTGTTTAATTTATTCAGTTCCATGTCTGACAACTCGGCGATAGGATAGTTGCAAACGTAGGTGCGCGGTTAATGAAGTGATTATCATCGTCGACGTTTCCAGTTGTGGTCTGGCTACCAGAAGGGTATTACCGGTTTGTGATAACGTCTAAAAACGTTGGCCAGAACGAAATGCAGTAACCAAGCTTGTCGAAGAAAGTGTTTCAGTTCCGAAGAATGAACGAGTGTTTTCGTATAAGCGTATAAACGAGTAATAGAAATCAACGTTTTCTATTTTATTTCCACTTTCGATTTATTTACGACATAAAAAAAAAGTCGCCTGGCCGTACGTAACAGAAATGAGACCGAACGATAAATACTTCTCCGTTGGATAAATTTAATTGCAAACGAAGTTTGCCTTTGGCCCTGACGAGGAGGAGGAGGAGGAGGAGGAGGAGAGGAAATCAGTTCTCGCATCTCGTATCACGGCATATCGTCGTTTGTTTCTTCGACGCCACGTTTGTACACGAGTCAGATCGTTGTTTTTTTTACGCAGCTCAAACAGCTTGTCAAAAGAAGAGATTGTCCGTTAGATTAGTTCGTTAAAATTGCTGACTCGTTCTTCGACTTACAATTAGATGTATCTAATTACGTCGGGTAAAATTCAAGCGAACATATTCAAGTGCCATGTATGGTGTGACAGAGTATAATGAAAAATTCCGAGAGGGGTTATGTATGTACGTGTAACGAAATGTATTGAAGTTTGATAAGCACGTTTTTTTCTAATATAAGTCAAGTGAATAATAAAAACTATTTGCAATAGTAATTATATTGCAATTTCAATACAAAACATATTAACAACAATTATTCAAACAATTATTCAACATGAATTGCAAAGTTATACCTTTGAAGAATCATTCCGAAATAAGTTATCGAGTGAAATGCGTCGCCGTGGAAAACGAAAAAGTTTTCGGTGATGTATTTGTCACTCATCGAACGAAACATTTCGATTATTCGTCGATCGGTTATCCCTACTATTCGGTATACAAAGCGAAAAAACGTAATCTGATCGAACAGAGATTGGAAGGTCCGGATTTTATGGAATTGAATAAAAAATTGCCGACTAGAAGGGCCAGTGAAAGTTTGCTTGCACTATCGTCAAATAAAAAACAAATACGTAGGAGCAAATCTATGGATAGTAATTCAACGACAATTACTCAACAACAATTAGAAATGGTCAACACGAAGAAAGATAGTTTCTTTAGAAATCCAAAGGTATTCTCTCATGATTCATATATATTTCTGTAATAGTTTTTAACGATAAATCCAAGGACATGTCTCTACCCCGTTGTTGTAGAAATATCCAGCACCATTGGCGATACAAGATAACAAGGAGGAAGTGCGGGTTTGTTCGCTCGTGGATCAACTATTACTGGACATTTATGGTTTCCCATCCGGTAGTCGTTCCGAAAGCGATTCCACAGCTTCTTCGTCCTTGAGACAACATCCGCAGCACCAATATTTACAAAAGACTCGTCTCCTATTGAAAAGTAAGACTATTCAATGTAGAAGCACACACCACAAACGATATTGATCCTCCGAGGGAAAAGCCTATGATGATAAATGTCTTTTCATTCGTAAAGAACGTAGAACGTCATTGTTCGAAATTCTTTTTTTTTCCCCCTTTTTTCCCTCCTCGAACGTCGCTTAACGAGATAGAAAAGGAAAAAAATAATAAAAAAAAAATAAGAGAAAAAGAAAGAGAGAAAAATAACTCAGGGTCGTGGTAAAAGTTTGAAAAAAGATTTCGAACCTTTCTTTAGAAAATTTATAAGATTTTTTTCTTCCATTCTCTCGGTTGAAACATGAGAAAACCATCAAATTTGTGATAAATTCGCAAAAAAAGAAAAGAGAGAGAGAGAGAGAGATAAATCGAAGACACCTGAAATTAGCAAAGACTCTTCAGGGTTCGGGAAGCTGACGAGACAAGAGGCTGTAGAAGCCAGACAGACGAGCGACCTCGTTGACTTCGAGACAAGAACGTTCCTCGACTTTTAAGTGCTGTCCTGTTTTTTTTTAACCGGGAGAACACTTGTTTTCTTTTATCTTACACATACATTTTATTTAACTTGTTTTAAATTTAAATTTATGTCCGTTTATATAATATATAAACCATAATGTATCTAAACGATCGGGATAAATCAAGTTTAACGGATCATATACTAATTTGATTTCTACGACGAAAGTTTACGGTTCTTAATACGAACGAATATCCATTTGTTGTATATTTAAAAACAAAAACAAAAATTATATGTTTGTTATATTTTCAGGTAAAACAGAGCTGCAAGTATTGATAAAAATTTTGCACGACCACATTAGTCATACCGGTGGATTGTTAGTTCGTCAATTACGAAGGAAGGATTATTTAATTGTCAAACGTGATAAACAGTGCGACATCATAACCGCTAATTTGCAAGCGCTTAGCGCGAAAAGAAGTGAGTACAAGGCGAATAAGAAATAATTATTAATAATCTTAATTGTGTCTTTTTTTATTTCTTTTGTTATTTTTTATTTTTTTATTTTATTTATTCGTGTTTTATTTAATTTTTTGTTGTTGTTTTCTCATATCGCACATTACTCGAAACCCTCTTCTCTCGTTTATTGCCTTGCACAATATAAATTATCTTTTACGCGCGATAAGTTTAACTTTAGTCGGAACAAAATTACTCGTTGATTGTGTAACCGTCAAACTATTTGTTTAGTTAACGTAATATAGGAAATGATAACGATGTGTCTTTTAACGAAACTATATTACGAGCGTAATAACGTTATTGGAATGAACTATAATAAACGTCATATAATATTTAATATTAAATCCATGTGATGTTAAATAGTACAGAATAAAAGATTGTTTCATTTAGTTAATATGAAAGTAAAATTGATTTTCAATAACGTGCTATGGAATTTCAACGAAACTTCGATGCAGTATTTATATTTGAATTGAACGAAAAAATAAAAAGTTGAACAAAATTACAGACGCGAACTTTTGGAAAATATAAAATATACTATCAAATGACGTCCAAAAAGAATTTCGCGTAATTTGATTAATATTTGAAAGGATTGTTTTTGTGCATCGCGCATGTACGAAAAAGTAATTCCCGGAGTCGGCGCTTATGGGCATTCTCATTTCATTCGATAAAACTTAAACTTGAATCTATCATAGAAATAAATTAAATGGCGCCGCGTAAGAGAAAACGATACGAAACTCTTTATTTATTTACTTTTTATTTTTCAACAGATATTTCTATCAATTTAATATTTTATATATTATAAAAGATTGATTATTAAATGATGGGTAAACGATGATTCTACCTTAAGCAGGGTTATTTTCTTTTCGAGAATTTTGTCGCGGGAGAATGTAAATACCAACACGTTCTAATATTTTCAATTGAAACAAAATTATTTGATTTGAAATAGTGCATTCACAAATGATTCGCTGACTGTCGTGTACAAACATACTCATATTCATATATATATGAATAAATAACGTATTAATGAAATTCGATTAATCGATCGTTCGAGAGTAATCGCACGTACGCGAACTTGTTAAAAATTTCTCTTAGGTTTAAAAATATCACGTTCCTTTATCTCAAAGATGAATTAAAACAAATTTATTGTTTAGTAATCCGATTGATTTTCGATATTACAAGAAGACTGAATAATAATGACGAGTTCTCTCATTTGAGAGATAGTAGCAAAGACAAAGTCGCTTTCATACGGCAACGGTGCGGTGATCAATAATTAGACTTTGCCGCTTCTACATTGTTATTCACGCATGCGCGAAATATACTGCGCACGACCAAAGTTCTTACGTAGTGTGCCGCCACCTAAAGTTACTTTTAACGATGTTTCCTTTATTAACGAGTAATGCAGAACTTCCGATGACATTCTTTGGCAAAAGTAAATAATTTGCCAAATAGAAGGTGAGCGTAAATTAGAAGAAATAAATTGCGATAAGAAAATGGGATGAAATTATTTTCAGAAAAGTATCCTAACCTTTTCTACTGTAAACCGCTTCATAATTTTATCACATTCAAACTTTCTTATCGAAAGATTTATTTTCATTAAAACACACATACACACAAATAAAAAAAAAACAAGTGAGTAAAAGGAAGAAGACAAATAATGAGAATGCCAAATATGTCTCTTTCTGTATAACATACATACCACTACTTTTGCAATATGGCACGACTCGGAATGACCCATAAAGAGAGCGCAATCGATAAGTTCGTCGATCCGTGAGTGATATACGATAAGATCGTGCAGGAAGATTAAAATTATCCGTGCCCTTACAAAAACAACAAGAGATACAACTTCGATAGTGAGATCTCTCTATGTTATCTATGATATTTCCAGAATAAAAAAAAAAATAGAATAAAATTAGAAAGATTGAACGGATAGAAAGGATCGTTAGAGGGGTGGTGGTGGTTATTCGTCAAATAAAAATCGAAGAAAGTGTCCAAGTACCGTAGAGACTCTAATCTCTCCCTAGGACGCATTTGTCTCGATGGCAACGGTATTTTTCGATGGAGAATCATCTTTAATAGAAGAACGCATGCGCGGACAAATATAGAGAAATGAAACGAAACGAAACGAAACGAAACGAAACGAAGGAAACGGGGTTGAAAACGAAGTTAGGGCCATCATTGAGGTCCAGTCGGGTTTCGAGTTCCTCCTACGAAATAAGCAACATATCCGCAGTTCTAACTGCGAAAAGGAACGAGCTCGACTATAGGACTTTTTACATGAAGAACGTCAAGTTGCCTATCGCGTATCCCACTACCCCTAGCAATCGTAGCAAACTCCCCAATCCCACCCTAACCTTCGTCAGCAACGACATCACCACCGACGCTACAGCGCCGCGGCCGGCATCCTAGCCCATCATCGATGGTTGTGCGCGCGCGCGCGCGCACACAGCGCACCACGACGGCTTCCACCTTTAGTCGTTCAGCTGACTCCAGTCGTGTACGATTGTCGTTAATCGCATCTTATATTTACATTTTATTCTAACGACTTGACTCGTTGCTGTTCTTTCTTTTGAACGAATCCTTCGTGAAAATCATTTTTACGAGATTGCATAGAATCGTTATCGAGAATATTTAAAAAATAACCACCACGTCGGATCGAACATTGTTATATTTTGTTATCATTAGTTGTGACGAAGAAGAAGTAAAGATTAAACGGAGATGAGCCAAAAGACTAAGCTTCACGTACGGACTCTGATTCGACGTTAACCAGAGAGCAGAATAATGATGATGGTGATGATGATGATGTTGTTCGACGTTTTCTACTACGACTACGAGATTTGAGATTTTGGCCAATCCCTTTTTTTCTTCGATTGAAAGAGAGAAAGAGATAAAGAGAGTAGGGGAAGGATGGTATGATGATCAAAGTTGATAATAGTTCAGAGATAACGTGTGTATATATTGTTTTGCAGCTTTTTCTCGTGAACGTGTTAGAGCTGAATGAACAAAAATATATAAGGAAAGAAAAAATAAAAAAAAAGAAAGAAAGATTGAACTACGGGGTTCGTTGTCGCATCGATTCTTTCGAGAAACCTTCTCCTAGAAATCCGTGTCTTTTTTTCTTTTTTTTTTCTTTTATTCCTTCATTTTCCCGCTAATCTCCTCGTTTTTAATTAATTCTTCCAGTTTGTTCGATAACGGTAAACAGTTTAGTTCATTTATAATACGTTTAGGATCGTCTTCGTTGACGGGTTTACAGTATCGTATTGGTGTACAACACATACCTACGTACGTAGATGCGTCAGTGTAGGTTACAGTGCGGCGAAATTCGTTCGATGGGATTATGTATGAGATACGGTTGAGTTTCATTTTCTCTTCTCGACGAAATTAGGTCACTCCTAGACATATTGACAATCAAACGATTGCCCTTTTTTCTTTTCATGAACGGATAAAAGAATAACTGTTTTTAGACAAAAATTAGAGACTCGCGACCTCGTTCGTTCAATTCGACGTTGAGTGGAGTTGAATAAAATCATTTTCAAAAATTGTTTATACTCTTTAACTCGAGGTGTTGAGATTTTTGTTGTCATCGATATTTTAACGGGAGTACGTTGATTTTTAAATAAAAAAGATCTTATCGAACAGAAATACTTTTTTTTTTTTATTTTCATTAAACACGACAACGCAATTTACATGTTATTAAAATAATTTCTATCTATTGTGCCTTATACTCTCACGCACGTATATATATATATATATATATATATATATATATATATATATATATATATATATATATATGTAGATGACATAGTTTGTAACAGGTGGTGTAGTCGCCTATACACACTTTAAGAAAATGTTGTCTAGCGCAGAGGTGAATTCAGGGTTCCCTAGTCTTTTTTCTTCCTTTCTTTTCATTGTTTCTTTAGATTCGTCCGACCTAATGCATCTATTTTTCGCTTTCTTCTTCGACGCGTCTAGTCGGTGTGTCTTTTCAAGCTTGCAATAAAAAGCCACGTGGTGCCCTTGACGCATGGTCTTTCACGCAGAGATGAAATTATGTAAGACGATTTATGTACTCGGTGAAAAATGTTGTGCGAAGGAAACTTATTGCGAAAACAAAATTTGTGTAACAATTGTTTTAACGTTAGACGTTTCAAAAAGAAAAAAAAAAGAACAACGAATCATCGAAATAACAAATTAGGCGAATTAATCGTTATATTCATTTTTATTGTCGTCCACCAACTATTCCCGAGGATTTCGATAAAGCATCTAAGTACCTATACATGTGTATGTGTGAACTTTTCAGAGCCTTAGAGAAAGCGGAACTCTTATGGGAAAAGTTTCGAAAAGTGCCGAGTCTAGCGATGATTCCACGGCGATGAATCGAAGGACGAGGAATCATGAGACACGAAAACGGTTGAAGGGCGTGTACACGCAATATAATAAGAGGCAGGGCAGGTGAAAAGATGAGAAAATGAAGAAGAAAGAGAGGCGATTCTAATTGGAGAATGAGCGGTTTTTTCAACTCACTCAAAAACCTCGCGTCGGGAGCCGCGTACGCAGGAAGCTCTGCTTCGAGATATCAAGAGCTGGAAGGTGAAATAATATTCTACGAATAATATTCGTTCGTTCGTTCGTTTATATGTTGTCATTATATCTTTTTTATTTTCTTTTCCTCTCGCGTCTTTTTTCGGGTCTCCGTTTCACGACGACGAATTCTCATTTATTCGATGCATGAAAAGTGGTATTATTTCACGTTGAAAAAAAATGATTACAAAAATCTAGAATCGTTTATTTTCCACCAGTTTTTATCTCGGTGAGAAACATTTGCAAAACTGGTTATGAATATACATCGTGGAAGGAGGAAAATTATAAACGAAATAATAAAGTGTTGGTAAATGAAACTTGGTCGGGAATAAAATATTCTTAAACGAGTTTTCTATCTGTCAGTGATTTTTAACTACGGTTTTATCTACGATAGTGTTATATGGGGGAAAAAGATAACGACTTATCTAAGCTAATTAGTCTACGCGCGATTCTAACGTGCGTGCAAACGCGATACATTTTAAACGAAATCGAATATACTTATTCCACGTTGATGATGTTTCTCGTTTTATTTATTTCTTAATAACAATCAAATTTTATTATGAAATTAATTGTACGGAGAGTGGTAGAAACAGTGATGTTTTTAAAATTTACTCTCAGTTCCATCAAACGCCGATAAAATTGATTAGAAGCAGAGTGTATAATTACATTAAACGGGAAGTGATTATGTTCCTGTAATAAAATCCAAGTACTGGGTTAGTTGCTTGGATGTGATTACCAAGGAAATATGATTTCTTAGTATCCTCATGAACTTTGATTTTCTCGGTAGGGATAAATGGGGATGACGTAGCTATCCCCACGTGCCCCAATACCTACGATTAAACGTACATGCGTGAAAGAACAAACAAGAAGCGAGGGAAGAGGAAAGATAAAAAGTTCTCGAGATTCCTTCATTATCAACCTATCATATTTGCATTATTTCGATTTCAGTCGAAGATACGAAGATGAGATTTAGCTTAACTCCTCAGCCAGGAGAAAGTGGATTTCAACAATGGCTGGACGCGATGAAAATGGTAGCACGTTTGCCAGGAGGCATACCAGCGGAATTTCGAAAGAGAGTAAGCACGAATGATGGGATGTTTAATATTGTACTACACTAGGAAAAGTACACACACGCATACACACACACTTTAGAATTTTTCATTTCGATAAAAACAAATAAAAAGACGTATACTATACAAGTATACTTTTTTTCGACGAATCTTTCACAGCTTTGGCTTACACTGGCGGAACGTCATCTGGAGCAAAGAGGTGTAGATTGGAAGCAGGCTGAAAAAGTCTGCTTTAATGAGTGGAGTAATCCTGACGACGAGGAGCTTGGTATACAAATTGTAAAGGTAATGCGCCGAAAAGTACTCTTTCATTATCTTCGTTCTTTATTTCGTTTTATTTCGAATATCATTTAAAATATCAAGAAGAGAATGAAATGTATGAATTTTTATTTTCACGAAGAAGATTGAAAAAAGATACGAGATCGAATATCAGTTAGATTTCGATCGAGATATGTAGAAAATAATTGGAATAATTATCTCTATTCAGGATCTTCATAGGACAGGATGCAGTTTGTTTTGCGGGGCAGCTGGACGCGACAATCAAGCTGTGCTACGTCGAGTTTTGCTCGGGTTCGCACGATGGAACAAGTCGGTCGGTTATTGTCAGGGATTGAACGTATTGGCGGCTCTTGTTTTACAAGTCATGGATCGTGTGGAATCATCGGCTGTGAAGGTGATGATCTATCTAATAGAAGGTGTTCTACCGGAAGGTTACTTCGCTGACAATCTTCGCGGGCTTTCCGTCGACATGGCTGTTTTTCGCGATCTTCTTCGTTCGAGAATGCCAAAATTATCCAAGCATCTTGAAGTTTTGCAAAGCGACGCGAAAGACAAAGCAACAGGTTGGTAATTAATTACCAAATGCGATACGATTGATTTTCCCATTTTTATAAGATCGAACGTTTTAATATTTAGACTCAGATATGTTTTTTACAGGTAGCAGCTACGAGCCCCCTCTTACGAATGTATTCACCATGCAATGGTTTCTCACACTCTTTTGTCATTGTTTACCACAAGATGCGGTACTCCGCGTTTGGGATCTCATATTTCTCGAGGGTGACCAAGTCCTTCTAAGGACGGCTTTGGCCATTTGGGAAAGTCTTTCCGAGTACGTGTAATCCGATTTTGATCTTGAGAGATTTGATATCTGATCGTTAATCATGCTCCTTTCATATCAAATCTTCTTTCAGTCGAATTATGACCGTGACGTCGGCAGACGAGTTTTACAGTATTATGGGAGTTCTCACGCGAGAAATGTTGGAATTTACAGATACGAATAATCTTATAAAGGTCAGTTGCGAGAAAACGATATAGCGCGTGTTATATACTTAAAGAAATTTTTCATGTATTAGATTGAATATAAGTTAAAGTTATTTCTTTTTTAATTTTAATTTAACTTTTTTTGTTTTGTTTTTAATTAATATGTGTCACGAGATACGACGATTATTTTGTAGAACATCGTCAGTTTGGGACCATTGCATGGTGTGACAGGGCTCAGAGAAAAACATAGGTATAATATTACACCGTGGGCTAGAAAATTAAGCGACGATGAAGATAGCGATACCGAGGAAGACGAAAGATTAGCCGTGGCTGCTGCTATGTTCAGTATGGCTCAAAAATTGAAGAAAGGTGAACTTTTGAGTGGTAATTAAACAATTGATAATTATAACAAATATTATTTTAGCCTGTTCTATCGATGTTCGTCATTGTGGAAAGATTAATTTTTTCCAAAAATAAGGTTGTCTCTTGTTAAACGTTCTTGGTAAAATAATTTTACATGAAAATATTATTTTTGCAGAACACATTTCCTCGACGATGGGAGCGATACAAGCGATGGCTCCTGGCAGCGATCGAGAACGTCTCGCTTTGGACATCAGTACGTTGAAACAACAGTATGCTAAGCTTCGAGAACGACAACGGCAAGCTCATATTATACTCTCCGGTAATTACCAATTATCAAAAACAAACGAAACTCCATAGAAAATCGGGGCCAATCGGATCGATTAATATTTTACTAGTAATGGAATACGAAATTTAAAGCATATATACGACATTATGTATATAGATTTGATCGTGAAACTCGCGACAAAAAAAAAAGAAATTAAAAGAAAAAGAAATAAACTTTAATAAAAATTAAATTTAAATAAATTTGGGATTTAACGCGACGTTATGAAAATTCGGAACAAGATATCGCGAATAATTCGCGTTATGGATTTAATGGTAATCGAAAAAAAAAACAAAAATACGAGTTTATTTTAATTTTCTAATTAATGCTTCTGCGATGTTTTAGAAACTTTATAATTGGATCGAATAAATTGAATGTCGTTTTTCTTTGATATAGCCGCGTGTGCGAGACAGTCGATGGTTCCTCCTCCCACTTCTCAGGCCATGAATCACCTGTTAGTCGGTAAGAATGCCCTAGTGAGTGGAAAAAATCGATCACTCGGTTTGTCCTCTGGTACGACCCCTACCAAGACGAGACCCGTCGTTCTTCACAGTCCACGAGCTCAAAGTAAAAAGGAGAGACAGCAAGTTGTCACTTTGCATTGGAAAGACACGAAGAGGCAGAAACACAAATTTGCCGAGGCAGCTGCCGGTATGAGTAATCACTTCTATCTATCTTATCAATTCGATTTTCTACTTTTTATTCATTTTGTTTTTTTTTGTACCACGTAAGACAAACAAAAAAACATAATCACGCGAAAGTAGAATTCTTTCTTACCGATCGTCGTCGCAGGAGTTATCGCATGGCAATTTGTCCCCTCCCCGCTTCCACCCCATACAAATCTTTCATCCATCGACTCGAGATTGATTTCATTTCAATCTTTTCTTGCCACGCGATTTTATTATACGATCACTTTGATTTCTTAACGATAACATTTCTTGCACAATACTTTATCATCAAATGATCATGAACTCTTATCGTTGGATAGCTGCCTTATCGACGGTCTTTTTGATTCATCATAGAGGCTACAGAATGCAAGGAGAAGTCGATACAATCGCCGGAAGAGACGACGACGACGACGACGACGACGACGACGGATGAGCAAACGTCACCAAAAAGCGGCGGGACCGTTGACAGTGACAGCGATAGCACGTCAACGGAACTATGCGACGAACCTGATCGTTTCAGTGACGTAGACAGCGAAGAACTAACGTCAGCAGCGTCGGACAATTATTACGTCATGGCGGGGGAAGAGGATGAAGTGGAGGAGGAGGAGAAGAAGGGCGGGAGAGTCGAGGGGTCTTCGACCTTGGGGAATTCACCCGTTCGTTCGCCCCGTGACGTAACAACTAGCTCCCGTGACGTCATCGAAGGAGATAGTCCTGATTTCGCGGAAACTTCGATAGCTAAAATCACTGATCAAATAAGAAGATTATCGGCTGAAGATGACAATAATACGATGGTTCCTCAAACGCTTTTAAAAAATGAAAGCAAGAAAGACGATGTTGTTGTAACGACGAAAGTGTTGCAAGAAGTCGATCAATTTAAATCTTCTATGTGTCAAAACGGACTCGATGATGAAAAAGAATGTTTAGGTTTGTACGAAAATTGTGATTATTTCAAATTAAATTACGACGAGCCAAAGACGACGATCTATATCCCGGATGAGAAAGACAACGAAACTATCGAGAGGAAAAAGGATGACGTTAACACGGAGATAATGAACGATCTTCGATCGATGACGAAAGCAATTGAGCTAAGTAATTACGATGATAGTAGCAGGAACGCTCCTGGCTTATCGTCCGACGATGTTCATGATTTCATTTCAAAGGAATCAATTATAGATTCGGACATCATTTCCAAATACGATACCGTCTCGATGATTAAGAGTTACGATAAGCAAAACGAATATTCGGATAAGAAGGATAAACTTAGTCAGTTATCTTTGGATTCTTACAAGACTGAAAGGTCACCGATCGAGGTTGATAAGAAATTTGAAAGATCTATGGATAGTTATAAATCTATCGATTTGAAATCATCGGATACAAAGGTTAACCTTGATTTTGAAGTCTCGTTGGATTCTTATAAATCTAGAAGTGGTCTGTCGGTTGACACGAATGAAACAGATTTCCAAGTTTCTTTGGATTCTTATAAATCTTTGAAATCGTCTGATATTAATGATAAACCCTTCAAGACATCTTTGGATATTTACAAGTCGTCAAATTCATCGGATAGAAATGATCACTGCGTCGAAGCGCCTCTTCATTCTTACGAATCTTTAAAGTCATCGGATACAAGCATCAAACGATTCGGAACATCTTTGGATCCTTATAAATCTTTAAAATCACCAGATACGAAAGACGAAAAACGTTTTGAAACGTTTTCTTTGGACTTTTACAAATCTTTGAAATCATTGGACACCAATGACAAAAGCCTTGAGGTATCGTTAGACTCTTTAAAAAAAAGTATGGATACCTTAGAAATAAAGGATAAACCATTTCATTGTGAAACGTTGTTGAATTCTTACAAATCGCCGATCAAATCGCCGATCAAATCGCCGATCAAATCGCCGAGCAAATCGCCAATTAAATCGCCTGTTAAATCACCAGACTCAACGGATAGAAGTTTCGAAAGCTCGTTAAAGACTTACACGAACGTTTTTTCCCAAAGTTCCCAGAAAAAAGATATTACATTGGATTTTTCATCGACGAATTCGACGCTCTCTAAGCAAAGTTTTTACACGTCGAAAACTTATGTGGTTGGCCATCTTCCAATTTCACCAATAACCGTAGATCATAAAATAAATACGTTGAATCGAGTCTCTTACGGTATTACCGATGACACCCAAGTTGCGACGTTAGATGTTAGTAAAAATACGGATCACCCGTTAGACGGGAAATTACAAAGCATACAAAGTAGTAAATCTTATATAGAAACGAAGAAGAGTCCTAGAACGCCGGAAAGTTCAAAGTCATTCAGCTCGGGCGAAACAATGGGTCCGGATTCCAAGGGCTCGAGTTTGACCATCAGTCCAAGGACACCAGTTAAATCGGTCTCTCGAGAGTTCTCCGCGGACAAGTCGATATGTTCCTCGATAAGCTCGGATACGAAAACCCTCGTCCTTCTATCTACAACCGAATCCGACGTAGCTAGAGAGAGTCCAAGATTGGAAGAAAAGAAGTCGTCCTACGAAAAGTCGAGTCCTTCGACGCCATTTAGTACGGACTCGCTTAAGTACAAATCAGAATCTAGTCCAAAACTCATCATAAGCAGCTCCAGTGACTCCTGCAGTCCGAGCAAAATGAAGTCTTCCGAGAGGTCCTTCAGTTCGGACCTTCGATCGCCTATAAGTGCCAATTCTATAAAATACACTTGGAACTACGGCAAACGAGGTCAAGATAATATTTCTGACTCGTCCATCGATCTGAGCACGGCCGTCTCGCCGTTTTATCCGATCGCAAATCCCAATCAAAAGACCCCGTCGCCGTACAGTGTTTCTAGACGGAGATGTAGCACGGATAGCGCGGACACCTCGCCGGAACAAAGATTATCTGTTTCGAAGGATTCGAGCAAATGCTCGAGTAGCAATCGAACTAATTTGGATTCTGTATCTTTGAGGATTGAAAACAGAGAAGAAAATGCAGTTTTTAAGAAAAATTCGTCCTTGAATGTTTTAGAAAGAGATCGAGAGAAAAGGGATCGAGAGAAAAGCGATTCGAATTTATACGAATTCGGATCTAATTCGATTTTGTATAGAAACGAGAACAAGGAAGATTCTGCGGATAATAATGGTGACGATCGGTTGTCCGAGACAGATACGGTATCACAGTTGCCTCGTGAACAATTGAACAAACATTTCATGAATCTTAATTGCAGGCACAAGGACCGCTCGAAATTCATGGAAAGAAGTTCCAGCAGTCTGGATCGAAGGTTCGCAGATTTGAAATCTTCGGCATCTACGGACGAACTCTCAACGTCGATCGCAAAGAAAAGATCGAGTGATATTTTGGAAGACATGAAGCATCTGGAGGCAAAGGCATTTAGTGATGGACCATCGGATAGTGCTATACTCAGTAAGAAGACCAGTTACATATGGGAGGATTTCAAGAATCTCGAGGCCAGACGACAGGACAATTTCAGTAATTCGGCAAGTAATTTTTCGAGAAATCGACTGGACGTTACCGATATTAACCCAACGTCCTATAATTTAACGAACGTAGATGCTAGGAAATCATACGTTGTGCGACCAAAGATAAATATAGACGAGGGTGTCGATAGTATTTTAAAGACGGTCTCACTTAACAAGTGTAACGATAACGACAACAACGATGTAGACAAGCACGAAGACGAAGACGACGGTAGGGAATCAAAATTAGGTGTTTGGACGAAGGTAAAACCGAGGAAGAAGGGAAACAACGGTAGGAGAAGTAGCGACAGAGCATTGAAAATAATTCAAGAAAATTCGGCGATTCTTCAAAAGATTCTCGCATGTCAAGCAAAAAAACGTCTACCCGATTTGGAGGAAATATCAAAGGAGATCACGATCAGTCCAATTAATGAGGAAATTTCGAAGATATTCAGTCCAATATTGGAGAAGATGGGATTGAACGAGCACGAGATAAACGAGGAGTTGGCTCGAATTAATTTTCATGATTTCGACAATATGACGGGAACAAGTGTGTCCGAATTTGATGTGAAAATCAACGAGGAACTTTCGAAGTTGTCGTTGATCGACGAGACCGAACGTATGGAAGACCTTGACGTGGGTGAGATTATATCTCACAAATATTTTGACACGAGGGAAGCTCTGATAGATCGGAAGATTAACGAGGAACTGTCGAAACTTTTGGCAAACTACGAGGAAGAGCCACGATTGAGCGTGGCTACATTGGAAAAGGGTTCCTCCAGTCAGAACATCAGCGATACCGAAGGCCTCGACTTGACTAGCATCTCGACTAACGTTTTTTCCTATAAATCGTCCAATGATTCTATCGACACGAGAAGCGAGCAAGGTTCTCTTCAAGAAACATCGATTCAGAACGAAAGATTCCCTCAATATGCTCAACCGACTTTACCTTACTCAACGTCGACCTACGTACGATATCTTTCACCCAAAAGTGACATAGATATCTACAGAGAACTAGAAAAATTGGACAAGATATCCGCAGCACAGGTGATTCCTGACACCCCATTGGACATTTCTCCAAAAACCTTGTCACCGGTTGCGGTT
Source organism: Polistes fuscatus (assembly GCF_010416935.1). NCBI lineage: Eukaryota > Metazoa > Arthropoda > Insecta > Hymenoptera > Vespidae > Polistes > Polistes fuscatus. The sequence continues at coordinate 1,501,692 of NW_025113107.1, read as the reverse complement.
GCCTACGTTACTAATGCATCCCCTTACACATCCGGCGTATCTACTCCAATTGAATATTCACCAAAAATTATGTCATCGTTCGATACCTCCCCGTTAAAAACTTCTTACGATCCGTACAAAACTTTCGATTATAAAAGTAATTTATCACCAAGAAGGGTACCTAATAATCCATATACCCCACGTCCCTACGACAATGCAGTAGATTCAAATTTTGAATATTATGATCGCGAATCTACTACGATCTGTACTAATTCTCCCTATGACGTTCATTTGAAGAGTCCTATTTTGACGAAGGAATCTTTGGAATTTCGCGTGAGATACGACAACGAGTCACCTCAAGGAAAACTCGGCGATGAATCATTCGGTCTGTCGATGGAGAACAAACAGATGAATAAAGAGAAAAGTGTTTTGTATTTTGGTGATGATAGTAACAAAATTGTCACTCCCAACAAGTCCACTGGAAAGGAATCGAGAACTCATGATATTGTTGCTAGTTCTTATCTCGATTATTCGAGCGAAAGTTCGAATCTCTTACGTCGCAAATACGATCCACCATCACCTATGAGAAATTATATTCACGACAAGAATCTCGAATACGATGGAGTTTTATCCGGCATGTTAGAAAATGAATCAAACGTGGTAACCTATTTGCGTGATTACCAGCCAACTCTTTCTCCTAATCGACAATTCGATCAACCCTTTACTCCGACCATTAATTATCTCTCCACAAAACTTTCACCAAACATTGCAGACGAAACCAATCGACCTATTTCTAATCCCGACTTTCCAGACAAAATTACTATTACCGGCCAATACACCGAACAACCTACCAGAGGTTCCAGTTGTTACAAAAAATCATCTTTGAGTTTGGCCAATTTAGGACGACCTAGCAAAAACGGTGAGGATAATCTGAACTCAACGCCTAGTCCAAAGGCTCAATTCAGTCCGTTTCCGGTAAAGAATACGTCGAAGAAACCGAAAGAGTTAGGTCTTAAATTAGGTCTCTATTCGCCGAAAAATTCGCCTAGTGGACCCTTGAGAAGATCGTAGTGGATCGCATTGTTCGTTTTTTTTACCTTTGCTTTGAAGGTACACGTATTTAAATATACGTTAATGTAATATTTCTTTTTTTAAGAAACACATAGGCCGAACGATGACGAGAAAGCCTACATAAACGATAAACAAGATAAAACAAAAAAATCTTGTGTTGTTAATGTCCAAATGCGATGTTTTATATATCTCTTCGACGCATACACTCGCATAAGTTTTTTTTTTTAAATCGACAAGCGCGCCTAAAGCTGTCCTTTCTAAGTACTTCTCATTTTCTGATAGTATATACATATATACATATAAATATAAATATAAATATAAATATATATATATTGTTACATGAATTAGATAATATTATAATTATAAGATTAAAGTATCAACTAATAATTTATTTTTAAGTTACGTGATAAAACAGCGAAAAGCTCTGCGCCAAGTTTTTCTCGCTCGTTGATAGAATAATAAATTGAATGAATTATTGGGATGATAAAACGTAAAAGAAGGCGTTAAGAAAGAGGCACTTGAAGGTAGAGGGTACACTTGAATAAGTTTTCTCTAAGTGGTGCAATAATGAACGGTTGATCTTTGATCTTGTACCTGTAATTCGAAGTTACTATCATTCGTGTTACGACTTTAGACCGTTAATTTAAAAACGAATTCGTTTCGAATTCTACCATTTGCTAAAATTTGTCAAGAGAAGGAACTAATTGTAAGATTGACATGCATATAAACGCTATCGAAAACTCAAATTTTCTAATAAATGCCTTTGGCTCCATCCAATTTTGCTGATCACATACGCATATATAATATATATATTATATTATATTATATTAATTATATTATATTATATCATATTATATTATATTATATTATATTATATTATATTATATTACACATTAAATTAAATTATATTATATTATATATAAATACATACATACACACACAGACACATACACACGATATATAACATTTCACGTATCAGATCATCAAGAAATAAGACAAATTTTTGAGAAGGGCCATGCTTTAAATTTTTTTTGTTTTCTTACACTCTGATAATCATTATCACGAGCCAAATCAGAATATTTTGTGATAAGAATTATTAAACAATTGGAGGATTTTAAAAGCAATCGAGAATTTCTATCATTGGTAGAAACATTTTGAAGTTAAGAGGTTTTTAAAAAATGACGTTTCACGATATTATTTCGCGTGCTTGATTCGTTAAATGTATTACCTGTTTAGCTACAATAATTAACATTAAATGTGCATAAACTCACGAACAGCATATTTACATTTGCAAAAAATCACGTGTCTCATAATTGAATCTAACATAAGACGGTAGAAAGAAAGATTGTACATATACTTATGAAAGGATTGTATATTTAGATGAAGCAAACAAAACAAAAAATATCACACACTTCTTACACATACGTACACACACACATACAACAAAAAATATTAAAAAAAAGCATTCACGAAATCTTTTTATATAAAATAAAAGGTAGTATTTTTAGATGTTTCTAATAAAGAGGATCTTCATATTAAAAGAATAACCAAAAGAAATATATATAAAAACAAAAAAAAAACAAAACATACGCAAGCTTAGCGCAAGACACACGCCTAGCAAGAAAATAAAAAAAAAAACAAACAAGTGTTATGCAAAACTCCTTTTCCTAACAATTTATTAACGTTATAAAGAATCATTATATGTCAGCAAAATGTTGCGACCTGATTTCACGAAGAAGCCTCATCCCTTCGTTGAATTAGTGTTACCGAACACATTTTTACGATACGAAAATATTTTTGTTCTTTCCATTTTTTAGTTTTCTTCTTTATGCTAATCCGTAAAAGTAAAAAGGTATAGTCGTTTAATTTAACACGTCCCAAAATAAAATACATTTTCACAATTCGCCATAATTAAAAACAAATTGTCCCATTCATCTGTGATAGAGAATAGAGAGATGATGTATTTACCGAGCATAAGAAATAAGTCGCATAAGTATCACCGAAATTATTATTAATCGCATATTAATTGAAAAAAAAACAACATCCTTCATTTTTATCTACAGTATCTTCTTCGCTTAAAAAAATAAAATAAAAATAAGAATAAAAAATGAATAAATAAAAAAGGGAGAAAAAAAAACAGGAAAAAGAAAAAGAAAAAGTATTCTACAATCTTACGTCTACAACGCGGAACAAAATACTTTCTTCCGAATTCTTTACAACTTTTTTTTATACTTTTGCACCGAATTTTTCGAAAGCGATTTTTCTACGCAAAACGATTATGTTTTTTATAATATAATCCTTGATAAAATGAACAATGCCATATAAAAAAAGCACAACGTATCGAGTGGAATGATTGTAAGGAGATAAGGCGACTATTAAGAAATGCTTCAAAGTTCGAATGAGGATGATCTTTCAATGATTATTAATTATTAATTGCTATAGTAAAGTACAATCTGTTCTCGTTAGTTGTCCCATTTGTTGAAGACGTAATTCATAACTTATTGTTAGTAACACGTCGATGTACGCTTGCACGATAAAGAGAGGCAAAAAAAAACATTGTTACATTTTAGTGAGAGTTTACCAAGTAAATTAGAATAAATAAATAAATAAATAAATAAATAAATAAATAAATAAATAAATGCATTCGATAGTCCGATTAAAGTGATAACAAATGATTAGTCGAGCCGTCTCTCTTTCTCTCTCTCTTTCCCCCTACCTCTCTCCCACCCACTCATTCTTTCTCTCTTTTTTTCAAAGAGATAAACTTGCGCTCGACATTTTATCGTGACGAAATAAATAATAGTAATAATAATATAACAAATATATTTAAACGTTGGAGAGTTGAGAGAAATGGCCCGACAATTTTCGCGACGAGTGTGTGCGTACGCGTGCGTGCTTAGCGTAAATACATATATAGAAGAAAAGAGAATAAATTAATGTCCCTGATAATATTACACCAGGTGTCCTACATGGCACGTAAATGCGCGATTCGCTTATAAACAAAGTACCTTCGCAAGATTGCCGTTAACAAAAAAATTATTAGGCTAAATTTGTATGTATGTACTATATTCTTACACCTTGTTGTACATGTACACGTAAACGTACACGTACATGAGTGTACGAGAGTAAAAAAAAGAGAATAAGACCTACCATACGTTTAAAAAATGTAATATTTAGCTTGAAACTTTTATCTGCGCTAATTGTGGTTGGATTTAAAGAACCGGTAACAAGGTTCCGAAGTCTGTGACGAAGAGAAAGTAAAATTATATATATAAAGAGGTATTAGCATTACGGTAACTACGTGAATAGAAAGGTTAATTAGATAGTAAGTAACTAATTAGTACTTACAACACTCGTCATATGTATCGAGATATTCGTATCGGCTATGTTACTAATTTTTCTCTATTCTTCGAGTGGAAGAATTAAATATATTTAGTCGATGAAAGATTGTCGCGAAGAAAATACATCGTCCTCTTTTCCAGTCTCTCTCTCTCTCTCTCTTTCTCTCTCTCTCTCTCTTTTTTCTTCCTCTTTCCTGTTTCTCTTGAAATATTAATGGTTGACAATATAAATTTGGATTGTTTCGTAAAGTTACCAAGTAAAATTTGTAAAGTAAGTAACGTTTTTGTACGAGACACAGTTAGAATGCGAGATGCGATAGAGTATTAAAAGAGAGAAATACAAATGAGAGGAGAAGAAACAAAGAGTGTGAGTTAATTGTACGTGAGTTAAACAAAACGCTTCATAGAAATTCGATAATAACACACTTCCAAAGAGTCCTAGGAGATTTTAGTTTGAAGAATCATTACTATACAGACAGATGATCACAGATATTACTATGCGTCGTTCTTCGATCGAAGAAAAATAAAATGATAAGATCGAGTATGTGGTACATAGTCGTCGGCGAGAGTGGTGTCATGTTAAATAAGACTGTATAATTCCAAATGCGTAGAATTATGAGAGACGAGGCAAGAAAAGTGAATAAATATATTGACGCAAAGAATTACGTTCGATTTTTATTCTATCGAGGAAACATTATTTTTTATAGTTTTTTATTTTATTTTAATCGAACAAAATAATTACATTGTTTGCTTGGGAAAGATCTATAACTCGAATTTCCTACTCCTTCCAATACCTAAGAAGTTTTGCTTGTTCGCAAAGAGAGACTAAATGTTTACGAACTTTGTGAATCTTCTGAGGGAAAGTTTGTTTGTTTGTAGCCACCAGTCAAAAAGAGGAGATGAGAGATTGGAGGTTGCCAGTTTCCGATCTCTAATCTCGATAAGATGTCGTGAACAGGAAAGCGGTAAACGGAGCTCAGCCTGTCGTGCGTCAACAACCCTGTCCACTATCGGTACTGACACCATCACCCCTAACAGCCTTCATCGGTACAACCATCTCATCAACATCAACGTACCATCACTTCCAACGGATTTACAATGAGTGAACTCGACCGGATATTTCATTTCTCTAATGCGATTATACGCGTTTGTGCGTCGTGGATTGCGGATTCGTTTTAATTGGGATTACATTTCAATTAAAACCTCATTCCTATTAGGCGTAGGGGAAGGGAAGAGGGGCGGTTGAAGGGACGCGTTGAATTTCGAGGAATAATTGATACGAACAACGCGTGTTATCTGGCTCGTGCGAGTATGGGACAACGTTAAAATATGCATGTTTGCCAATCAGGAGGTGTTCGGAGTTACACGTCTCTCAGCCCTCTCGGCAAATACGCGATTATGACGCTATCTAGAACAGACGGTCGTGCAAACATGCACGATACTACCTTTGATCCTTCCCGAATCGATCGTTCGTGATTGTGAAAATACTCATCTCATCGAATTCTGATCGTACCAATTGAGCGGAACGATTAATTGAATCTATCTAATCGGAGTATTACAAATCGAGTATAGTTTGCTTCTTTCAAAATATTTCCCTCGAACGATGATGATTTCGTTTATCCGTCCGTCCGTTCATCCGACTATCCGTCCAGTTATTTTCGCGAATCGCGCGACCAAACTCGAAATATTCAATAATGCGTTTGGGCTTGCGTCGATTTACAAGCATCCCCTAGCCGTCCGTGTGCGTACGTGTTTGTGTTTGTTATTATATCCTCGTACATGTACATATAGAAATTCGTATCACACATGGCATATCAAATGCAGCGGATGATTGGGAACGAGTAGTGAGAAAGAGGAAGAGAGGACCGGTACATAAAAGGTTTCAAATATTCAAGAGAAATTTGCTATCACCGTAGAAGCCTATCAAAACGCATTACCGGTGTATAATCGTCCGATATTCTGTAATTAAGCTTAATCGCTCGTTTAAACGTGTAAATCTCGTGGCACGTGGTAGCATGAACGAAAAGGTTTACGCTGCTACCGATCGCCATAGCCAATGGCAATGACAACGATGACGACGATGATGACTATGATGATGATTATGACGATGACATTAATGATAGCTATAGAAATTCTCTGATTGTAGATAATGCGATAATATTACCAGATAGAATTTAACAGTTAGAAGGATTTATATATACATATAGTATATGATTTCTATCGATGTTGATTTCCTGGAAGAAAATCTAGATTGGTCACTCTCGTTTTCAAAATGGAAATTTGATTTGTTTGATTGGAAATATTCGCTCCAACGATTTATCCTTTTTATCTGTTATCTATTTTTATTCTATTTTTTGTCTTTTTTTTCTTAACGCGCGCGACTCTACGTCCAATCGGATCGATTTACGAGCGATGGGAGAAAAGAGGGAACATTGATATTTCAGGTGAAGGAGAGTGCGTCGTAAAATCTTTACGTGATTTCAAAGTAGGTATAAGACTTGCTTTTTTATCTTTCTTTCTCTTTTGTTATTCTCAGAAGCCGTTACGTTTGCGAAACATCTAAAACAATTCATTATAAAATTTTAAACATCGTACGAGGTTGTGTAGGTAGTCAAATTTATAGAAAACTAAGGGTGAACGAGATTTTTATATAATTTATTTTTAGTACATGAAATTATAAGGATTTTTAATATCATTAGATAGTGTTAGTAACTCGAAAGTTCATGGTCGCTAATATCAAATCCCGTCAATATTCCCGTCCCTGCGTAAGAACCCTTCAATCGCGACCCTCGTACCTTATTTCGTACAGATTTAATACAATTACAAAAGTATATAACTTTATTCTAGGTTTGCTAATATTACTACAAATATAGATCTATAGAAGCAATACATGTAAGACATTATTACAAATTCTTCTAGACGAAATCAAATAAATTTATCCTTGATTTTACCATAACTAACGCAAGCTAAGCACGAAGCGTAAAAAAAGTGCATTAATTAATTCGACTGATAACTCAATGAATTTAATCGAGAAGACAAGAAGACTTTTTATGAACTAATAAAATAAACAATATAATATATACATTTTTCACGAGTTATTCTAAAAAAAGGAATAACTCATGTGATCGTGAATAATTTATTAAAATAATTACAACCAGTAACTTGTGCCGATTAGGACCTTTCATCCTCGACATGATTAAGCACCGGAGTGACTTAAAATTTTTTGACTCACTACATAAGAAGTTCTACGATGACTCCAAAACGCTCTTACTTCGCAGCAAATATTGTAGTCTGACGATCGAAGAGTTCCTCGATTTGCTTGTGAAGAAGATCCATCGAATATCCATCGATTCCACATCTTTGAAAAGAAAGAAAATCCGTCGTGGTATCTGTAACATAAAATAGAACAAAATGATCAGTTATTTGCCATATGATCGTATAAAATAAAATCGAATAAAATGTTTGTAAAAATGAATACTTACAATGCATTCCAATGGGATGAAGCTCAATGGCACCATGGTGATGCATCTCGCGTGAATCTAATAACGCGGTATAAATGAAAATAAGATACTATAGATGAGTTTCTTATCACGAAACCGAAATTCGATTATACGATAAAAAACACTGACTCTAATTTGCGTATGATTTTAATTTGTTATGCGCCCGATCGCTGTCTTTATAACTAATTCAAAGACTGCTTTGCACGCAGTCGATTGAAACAAACAAATTTCACTCTTTATTTTAATCCCTAAACACGGTATATTTTAAATCTTCATTGAGATGCACTGACTCTAATACGCAAACAGTCTGTGCGACTGTTTAAAGATAAAAATATTACTTTGATCGAACAAACTCTAATACAAT